>NW_027611714.1:4717500-5253027 GCF_964261635.1 Lissotriton helveticus
CTCTCCTCCCGTAGCCTGGACGCTATGGCTCTGCGCGCTCTCCTCCCGTAGCCTGGCTGCTCTGGCACTGCGCGCTCTCCTCCCGTAGCCTGGCCACTCTGGCTCTGCGCGCTCTCCTCCCGTAGCCTGGCCGCTCTGGCCCTGCGCGCTCTCCTCCCGTAGCCTGGCTGCTCTGGCCCTGCGCGCTCTCCTCCCGTAGCCTGGCCACTCTGGCTCTGCGCTCTCTCCTCCCGTAGCCTGGCCGCTCTGGCCCTGCGCGCTCTCCTCCCGTGGCCTGGCCACTCTGGCTCTGCTCGCTCTCCTCCCGTAGCCTGGCCGCTCTGGCTCCACGTGCTCTCCTCCCGTAGCCTGGCCGCTCTGGCCCTGCGCGCTCTCCTCTTGTAGCCTGGCCGCTCTGGCTCTGCGCCCTCTCCTCCCGTAGCCTGGCCGCTCTGGCTCTGCGCGCTCTCCTCCCGTAGCCTGGCCACTCTGGCTCCGCGCGCTCTCCTCCCGTAGCCTGCGTGCTCTCCTCCCGTAGCCTGGCCACTCTGGCTCTGCGCGCTCTCCTCCCGTAGCCTGGCCACTCTGGCTCCGCGTGCTCTCCTCCCGTAGCCTGCGCGCTCTCCTCCCGTAGCCTGGCCACTCTGGCTCCGCGCGCTCTCCTCCCGTAGCCTGCGCGCTCTCCTCCCGTAGCCTGGCCACTCTGGCTCTGCGCGCTCTCCTCCCGTAGCCTGGCCACTCTGGCTCCGCGCGCTCTCCTCCCGTAGCCTGGCCGCTCTGGCTCTGCGTGCTCTCCTCCCGTAGCCTGGCCGCTCTGGCTCTGCACGCTCTCCTCCCGTAGTCTGGCCGCTCTGGCTCTGCATGCTCTCCTCCCGTAGCCTGGCCACTCTGGCTCTGCGCGCTCTCCTCACGTAGCCTGGCCACTCTGGCTCTGAGCGCTCTCCTCCCGTAGCCTGGCCGCTCTGGCTCTGCACGCTCTCCTCCCGTAGCCTGGCCGCTCTGGCTCTGCGCGCTCTCCTCCCGTAGCCTGGCCACTCTGGCTCTGCGCGCTCTCCTCCCGTAGCCTGGCTGCTCTGGCTCTGCGCGCTCTCCTCCCGTAGCCTGGCCGCTCTGGCTCTGCGCGCTCTCCTCACGTAGCCTGGCCACTCTGGCTCTGAGCGCTCTCCTCCCGTAGCCTGGCCGCTCTGGCTCTGCGCGCTCTCCTCCCGTAGCCTGGCCGCTCTGGCTCTGCGCGCTCTCCTCCCGTAGCCTGGCCACTCTGGCTCTGCGCGCTCTCCTCCCGTAGCCTGGCCACTCTGGCTCTGCGCGCTCTCCTCCCGTAGCCTGGCCACTCTGGCTCTGCGCGCTCTCCTCCCGTAGCCTGGCCACTCTGGCTCTGTGCGCTCTCCTCCCGTAGCCTGGCCACTCTGGCCCTGCGCGCTCTCCTCCCGTAGCCTGGCCACTCTGGCTCTGCGCGCTCTCCTCCCGTAGCCTGGCCACTCTGGCTCTGCGCGCTCTCCTCTTGTAGCCTGGCCGCTCTGGCTCTGCGCCCTCTCCTCCCATAGCCTGGCCGCTCTGGCTCTGCGCGCTCTCCTCCCGTAGCCTGGCCACTCTGGCTCTGCGCGCTCTCCTCCCGTAGCCTGGCCGCTCTGGCTCTGCGCGCTCTCCTCCCGTAGCCTGGCCACTCTGGCTCTGCGCGCTCTCCTCCCGTAGCCTGGCCACTCTGGCTCTGCGCACTCTCCTCCCGTAGCCTGGCCGCTCTGGCTCTGCGCGCTCTCCTCCCGTAGCCTGGCCACTCTGGCTCTGCGCGCTCTCCTCCCGTAGCCTGGCCGCTCTGGCCCTGCGCGCTCTCCTCCCGTAGCCTGGCCACTCTGGCTCTGCGCGCTCTCCTCCCGTAGCCTGGCCACTCTGGCTCTGCGCGCTCTCCTCTTGTAGCCTGGCCGCTCTGGCTCTGCGCGCTCTCCTCTCGTAGCCTCGCCGCTCTGGCTCTGCGCGCTCTCCTCCCATAGCCTGGCCACTCTGGCTCTGCGCGCTCTCCTCCCGTAGCCTGGGCACTCTGGCTCTGCGCGCTCTCCTCCCGTAGCCTGGCCGCTCTGGCTCTGCGCGCTCTCCTCCCGTAGCCTGGCCACTCTGGCTCTGCGCGCTCTCCTCCCGTAGCCTGGCCGCTCTGGCTCTGCGCGCTCTCCTCCCGTAGCCCGGCCACTCTGGCTCTGCGCACTCTCCTCCCGTAGCCTGGCCGCTCTGGCTCTGCGCGCTCTCCTCCCGTAGCCTGGCCACTCTGGCTCTGCGCGCTCTCCTCCCGTAGCCTGGCCGCTCTGGCCCTGCGCGCTCTCCTCCCGTAGCCTGGGCACTCTGGCTCTGCGCGCTCTCCTCCCGTAGCCTGGCCGCTCTGGCTCTGCGCGCTCTCCTCCCGTAGCCTGGGCACTCTGGCTCTGCGCGCTCTCCTCCCGTAGCCTGGCCGCTCTGGCTCTGCGCGCTCTCCTCTTGTAGCCTGGCCGCTCTGGCTCTGCGCGCTCTCCTCTCGTAGCCTGGCCGCTCTGGCTCTGCGCGCTCTCCTCCCGTAGCCTGGCCGCTCTGGCTCTGAGCGCTCTCCTCCCGTAGCCTGGCCGCTCTGGCTCTGCGTGCTCTCCTCCCGTAGCCTGGCCACTCTGGCTCTGAGCGCTCTCCTCCCGTAGCCTGGCTGCTCTGGCTCTGCGCGCTCTCCTCCCGTAGCCTGGCCGCTCTGGCTCTGCGCGCTCTCCTCCCGTAGCCTGGCCACTCTGGCTCTGCGCGCTCTCCTCCCGTAGCCTGGCCACTCTGGCTCTGTGCGCTCTCCTCCCGTAGCCTGGCCGCTCTGGCCCTGCGCGCTCTCCTCCCGTAGCCTGGCCACTCTGGCTCTGCGCGCTCTCCTCCCGTAGCCTGGCCACTCTGGCTCTGCGCGCTCTCCTCTTGTAGCCTGGCCGCTCTGGCTCTGCGCCCTCTCCTCCCGTAGCCTGGCCGCTCTGGCTCTGCGCGCTCTCCTCCCGTAGCCTGGCCACTCTGGCTCTGCGCGCTCTCCTCCCGTAGCCTGGCCGCTCTGGCTCTGCGCGCTCTCCTCCCGTAGCCTGGCCACTCTGGCTCTGCGCGCTCTCCTCCCGTAGCCTGGCCACTCTGGCTCTGCGCACTCTCCTCCCGTAGCCTGGCCGCTCTGGCTCTGCGCGCTCTCCTCCCGTAGCCTGGCCACTCTGGCTCTGCGCGCTCTCCTCCCGTAGCCTGGCCGCTCTGGCCCTGCGCGCTCTCCTCCCGTAGCCTGGCCACTCTGGCTCTGCGCGCTCTCCTCCCGTAGCCTGGCCACTCTGGCTCTGCGCGCTCTCCTCTTGTAGCCTGGCCGCTCTGGCTCTGCGCGCTCTCCTCTCGTAGCCTCGCCGCTCTGGCTCTGCGCGCTCTCCTCCCATAGCCTGGCCACTCTGGCTCTGCGCGCTCTCCTCCCGTAGCCTGGGCACTCTGGCTCTGCGCGCTCTCCTCCCGTAGCCTGGCCGCTCTGGCTCTGCGCGCTCTCCTCCCGTAGCCTGGCCACTCTGGCTCTGCGCGCTCTCCTCCCGTAGCCTGGCCGCTCTGGCTCTGCGCGCTCTCCTCCCGTAGCCTGGCCACTCTGGCTCTGCGCGCTCTCCTCCCGTAGCCTGGCCACTCTGGCTCTGCGCACTCTCCTCCCGTAGCCTGGCCGCTCTGGCTCTGCGCGCTCTCCTCCCGTAGCCTGGCCACTCTGGCTCTGCGCGCTCTCCTCCCGTAGCCTGGCCGCTCTGACCCTGCGCGCTCTCCTCCCGTAGCCTGGGCACTCTGGCTCTGCGCGCTCTCCTCCCGTAGCCTGGCCGCTCTGGCTCTGCGCGCTCTCCTCTTGTAGCCTGGCCGCTCTGGCTCTGCGCGCTCTCCTCTCGTAGCCTGGCCGCTCTGGCTCTGCGTGCTCTCCTCCCGTAGCCTGGCCGCTCTGGCTCTGAGCGCTCTCCTCCCGTAGCCTGGCCGCTTTGGCTCTGCGTGCTCTCCTCCCGTAGCCTGGCCACTCTGGCTCTGCGCGCTCTCCTCACGTAGCCTGGCCACTCTGGCTCTGAGCGCTCTCCTCCCGTAGCCTGGCCGCTCTGGCTCTGCACGCTCTCCTCCCGTAGCCTGGCCGCTCTGGCTCTGCGCGCTCTCCTCCCGTAGCCTGGCCACTCTGGCTCTGCGCGCTCTCCTCCCGTAGCCTGGCCACTCTGGCTCTGCGCGCTCTCCTCCCGTAGCCTTGGCACTCTGGCTCTGCGCGCTCTCCTCCCGTAGCCTGGCCACTCTGGCTCTGCGCGCTCTCCTCTTGTAGCCTGGCCGCTCTGGCTCTGCGCCCTCTCCTCTCGTAGCCTGGCCGCTCTGGCTCTGCGCGCTCTCCTCCCGTAGCCTGGCCGCTCTGGCTCTGCGCGCTCTCCTCCCGTAGCCTGGCTGCTCTGGCTCTGCACGCTCTCCTCCCGTAGCCTGGCCGCTCTGGCTCTGCGCGCTCTCCTCCCGTAGCCTGGCCACTCTGGCTCTGCGCGCTCTCCTCCCGTAGCCTGGCCGCTCTGGCTCTGCTCGCTCTCCTCCCGTAGCCTGGCCACTCTGGCTCTGCGTGCTCTCCTCTTGTAGCCTGGCCGCTCAGGCTCTGCACGCTCTCCTCCCGTAGCCTGGCTGCTCTGGCTCTGCACGCTCTCCTCCCGTAGCCTGGCTGCTCTGGCTCTGCGCGCTCTCCTCCCGTAGCCTGGCCACTCTGGCTCTGCACGCTCTCCTCCCGTAGCCTGGCCGCTCTGGCTCTGCGCGCTCTCCTCCCGTAGCCTGGCCACTCTGGCTCTGCGCGCTCTCCTCCCGTAGCCTGGCCACTCTGGCTCTGCGCGCTCTCCTCCCGTAGCCTGGCCGCTCTGGCTCTGCGCGCTCTCCTCACGTAGCCTGGCCACTCTGGCTCTGAGCGCTCTCCTCCCGTAGCCTGGCCACTCTGGCTCTGCGCGCTCTCCTCCCGTAGCCTGGCCGCTCTGGCTCTGCGCGCTCTCCTCCCGTAGCCTGGCCACTCTGGCTCTGCGCGCTCTCCTCCCGTAGCCTGGCCACTCTGGCTCTGCGCGCTCTCCTCCCGTAGCCTGGCCACTCTGGCTCTGCGCGCTCTCCTCCCGTAGCCTGGCCACTCTGGCTCTGTGCGCTCTCCTCCCGTAGCCTGGCCACTCTGGCCCTGCGCGCTCTCCTCCCGTAGCCTGGCCACTCTGGCTCTTCGCGCTCTCCTCCCGTAGCCTGGCCACTCTGGCTCTGCGCGCTCTCCTCTTGTAGCCTGGCCGCTCTGGCTCTGCGCCCTCTCCTCCCATAGCCTGGCCGCTCTGGCTCTGCGCGCTCTCCTCCCGTAGCCTGGCCACTCTGGCTCTGCGCGCTCTCCTCCCGTAGCCTGGCCGCTCTGGCTCTGCGCGCTCTCCTCCCGTAGCCTGGCCACTCTGGCTCTGCGCGCTCTCCTCCCGTAGCCTGGCCACTCTGGCTCTGCGCACTCTCCTCCCGTAGCCTGGCCGCTCTGGCTCTGCGCGCTCTCCTCCCGTAGCCTGGCCACTCTGGCTCTGCGCGCTCTCCTCCCGTAGCCTGGCCGCTCTGGCCCTGCGCGCTCTCCTCCCGTAGCCTGGCCACTCTGGCTCTGCGCGCTCTCCTCCCGTAGCCTGGCCACTCTGGCTCTGCGCGCTCTCCTCTTGTAGCCTGGCCGCTCTGGCTCTGCGCGCTCTCCTCTCGTAGCCTCGCCGCTCTGGCTCTGCGCGCTCTCCTCCCATAGCCTGGCCACTCTGGCTCTGCGCGCTCTCCTCCCGTAGCCTGGGCACTCTGGCTCTGCGCGCTCTCCTCCCGTAGCCTGGCCGCTCTGGCTCTGCGCGCTCTCCTCCCGTAGCCTGGCCACTCTGGCTCTGCGCGCTCTCCTCCCGTAGCCTGGCCGCTCTGGCTCTGCGCGCTCTCCTCCCGTAGCCTGGCCACTCTGGCTCTGCGCACTCTCCTCCCGTAGCCTGGCCGCTCTGGCTCTGCGCGCTCTCCTCCCGTAGCCTGGCCACTCTGGCTCTGCGCGCTCTCCTCCCGTAGCCTGGCCGCTCTGGCCCTGCGCGCTCTCCTCCCGTAGCCTGGGCACTCTGGCTCTGCGCGCTCTCCTCCCGTAGCCTGGCCGCTCTGGCTCTGCGCGCTCTCCTCCCGTAGCCTGGGCACTCTGGCTCTGCGCGCTCTCCTCCCGTAGCCTGGCCGCTCTGGCTCTGCGCGCTCTCCTCTTGTAGCCTGGCCGCTCTGGCTCTGCGCGCTCTCCTCTCGTAGCCTGGCCGCTCTGGCTCTGCGCGCTCTCCTCCCGTAGCCTGGCCGCTCTGGCTCTGAGCGCTCTCCTCCCGTAGCCTGGCCGCTCTGGCTCTGCGTGCTCTCCTCCCGTAGCCTGGCCACTCTGGCTCTGAGCGCTCTCCTCCCGTAGCCTGGCTGCTCTGGCTCTGCGCGCTCTCCTCCCGTAGCCTGGCCGCTCTGGCTCTGCGCGCTCTCCTCCCGTAGCCTGGCCACTCTGGCTCTGCGCGCTCTCCTCCCGTAGCCTGGCCACTCTGGCTCTGTGCGCTCTCCTCCCGTAGCCTGGCCGCTCTGGCCCTGCGCGCTCTCCTCCCGTAGCCTGGCCACTCTGGCTCTGCGCGCTCTCCTCCCGTAGCCTGGCCACTCTGGCTCTGCGCGCTCTCCTCTTGTAGCCTGGCCGCTCTGGCTCTGCGCCCTCTCCTCCCGTAGCCTGGCCGCTCTGGCTCTGCGCGCTCTCCTCCCGTAGCCTGGCCACTCTGGCTCTGCGCGCTCTCCTCCCGTAGCCTGGCCGCTCTGGCTCTGCGCGCTCTCCTCCCGTAGCCTGGCCACTCTGGCTCTGCGCGCTCTCCTCCCGTAGCCTGGCCACTCTGGCTCTGCGCACTCTCCTCCCGTAGCCTGGCCGCTCTGGCTCTGCGCACTCTCCTCCCGTAGCCTGGCCACTCTGGCTCTGCGCGCTCTCCTCCCGTAGCCTGGCCGCTCTGGCCCTGCGCGCTCTCCTCCCGTAGCCTGGCCACTCTGGCTCTGCGCGCTCTCCTCCCATAGCCTGGCCACTCTGGCTCTGCGCGCTCTCCTCTTGTAGCCTGGCCGCTCTGGCTCTGCGCGCTCTCCTCTCGTAGCCTCGCCGCTCTGGCTCTGCGCGCTCTCCTCCCATAGCCTGGCCACTCTGGCTCTGCGCGCTCTCCTCCCGTAGCCTGGGCACTCTGGCTCTGCGCGCTCTCCTCCCGTAGCCTGGCCGCTCTGGCTCTGCGCGCTCTCCTCCCGTAGCCTGGCCACTCTGGCTCTGCGTGCTCTCCTCCCGTAGCCTGGCCGCTCTGGCTCTGCGCGCTCTCCTCCCGTAGCCTGGCCACTCTGGCTCTGCGCGCTCTCCTCCCGTAGCCTGGCCACTCTGGCTCTGCGCACTCTCCTCCCGTAGCCTGGCCGCTCTGGCTCTGCGCGCTCTCCTCCCGTAGCCTGGCCACTCTGGGTCTGCGCGCTCTCCTCCCGTAGCCTAGCCGCACTGGCCCTGCGCGCTCTCCTCCCGTAGCCTGGGCACTCTGGCTCTGCGCGCTCTCCTCCGGTAGCCTGGCCGCTCTGGCTCTGCGCGCTCTCCTCTTGTAGCCTGGCCGCTCTGGCTCTGCGCGCTCTCCTCTCGTAGCCTGGCCGCTCTGGCTCTGCGTGCTCTCCTCCCGTAGCCTGGCCGCTCTGGCTCTGAGCGCTCTCCTCCCGTAGCCTGGCCGCTTTGGCTCTGCGTGCTCTCCTCCCGTAGCCTGGCCACTCTGGCTCTGCGCGCTCTCCTCACGTAGCCTGGCCACTCTGGCTCTGAGCGCTCTCCTCCCGTAGCCTGGCCGCTCTGGCTCTGCACTCTCTCCTCCCGTAGCCTGGCCGCTCTGGCTCTGCGCGCTCTCCTCCCGTAGCCTGGCCACTCTGGCTCTGCGCGCTCTCCTCCCGTAGCCTGGCCACTCTGGCTCTGCGCGCTCTCCTCCCGTAGCCTTGGCACTCTGGCTCTGCGCGCTCTCCTCCCGTAGCCTGGCCACTCTGGCTCTGCGCGCTCTCCTCTTGTAGCCTGGCCGCTCTGGCTCTGCGCCCTCTCCTCTCGTAGCCTGGCCGCTCTGGCTCTGCGCGCTCTCCTCCCGTAGCCTGGCCGCTCTGGCTCTGCGCGCTCTCCTCCCGTAGCCTGGCTGCTCTGGCTCTGCACGCTCTCCTCCCGTAGCCTGGCCGCTCTGGCTCTGCGCGCTCTCCTCCCGTAGCCTGGCCACTCTGGCTCTGCGCGCTCTCCTCCCGTAGCCTGGCCGCTCTGGCTCTGCTCGCTCTCCTCCCGTAGCCTGGCCACTCTGGCTCTGCGTGCTCTCCTCTTGTAGCCTGGCCGCTCAGGCTCTGCACGCTCTCCTCCCGTAGCCTGGCTGCTCTGGCTCTGCACGCTCTCCTCCCGTAGCCTGGCTGCTCTGGCTCTGCGCGCTCTCCTCCCGTAGCCTGGCCACTCTGGCTCTGCGCGCTCTCCTCCCGTAGCCTGGCCGCTCTGGCTCTGCGCGCTCTCCTCCCGTAGCCTGGCCGCTCTGGCTCTGTGCGCTCTCCTCCCGTAGCCTGCCCGCTCAGGCTCTGCACGCTCTCCTCCCGTAGCCTGGGCACTCTGGCTCTGCGCGCTCTCCTCCCGTAGCCTGGCCGCTCTGGCTCTGCGCGCTCTCCTCCCGTAGCCTGGCCGCTCTGGCTCTGCGCGCTCTCCTCCTGTAGCCTGGCCACTCTGGCTCTGCATGCTCTCCTCCCGTAGCCTGGCCGCTCTGGCTCTGCGCGCTCTCCTCCCGTAGCCTGGCCGCTCTGGCTCAGCGCGCACTCCTCCCGTAGCCTGCGCGCTCTCCTCCCATAGCCTGGCCGCTCTGGCTCTGCGCCCTCTCCTCCCGTAGCCTGGCCACTCTGGCTCTGCGCGCTCTCCTCCCGTAGCCTGGCCACTCTGGCTCTGCGCGCTCTCCTTACGTAGCCTGGCCACTCTGGCTCTGAGCGCTCTCCTCCTGTAGCCTGGCCACTCTGGCTCTGCGCGCTCTCCTCCTGTAGCCTTGCCACACTTGCTCTGCGTGCTCTCCTACCGTAGCCTGGCCGCTCTGGCTCTGCGCCCTCTCCTCCCGTAGCCTGGCCACTCTGGCTCCACGCGCTCTCCTCCCGTAGCCTGCACGCTCTCCTCCCGTAGCCTGACCGCTCTGGCTCTGCGCGCTCTCCTCCCGTAGCCTGGCCACTCTGGCTCTGCGCGCTCTCCTCACGTAGCCTGGGCACTCTGGCTCTGCGCGCTCTCCTCCCGTAGCCCGGCCACTCTGGCTCTGCGCACTCTCCTCCCGTAGCCTGGCCGCTCTGGCCCTGCGCGCTCTCCTCCCGTAGCCTGGGCACTCTGGCTCTGCGCGCTCTCCTCCCGTAGCCTGGCCGCTCTGGCTCTGCGCGCTCTCCTCCCGTAGCCTGGGCACTCTGGCTCTGCGCGCTCTCCTCCCGTAGCCTGGCCGCTCTGGCTCTGCGCGCTCTCCTCTTGTAGCCTGGCCGCTCTGGCTCTGCGCGCTCTCCTCTCGTAGCCTGGCCGCTCTGGCTCTGCGCGCTCTCCTCCCGTAGCCTGGCCGCTCTGGCTCTGAGCGCTCTCCTCCCGTAGCCTGGCCGCTCTGGCTCTGCGTGCTCTCCTCCCGTAGCCTGGCCACTCTGGCTCTGAGCGCTCTCCTCCCGTAGCCTGGCTGCTCTGGCTCTGCGCGCTCTCCTCCCGTAGCCTGGCCGCTCTGGCTCTGCGCGCTCTCCTCCCGTAGCCTGGCCACTCTGGCTCTGCGCGCTCTCCTCCCGTAGCCTGGCCACTCTGGCTCTGTGCGCTCTCCTCCCGTAGCCTGGCCGCTCTGGCCCTGCGCGCTCTCCTCCCGTAGCCTGGCCACTCTGGCTCTGCGCGCTCTCCTCCCGTAGCCTGGCCACTCTGGCTCTGCGCGCTCTCCTCTTGTAGCCTGGCCGCTCTGGCTCTGCGCCCTCTCCTCCCGTAGCCTGGCCGCTCTGGCTCTGCGCGCTCTCCTCCCGTAGCCTGGCCACTCTGGCTCTGCGCGCTCTCCTCCCGTAGCCTGGCCGCTCTGGCTCTGCGCGCTCTCCTCCCGTAGCCTGGCCACTCTGGCTCTGCGCGCTCTCCTCCCGTAGCCTGGCCACTCTGGCTCTGCGCACTCTCCTCCCGTAGCCTGGCCGCTCTGGCTCTGCGCGCTCTCCTCCCGTAGCCTGGCCACTCTGGCTCTGCGCGCTCTCCTCCCGTAGCCTGGCCGCTCTGGCCCTGCGCGCTCTCCTCCCGTAGCCTGGCCACTCTGGCTCTGCGCGCTCTCCTCCCGTAGCCTGGCCACTCTGGCTCTGCGCGCTCTCCTCTTGTAGCCTGGCCGCTCTGGCTCTGCGCGCTCTCCTCTCGTAGCCTCGCCGCTCTGGCTCTGCGCGCTCTCCTCCCATAGCCTGGCCACTCTGGCTCTGCGCGCTCTCCTCCCGTAGCCTGGGCACTCTGGCTCTGCGCGCTCTCCTCCCGTAGCCTGGCCGCTCTGGCTCTGCGCGCTCTCCTCCCGTAGCCTGGCCACTCTGGCTCTGCGCGCTCTCCTCCCGTAGCCTGGCCGCTCTGGCTCTGCGCGCTCTCCTCCCGTAGCCTGGCCACTCTGGCTCTGCGCGCTCTCCTCCCGTAGCCTGGCCACTCTGGCTCTGCGCACTCTCCTCCCGTAGCCTGGCCGCTCTGGCTCTGCGCGCTCTCCTCCCGTAGCCTGGCCACTCTGGCTCTGCGCGCTCTCCTCCCGTAGCCTGGCCGCTCTGGCCCTGCGCGCTCTCCTCCCGTAGCCTGGGCACTCTGGCTCTGCGCGCTCTCCTCCCGTAGCCTGGCCGCTCTGGCTCTGCGCGCTCTCCTCTTGTAGCCTGGCCGCTCTGGCTCTGCGCGCTCTCCTCTCGTAGCCTGGCCGCTCTGGCTCTGCGTGCTCTCCTCCCGTAGCCTGGCCGCTCTGGCTCTGAGCGCTCTCCTCCCGTAGCCTGGCCGCTTTGGCTCTGCGTGCTCTCCTCCCGTAGCCTGGCCACTCTGGCTCTGCGCGCTCTCCTCACGTAGCCTGGCCACTCTGGCTCTGAGCGCTCTCCTCCCGTAGCCTGGCCACTCTGGCTCTGCGCGCTCTCCTCCCGTAGCCTGGCCGCTCTGGCTCTGCGCGCTCTCCTCCCGTAGCCTGGCCACTCTGGCTCTGCGCGCTCTCCTCCCGTAGCCTGGCCACTCTGGCTCTGCGCGCTCTCCTCCCGTAGCCTGGCCACTCTGGCTCTGCGCGCTCTCCTCCCGTAGCCTGGCCACTCTGGCTCTGTGCGCTCTCCTCCCGTAGCCTGGCCACTCTGGCCCTGCGCGCTCTCCTCCCGTAGCCTGGCCACTCTGGCTCTGCGCGCTCTCCTCCCGTAGCCTGGCCACTCTGGCTCTGCGCGCTCTCCTCTTGTAGCCTGGCCGCTCTGGCTCTGCGCCCTCTCCTCCCATAGCCTGGCCGCTCTGGCTCTGCGCGCTCTCCTCCCGTAGCCTGGCCACTCTGGCTCTGCGCGCTCTCCTCCCGTAGCCTGGCCGCTCTGGCTCTGCGCGCTCTCCTCCCGTAGCCTGGCCACTCTGGCTCTGCGCGCTCTCCTCCCGTAGCCTGGCCACTCTGGCTCTGCGCACTCTCCTCCCGTAGCCTGGCCGCTCTGGCTCTGCGCGCTCTCCTCCCGTAGCCTGGCCACTCTGGCTCTGCGCGCTCTCCTCCCGTAGCCTGGCCGCTCTGGCCCTGCGCGCTCTCCTCCCGTAGCCTGGCCACTCTGGCTCTGCGCGCTCTCCTCCCGTAGCCTGGCCACTCTGGCTCTGCGCGCTCTCCTCTTGTAGCCTGGCCGCTCTGGCTCTGCGCGCTCTCCTCTCGTAGCCTCGCCGCTCTGGCTCTGCGCGCTCTCCTCCCATAGCCTGGCCACTCTGGCTCTGCGCGCTCTCCTCCCGTAGCCTGGGCACTCTGGCTCTGCACGCTCTCCTCCCATAGCCTGGCCGCTCTGGCTCTGCGCGCTCTCCTCCCGTAGCCTGGCCACTCTGGCTCTGCGCGCTCTCCTCCCGTAGCCTGGCCGCTCTGGCTCTGCGCGCTCTCCTCCCGTAGCCTGGCCACTCTGGCTCTGCGCACTCTCCTCCCGTAGCCTGGCCGCTCTGGCTCTGCGCGCTCTCCTCCCGTAGCCTGGCCACTCTGGCTCTGCGCGCTCTCCTCCCGTAGCCTGGCCGCTCTGGCCCTGCGCGCTCTCCTCCCGTAGCCTGGGCACTCTGGCTCTGCGCGCTCTCCTCCCGTAGCCTGGCCGCTCTGGCTCTGCGCGCTCTCCTCCCGTAGCCTGGGCACTCTGGCTCTGCGCGCTCTCCTCCCGTAGCCTGGCCGCTCTGGCTCTGCGCGCTCTCCTCTTGTAGCCTGGCCGCTCTGGCTCTGCGCGCTCTCCTCTCGTAGCCTGGCCGCTCTGGCTCTGCGCGCTCTCCTCCCGTAGCCTGGCCGCTCTGGCTCTGAGCGCTCTCCTCCCGTAGCCTGGCCGCTCTGGCTCTGCGTGCTCTCCTCCCGTAGCCTGGCCACTCTGGCTCTGAGCGCTCTCCTCCCGTAGCCTGGCTGCTCTGGCTCTGCGCGCTCTCCTCCCGTAGCCTGGCCGCTCTGGCTCTGCGCGCTCTCCTCCCGTAGCCTGGCCACTCTGGCTCTGCGCGCTCTCCTCCCGTAGCCTGGCCACTCTGGCTCTGTGCGCTCTCCTCCCGTAGCCTGGCCGCTCTGGCCCTGCGCGCTCTCCTCCCGTAGCCTGGCCACTCTGGCTCTGCGCGCTCTCCTCCCGTAGCCTGGCCACTCTGGCTCTGCGCGCTCTCCTCTTGTAGCCTGGCCGCTCTGGCTCTGCGCCCTCTCCTCCCGTAGCCTGGCCGCTCTGGCTCTGCGCGCTCTCCTCCCGTAGCCTGGCCACTCTGGCTCTGCGCGCTCTCCTCCCGTAGCCTGGCCGCTCTGGCTCTGCGCGCTCTCCTCCCGTAGCCTGGCCACTCTGGCTCTGCGCGCTCTCCTCCCGTAGCCTGGCCACTCTGGCTCTGCGCACTCTCCTCCCGTAGCCTGGCCGCTCTGGCTCTGCGCACTCTCCTCCCGTAGCCTGGCCACTCTGGCTCTGCGCGCTCTCCTCCCGTAGCCTGGCCGCTCTGGCCCTGCGCGCTCTCCTCCCGTAGCCTGGCCACTCTGGCTCTGCGCGCTCTCCTCCCATAGCCTGGCCACTCTGGCTCTGCGCGCTCTCCTCTTGTAGCCTGGCCGCTCTGGCTCTGCGCGCTCTCCTCTCGTAGCCTCGCCGCTCTGGCTCTGCGCGCTCTCCTCCCATAGCCTGGCCACTCTGGCTCTGCGCGCTCTCCTCCCGTAGCCTGGGCACTCTGGCTCTGCGCGCTCTCCTCCCGTAGCCTGGCCGCTCTGGCTCTGCGCGCTCTCCTCCCGTAGCCTGGCCACTCTGGCTCTGCGTGCTCTCCTCCCGTAGCCTGGCCGCTCTGGCTCTGCGCGCTCTCCTCCCGTAGCCTGGCCACTCTGGCTCTGCGCGCTCTCCTCCCGTAGCCTGGCCACTCTGGCTCTGCGCACTCTCCTCCCGTAGCCTGGCCGCTCTGGCTCTGCGCGCTCTCCTCCCGTAGCCTGGCCACTCTGGGTCTGCGCGCTCTCCTCCCGTAGCCTAGCCGCACTGGCCCTGCGCGCTCTCCTCCCGTAGCCTGGGCACTCTGGCTCTGCGCGCTCTCCTCCGGTAGCCTGGCCGCTCTGGCTCTGCGCGCTCTCCTCTTGTAGCCTGGCCGCTCTGGCTCTGCGCGCTCTCCTCTCGTAGCCTGGCCGCTCTGGCTCTGCGTGCTCTCCTCCCGTAGCCTGGCCGCTCTGGCTCTGAGCGCTCTCCTCCCGTAGCCTGGCCGCTTTGGCTCTGCGTGCTCTCCTCCCGTAGCCTGGCCACTCTGGCTCTGCGCGCTCTCCTCACGTAGCCTGGCCACTCTGGCTCTGAGCGCTCTCCTCCCGTAGCCTGGCCGCTCTGGCTCTGCACTCTCTCCTCCCGTAGCCTGGCCGCTCTGGCTCTGCGCGCTCTCCTCCCGTAGCCTGGCCACTCTGGCTCTGCGCGCTCTCCTCCCGTAGCCTGGCCACTCTGGCTCTGCGCGCTCTCCTCTTGTAGCCTGGCCGCTCTGGCTCTGCGCCCTCTCCTCTCGTAGCCTGGCCGCTCTGGCTCTGCGCGCTCTCCTCCCGTAGCCTGGCCGCTCTGGCTCTGCGCGCTCTCCTCCCGTAGCCTGGCTGCTCTGGCTCTGCACGCTCTCCTCCCGTAGCCTGGCCGCTCTGGCTCTGCGCGCTCTCCTCCCGTAGCCTGGCCACTCTGGCTCTGCGCGCTCTCCTCCCGTAGCCTGGCCGCTCTGGCTCTGCTCGCTCTCCTCCCGTAGCCTGGCCACTCTGGCTCTGCGTGCTCTCCTCTTGTAGCCTGGCCGCTCAGGCTCTGCACGCTCTCCTCCCGTAGCCTGGCTGCTCTGGCTCTGCACGCTCTCCTCCCGTAGCCTGGCTGCTCTGGCTCTGCGCGCTCTCCTCCCGTAGCCTGGCCACTCTGGCTCTGCGCGCTCTCCTCCCGTAGCCTGGCCGCTCTGGCTCTGCGCGCTCTCCTCCCGTAGCCTGGCCGCTCTGGCTCTGTGCGCTCTCCTCCCGTAGCCTGCCCGCTCAGGCTCTGCACGCTCTCCTCCCGTAGCCTGGGCACTCTGGCTCTGCGCGCTCTCCTCCCGTAGCCTGGCCGCTCTGGCTCTGCGCGCTCTCCTCCCGTAGCCTGGCCGCTCTGGCTCTGCGCGCTCTCCTCCTGTAGCCTGGCCGCTCTGGCTCTGCATGCTCTCCTCCCGTAGCCTGGCCGCTCTGGCTCTGCGCGCTCTCCTCCCGTAGCCTGGCCGCTCTGGCTCAGCGCGCACTCCTCCCGTAGCCTGCGCGCTCTCCTCCCATAGCCTGGCCGCTCTGGCTCTGCGCCCTCTCCTCCCGTAGCCTGGCCACTCTGGCTCTGCGCGCTCTCCTCCCGTAGCCTGGCCACTCTGGCTCTGCGCGCTCTCCTTACGTAGCCTGGCCACTCTGGCTCTGAGCGCTCTCCTCCTGTAGCCTGGCCACTCTGGCTCTGCGCGCTCTCCTCCTGTAGCCTTGCCACACTTGCTCTGCGTGCTCTCCTACCGTAGCCTGGCCGCTCTGGCTCTGCGCCCTCTCCTCCCGTAGCCTGGCCACTCTGGCTCCACGCGCTCTCCTCCCGTAGCCTGCACGCTCTCCTCCCGTAGCCTGACCGCTCTGGCTCTGCGCGCTCTCCTCCCGTAGCCTGGCCACTCTGGCTCTGCGCGCTCTCCTCACGTAGCCTGGCCACTCTGGCTCTGAGCGCCCTCCTCCCGTAGCCTGGCCGCTCTGGCTTTGCGCGGTCTCCTCCCGTAGCCTGGCCGCTCTGGCTCTGCATGCTCTCTTCCCGTAGCCTGGCCTCTCTGGCTCTGCCCGCTCTCCTCCCGTAGCCTGGCCGTTCTGGCTCTGCGCGCTCTCCTCCCGTACCGCCGGACCTCGCCCACAACCAGCCCCCAGGGCATGAGACCTCAGCCTGCGAGGTTCCGGACATCAAAGGGCTAATGGACTATATCTGGGCCCGCCTGACAACTAGCGGGCAGTTGTATCTTGGACCTGAAGCCTGCTGATCTGATCGCGGCTGACCCTAAGAAGAACTCATCTTGAACCTCTGAGCCCTGCTGACGCTGTCGCGGCTCCCTCTTCGCAACAAGGAACTGAACCACCTGAGCCCTGCTGACGCTGTCGCGGCTCAAGCTGACCTCGTAACCATCGGAGCCCTGCTGACGCTGTCGCGGCTCGAGCTGAACTCGTAACCATCGGAGCCCTGCTGACGCTGACGCGGCTCGAGCTGAACTTGTAACCATCAGAGCACTGCTGACGCTGTCGCGGCTCGACCTCTAAGACCACCGGAGCCCTGCTGACGCTGTCGCGGCTCAAACTTGAACCTGCAACCATCCGAACCCTGCTGACGCTGTTGCGGCTCAAGTTGACCTCGTAACCATCGGAGCCCTGCTGATGCTGTCGCGGCTCAAGCTTGAACCTGCAACCATCCGAGCCCTGCTGACGATGTCGCGGCTCCTCACGAACTCCTCCAGATCGAGCCCTGCTGACCTCGTCGCGGCTCGAGGAGTACTCTGGTCCGGCTGGACCATCGAGGCCACCATCCCGACCGAGCCGACTCGACGGAGGTGAAGTAGCCAGTACGACCATCATCGTCCGTACCCCCCGGCTCGAGGATTGAGAGCTGTGCGTAGGGTGCGCCCCGTACTGCCCCAGAGACTAAAAGACCGTCCCGCTTCCCCATTCCTGAACCCTCAACGACTTTGTGATCCTCGATCACTGTGTACATAAGAGTGTTTCCTTCTTTTATTCCTTATATAAAGAACTTGTTACTAAGAGCCCAACGGTGTGGTGTCTGTTCGTAAGTGTGGTGTGAACTCAGTGTGTACGACCCTAGACTCGAAGTCCTCCTCGGTGAGGACCTCACGATAAGACTCGGCAAGATCTGTGGGAGAGGTGGGTCTTGGGGTGAGCATAATCTGGCCCTCTGAGATTGCCCCTTCCAACATAGGTGGCAACGTCGCAATAAGAACCTACGTCTAAGGATCATACAGTACTGACACACTACCCGAACAAAGGAGAACAACCATGAGCATCACGGAAGACGAGACTACCTTCCGGGTGGAGCTCCTGAAGGACTATACGCACCGACAAATGAAGCAATTCTGTAAAGATCTCCACATCCCGACAACGGGATTAAACACCAAAGAAGACTTTCATCAAGCCCTAACTGCCTGGGTGGAGGCCGGAGTACAACCTCCAGCACCGACAGAAGCTGATGGAGGGGGAGCACCCCTGACCGAAACCCACGCCCCAGAGCAAGAAAGAGCAGAGTCCCCGACGCAGACTCACAGCACAGAGAGAGGTCTGTCTCGAGAAGAGATGACCGACCGAGAACGCGACCGAACCCACGAGCTAGAACTAGCCCGTCTGAAGATGGAAGGAGAACTCAAGCTGGCCGAGAAGAAGCTAGCCATCGAGCAGCTGCGGCTGCAGGGAGAACTGGAGGAGAAGAAACTCCAGAGAGAACACGAAGGGAAAAGACTCCAGCTGGAGCACGAGCGTAGCATGAAGGAGATCGAACTAAAGGCCAGGACCGAAGACCACAGAACATCGGCGACCCGAGAGTCCGTTCCCCCGGTGGAACCCAAGGTCCACATCCCCAAGGATGTGGTCAAAGAATATTATAAAAATGATGATATCCAGCAATGGTTCAGGGCCTACGAGGTCGCCATGACCTCCCACCGAGTTCCGCAGAAAGATTGGGGAGCCGGGCTGTGGGGGCGATTCCTGAGTGAGGGGAGAGACACCCTACTCGACCTACCATCGGCCGAACAGACCTCCTACAGCCACATGAAAGAGGCCCTCCTCACAAGGTACGGACTCACCCCTGAAATGTACCGCCAACGCTTCAGAGATTGTAAGAAAATCCCCGGCACCACATGGGTAGAATATGTCAACTTCTACAGCCAGGCCCTGGAAGGGTGGATCAAGGGCAGCAAAGTATCCACCTTCGAGGGACTCATCGACCTCATTGCCTACGAACATTTGTCTCTGAACTGCTTTGTGGAACTCTGACAGCACCTCCTGGACAGCAAGTTGGCTGACCCGCGGAAGCTGGCCGTCGAGGCCGATCGCTGGGTGAGCACCAGAGTACCCCGGGGGCCCGGGGGAGACTCTGGCCGAAAAGAACAAGGACCATCCTGCCCGAGGGGAGGAGGGGGTCAGAATAGACAGAGGGGATCCCAGGCAGGGTCCCCGCGCAGTCCTCCCAGAAACCAGCCCGGCTCCTCACCTCCCACAGCGCGCGCAGGGTTTCCCCCAGCCAAGCCAGGGCCCGAGTCAGCCAAACCTGCTTCCATTGCCAGCAACCAGGGCACTATGCCAATGACCCCCGCTGCCCTTTATTCAAGAAGCCTGCCGCTGCAGGGCCCCCCGTGCGCCACATCACCTCAGTAGCCCTAGAAGAGGAGGGGGAAGAGGAGTTCGAGGGAGCTGACCCCGCAGCCATGATGTTAATCTCCCTGGGTGATAGGGAGATGGTCCCAGGAGCCCCCCTGCCCGACAACACCGACAAGTACCGACAGCAGGTGACTGTCAATGGCCACCACATAGGGGCACTCCGGGACACTGGGGCCAGTATCACCGCAGTCAAACGGCACCTAGTCACTGAAGCCCAGATTGTCCCCCACATCTCCTGCAGGGTGATCGCAGCTGATAACTCCGTCCGCACCTGCCGGATAGCTCAAGTCCCGTTCGAATGGGGGGGCGTCTCCGGAGAGTTACGAGTGGCGGTCCGCTCCGACATGCCCGTGGACTTCCTGCTCGGCAACGATCTAGAGAGCTCCCCAAGGCAGCGGGTTGAGAAAAGGACCCACTTGGAGGTGGTGGGCCTGCCCGAATGGGCCTGTGTGAACACCCGGTCGATGACCGCCTGAGGGGCAACTCCAGAGGCAGCACCGGCTACCCCCGAGGACCCCGAGGTCCCTGCATCCTCTGAGACCCCTGAGCTGTTCCCCGGGGAAAGCTTCCCCCCCGACGCAGGCCCCCTCAGCCCTGGCGTCGAACCGACCCCGAGCTTTGACGACCTTCCTGAGCTGGCCCAGTGGCGCCAGGAAGGAGGACCGTCCCGAGAAGAATTCTGCCTAGAACAGACCTCCTGTCCATCCTTGGTTGGGCCGCGGCAGCAGGCCGCCGCCCAGGCCGCCGGTGACCAGTCCGGCTCCCACTTTGTCTATTGGGAGAACGGCCTCTTGTACAGCAAACCAAAGTCTGCCGAGCTAGGGTCAGCCCGAGTGCTGGTGGTACCCCTACGCTTCCGCGGCTTTCTCCTGAACCTGGCCCACGACGTGTCCCTGGCGGGACACTTGGGGCAAGACAAAACGTATCACCGCCTAGTCACCCACTTCTACTGGCCGGGCATGCGCTCCAATGTGGAGGCCCACTGTAAGTCCTGCCCCACGTGTCAGTCCAGCGGAAAGAGCGGAGGGAAGCGCAAGGCCCCCCCTCCAACCCTTCCCCGTGGTCAGTACCCCCTTTGAAAGGGTGGGAATCGACATCGTGGGCCCCCTCGACCCCCGGACCTCCCTGGGTCACCGCTTTATCCTTGTCCTAGTGGACCATGCCACCCGCTACCCCGAAGCCATTCCCCTCCGAACTGTGACGGCCCCCATAGTGGGGCGGGCCCTCATGGCCATCTTCTCTCGGGTGGGATTCCCCCGAGAAGTCATCAGCGACCGAGGGACCAACTTCATCTCGAAATACATGAAGTCCCTCTGGCAACAATGTGGGGTGACGTACAAAATCACCACCCCATATCACCCCCAGAGTAACGGTCTGGTGGAATGATTCAACCGGACCCTCAAGGGAATGATCATGGGTCTCGAAGAGCCCCTGAGGCATAAGTGGGACGTCCTCCTTCCCTGTCTCCTCTTCGCGTACCGCGAAGTCCCCCAGAAGTCCCTGGGGTTCAGCCCCTTCGAGCTCCTCTACAGGCACCCCGTCAGGGGACCCCTCAGCCTGGTCAAGGAAGGGTGGGAGACGGCGGCCCAAGAGCCCCCTCCCGATGTGTTTCGATACATTCTAGCCCTCTGGAACCAGACTAGGAATTTCCGAGAACTGGCCGAGGCCAACCTCGAGGCTAGTCAGGAAGAAATGAAACGGTGGTATGACCAGAATGCCACTCTGGTCGAGTTTCAGCCCGGACAGCAGGTCTGGGTGATGGCCCCCGTGGAGCCCTGTGCCCTACAAGACAAGTGGACAGGACCCTTTAAGGTGGTGGAACGTAAGAGCCAAGTGACATATCTCATTGATGTGCAGTCACCCAGGAACCCCTTGAGGGTCCTCCACGTGAACCGCCTCAAGCCCCACTTCGCCCGGTCTGAGTTGAGCTTGCTCCTCGCCACGGACGATGGAGAAGAAGAAGAAACGGAGCCTCTCCCCGACCTCCTGTGCATGAAAGAAAAAGATGGCTCCATAGAGGGAGTGAGTCTCTCCTCCTCCCTCTCCCCCGAGCAGCGCGAGGACTGTCGCCAGTTACAGGGACAGTTCTCGGACCTCTTCTCCCTCACCCCCGGCATCACCAGCTGGTGCGTCCATGACGTGGACACCGGGGATAGCCCCCCAGTACGGCACAGAGCCTACCGCATCCCTGACAGAGTCCGGGCCTGCATCAAGGCCGAGGTAACAAAGATGCTAGCTCTCGGGGTGGTCGAAGCCTCTGACAGCCCATGGGCTAGCCCTGTGGTCCTGGTTCCGAAGGCAGCCGCCCCCGGGGCTGTTCCCGAGCTGAGGTTCTGCGTTGACTACCGCGGGCTCAACGCAGTCACCAGAACCGATGCGCATCCCATCCCCCGAGCAGACGAGCTTATTGATCGCCTCGGGGCTGCTCGCTTCCTTAGCACTTTCGACCTGACCAGCAGATACTGGCAGATCGCCCTCACCGAGGGAGCTAGGGAAAGATCCGCGTTTTCCACCCCGGATGGTCACTTCCATTTCCGGGTGATGCCCTTCGGGATGAAAAACGCCCCCGCCACCTTCCAAAGGCTGGTATACCAGGTACTGGCTGGGTTGGAAGAGTTCAGCGCTGCGTATCTGGACGATATCGCAGTTTACAGTTCCCACTGGCCCGAGCACCGCCAGCACCTCTGGGCGGTGCTGACGGCCCTGAGGAGGGCCGGTCTCACCATTAAGGCAAGCAAATGCCAGATCGGACAAGGGTCCGTAGTCTACCTCGGGCACCAGGTCGGAAGCGGCCTCGTAGCCCCCCTCCAGCCCAAGATCGATGCAATCGTGGCCTGGGAGGCCCCCACGACCCAGGCGGAAGTGCAGGCGTTCCTAGGGCTCACGGGGTATTACCGAAGTTTCATCAAAGGGTACGGCAGCACCGTAGCCCCCCTCACGGAGTTAACCTCCAAGAACCAGCCGAAGAAAGTCAGCTGGACCCCCACCTGCCAAGAGGAGTTCGAAACTTTGAAAGACCCCATGTGCACTGCCCCCGTCCTACAGGCCCCCGACTACTCCAGAGAATTTGTAGTTCAGACAGACGCGTCCGAGCATGGCATCGGAGCAGTTCTGTCCCAGGTGAACGAGAGCGGCCTAGATCAACCAGTAGCATTCATTAGCCGGAGGCTACTCTCTCGAGAACAAAGGTGGAGCACCATCGAGCGGGAGGCCTTCGCGGTGGTTTGGGCCCTGAAGAAGCTGAGGCCCTACCTGTTCGCTACTCACTTCCGGGTCCAGACCGACCACCGACCCCTCCGGTGGCTAATGCAGATGAGAGGGGAGAACCCCAAATTGCTGCGCTGGTCCATCTCCCTCCAGGGGATGGACTTCACTGTTGAGCACCGACCTGGTGCTGACCACGCCAACGCAGACGGCCTGTCCCGATTCTTCCGCCTCAGCGAAGAGAACCCCCAAGAGGATGGGTAGTTCTCCCCGCCTTCAGCTGGGGGTGACGCGTGTTGGACCCGGCCTCGTGGCGTGGTTCGCTTCTGTCCCTCCACACCCTGGGAGCGTAGTCCTGTAGCCCGAGTCCCCTGCGCAGCCTCCCTGTTAGCGTAGCCTGCACCCCGAGCCTGGTCGCCCTACTCCAGTTAAGCCTAGATCCCCCTAGCACCTCGACCAGGCCTGCCTTTCCCGTCCCACGCCCGGCTCCGAGCGCCTAACCTTGCATGCCCCCCAAGGCCCGGACGCCATCTTCCCTTCCCGACATCCCTGTCTCCTTGGGCCTAGCGTGACCCCGGCCCCCGCGAAACCCAGACTCCCAAGGCGCGCCAGTCCCGGCTGGGGGGTAAAGCGCCCCCCGAGTGAGATAAGCCAGGGAGTTTCGATGGCACCTCCGGCCTCCCCTGAGAGACTGGTTTCCATCACACCTTTGGCCTCCCCCTGGGGCCAGTTTCGATTGCACCTCTGGCCTCCCCGAGGGCTGGCTCCAGACCTGCTGGGCGTCTGGGAATTCCCGGACCCCTCTTTTCAAAGGATCAAAGAGCCGACCGCCGGACCTCGCCCACAACCAGCCCCCAGGGCATGAGACCTCAGCCTGCGAGGGTCCGGACATCAAAGAGCTAATGGACTATATCTGGGCCCGCCTGACAACTAGCGGGCAGTTGTATCTTGGACCTGAAGCCTGCTGATCTGATCGCGGCTGACCCTAAGAAGAACTCATCTTGAACCTCTGAGCCCTGCTGACGCTGTCGCGGCTCCCTCTTCGCAACAAGGAACTGAACCACCTGAGCCCTGCTGACGCTGTCGCGGCTCAAGCTGACCTCGTAACCATCGGAGCCCTGCTGACGCTGTCGCGGCTCGAGCTTAACTCGTAACCATCGGAGCCCTGCTGACGCTGTCGCGGCTCGAGCTAAACTTGTAACCATCGGAGCACTGCTGACGCGGCTCGACCTCTAAGACCACCGGAGCCCTGCTGACGCTGTCGCGGCTCAAGCTTGAACCTGCAACCATCCGAGCCCTGCTGACGCTATCGCGGCTCAAGCTGACCTCGTAACCATCGGAGCCCAGCTGACGCTGTCGCGGCTCAAGCTTGAACCTGCAACCATCCGAGCCCTGCTGACGCTGTCGCGGCTCCTCACGAACTCCTCCAGATCGAGCCCTGCTGACCTCGTCGCGGCTCGAGGAGTACTCTGGTCCGGCTGGACCATCGAGGCCACCATCCCGACCGAGCCGACTCGACGGAGGTGAAGTAGCCAGTACGACCATCATCGTCCGTACCCCCTGGCTCGAGGATTGAGAGCTGTGCGTAGGGTGCGCCCCGTACTGCCCCAGAGACTAAAAGACTGTCCCGCTTCCCCATTCCTGAACCCTCAATGACTTTGTGATCCTCGATCACTGTGTACATAAGAGTGCTTCCTTCTTTTATTCCTTATATAAAGAACTTGTTACTAAGAGCCCAACGGTGTGGTGTCTGTTCGTAAGTGTGGTGTGAACTCAGTGTGTACGACCCTAGACTCGAAGTCCTCCCCGGTGAGGACCTCACGATAAGACTCTGCAAGATCTGTGGGAGAGGTGGGTCTTGGGGTGAGCATAATCTGGCCCTCTGAGATTGCCCCTTCCAACATCTGGAGTAAAAGGCGCTGTGGCATCAGTGATGGGAAACAGCACAGATTTATTTCAATTCACCTGAATTCCAGAGTAGCCCCGAACCGTATTACCTCATGGACCAGAGGGCTGAGCTTTTCTTGAGGATTACGGACATAAAGAGTAACATCGTCTGCATACATGGAAACTGAAAGAGCGCGAGCCGCAAAACCAATGCCATGTTGGGTGTGGTGTTGTCGAAGTCTGACCGCAAGGGGTTCCATAGCGATGGCGAATAGCATGGGTGATAGCGGGCACCCCTGGGGAGACAGGTAATCAACCTGATCTTGGAAAAACAAGCGGCAGAAACGGTCTGTATTTGGTTAGTAAAGGAAAGATTTGAGTCCCACTTGACCCCTAGATTTTTTACAGAGTCCTTAGGGACAGGGGGAAGGCTGAGTTCCTGTGGCCACCAGAGAGTTGCATCAAGAGGGAAGGGTTGATGGAAAAAGAGAACCTCCGTTTTCACCGCATTCATGTGGAGGCAGTTATGGTCCATCCATTTTGAAATGTCCCGCAGACAATCCTTCAAAGGCATAGTGTGAGAGTACGGTGAGTGATGTGATGAGTGTGGGTTTGGGTGATAGTGTAGAGTGGGAGGAATGAATGCTTGGTGAGAAATTTGCTTGTTTGAATGAGATTGCAAAGTGAGCAGTGAGAGTGACAGGTGAGTAAAGTGTTCCATGAGTCCAGAGTGAGTGGTGTTCTTGTGTCAGTGCACGATGAAAAGCATGAGCGCATAGTGAGTGGTCTTAGTGCAGTGTGATCACTGTGAGTGCAGGGTGAGCGGTGTGCTGATGTGACCACAGGTTAAGTGGAGGGAGAATAGCATGAGTTGATGGCGAGGGACATGCGTGCAGTGTGGTTGCTGTGAATACAAGGTGAGCGGTGTGCTTGTGTGAGGGCAGGGTAAAAGGAGGATGAACAGTGTGAGTGTAGGGTAACAGAGTGAGTGCAGTGTGATCGTTGTGAGTGTAGGGTGAGCGATGAAAGTAACAAGTGAGTGAAGTGTCATGTGCATGAAGGGTGAGCGGTGTGCTCGTGTGAATGTAGGATAGGAGGAGGGTGAATAGCATGAGTGCATGGTGAGCAGTGTGATCGCTGTGAGTGCAGGGTGAGTGTGAAAGTGCAGGGTGAGCGTAAAAGTGAAGGGGGGTCGCACAGGTGTCGGGTTTAATAAAAAAAAAAATCAAACTTACCTTCCCGTTGGCCGGGTCCCAGGTAGTCTCGGCTCCTCTCCTGCCACAAGCAGGAACAGGAAGCAAGCAGCCATGCTCCCAGTCACACCCCTAAGCCAATCCCAACACTGCAAGCAAGGGTGTCAAGGCGCTGGGTGTCATGATTTATCCTGCCAACATGAAGCGCCTGCATGAACAGAGTGTTCAGAATTGCAATATGCATACATATTGTTTCTTTAACTACATGTCCCATAATGCCTAGCGACGGGGAGGAGTTGGGTAGTTATTTAGGTGGCCATTTCCGGGCTGCAACTTGTACGTGATTTTGAATCCCGAACCGGAGACTGGGTTCTGGAACTTGTTTTGGAGATTCCTGTTCTCGTTCAGCGGCTGCTGAGCGTTTTTGCTTCTTGTTGGAGGTTCGTGTATAGGAAGGGACACGAAAGGAGCTATTGCCTCTTCAGAACCATTTTTTGGTGTTCAGGCGGCTGCCGTGCGCAATCTTGAACTCGCCCGTGTTTCCTTCTGACACGAGAAGTGTCTGTTTGATTCAGTGAAAGAAAAGGGGACACGCGTTCTGGCGGCTGCCGAACGTCTTAAGATTGGGAACTATTTTCCTTTATTGGGCATACGAGGAATAAGGCGAAGGGGTTCTCGGCTGAGACCTTTTCGTTAACGACTTTGGAATCCCAGCGTTTGTTGTTGATTCTGTGGGAGGATTCTGCACATCGTGAGTACTAGCATTCTCGGCTGAGACGCTCTGCCGTTTCCATTTAAAGTTATCCGGATAACTATTCCATATACACTGAATCAGACTCACAAAGTGAATGGAACATTTATGTGGAATTTGGTTCTATGTATAGAGTCAAAAACGTAGTCGTTCTCCCACGGATTGAAGCAGTTGTGCGAGACTGTCATTTGTTTTTAGATTTCCTACAGAAACTAATATTTCCTTTTCTTTTTTGATGAATTCACAAAAGGGGATGATTTTTTATGCTTAAAAGGGAAGACTGGAAGGTATGCATGTTTCTGGAGAGAGATGATTGTTGGTGCTTGTTGTGAGAACAGTAGGTTTGAACACTGCTTTTGGTTTATGTTTTTCAGCATTAGATGCTAGGGTATAGAGGCGTTTATCTGATACCTGCCACGAAAGAGGAGGAGAACAGTCTACAGTTAGTTGACGTGGTAGGTGTTGTTCTAGCGAGAATTAACTGAGAGTAGTTAGTGAATTCTTGTACTTACCTTTTGTGTTGTTTTCTTTTCTCGTTTCAGCCTCCCTTTCCCGTTCCAGACCCTTCCTTACCTTTCCCTCGCCTGATTTCCTTTATGCTCTGTGTAATATATACAGTCAGAGTATAGGGCAATCTGGAGGTGGACCCCTTTTAAGCATCACCTGATCCTGAGGAAGTGTGGTCGTGACAGAATCACGTACCTACGTATTGTCTTCCTCCCGGTCAGGGGTGTTTGATAGATGGCCACCATGGATGATGTGCTGCACGCTTTGGGTTTAGTGCAGCAAGAATTAGAGGCTTCAAGGGCGGAAACGGCCGCATTAAGAGACCGTCTGGATAGGCAAATGAGAAACCCTTTTAACACAACAGCTAGTGGTTCCCCTATACAAGTTACAGTGTCACCTCCTATACCATTAGCTAGTCCAGAACGTCATGCTGGTGACCCCAATAAGATGCAGACCTTTCTAACGCAGATAGCATTACATTTTTCATGCAGACCAGCCTCATTCCCTACTAATATATCCCGTGTTGCTTTTGCGATATCATACTTGACTGGGGATGCAGCAAGTTGGGCTGTGCCTTTAGTGCGCAACGATGATCCATTGTTGACGGATTGGGATGATTTTCGTAGAGAATTTGAAAGAGTCTTTGATAGGCGGGCTACTACGCTTAGTGCCGATAGGGAGCTTTTGGGGTTGCGACAGGGAAAAAAGGAACTTGTTACGTATATGACTGCTTTTAATAGGTTGGTAGCGGAAACATCTTGGCCTGAAGTGAAGAGAATGGCCTTATACTATCAGGGTCTGAATGAAGACATTAAGGACGTCCTGGCACAGATAGATCCCCAACCCACCACTTGTACGGCTTTAATAAACCTCACTTTGCGGTTGGATCATCGTAGGTCTGAAAGAGGAGGGGAGCGCAGAAAAGGTGATAGAGCCGGAGGGGGTGTGGATACGGCAGGACGTGTAGGGATGAAAGATGTGGGTTCTGAACCTTTTGGAGATAGGGGCTGTCAGACCTCCTTTAACGAAAGCGGAGAGGGAAAGCAGACGGGCTCAGGGTCTCTGTATGTACTGCGGCAGAAAGGGGCACTATGTCCGGGACCGTACAATGAAACCTAAGAAGAGTAGTCCTTTTGTTCCTGGTAAGAAATTAGCGGTAATGCAGGCTGTTGCTAACTCTGTATGTTCGCAAGAAAATAGGAAAGAGCAGACAGACATTCAGTCTTCGCCAGAGTGGAAGATTCCCTCATTGGCAGTATCCACATGTAAAAAGACAGAAACCCATATGGTGTTATCCATGTGGTTATATACTACTCATGATAGCCATCCGGTGTTGACTATGATCGATTCCGGTGCCACCGGGAATTTTATTGACCAAGGTCTAGTGGACAGGTTAGGGTTAGTAAGAGTGCCGAACCTTGAACCCCAGACAGTGTTAGCGGTGGACGGCACACCGTTGAAGTCAGGCCCTATTAGCATTCATACCGAGGAACTGGAACTCGTTTTGCCTGGGGAGATTAGCAATCACAGGGAAAAGCTAGAGTTGAACATCATCGAGGCTCCTCAGTATGAGGTGATTTTGGGCATGCCCTGGTTGTGGCAGCACAATCCGTCCATAGATTGGAGGAATAAATCTGTTGGTTTTGAGTCCACGTGGTGTGAGTGTTATTGTCTGCAGTCTCTTACGTCTCATGTGTCCTCACTGGCCCAAGTATTTACCATTGCTACCGCTGCGGAGAAGGTGGTTGAGTTGCCTCAGGAATACACAAAGTATACTGATGTGTTTAGTGAGGTTATGGCCGAAGCCCTTCCCCCGCCGAGAGAGTATGACTGCCGAATTGATTTGGTTGAGGGGGCGGTGGTACCTTCATGTAGGGTGTATGCCCTGTCAGTGTCTGAAACTGCCCATTTGAAGAAATATCTGGATCATTTATGTGCGATAGGGTTCATTCGTCCGTCGCTCTCTCCTTCCGCATCGCCACTTTTTTTCATTTCGAAGGCGAATGGGGAGTTGCGGGCGTGCATTGATTATAGGCAGCTAAACAAGGTTACCATTCGTAATCGTTACCCGCTTCCACTCATCCCCGTCCTATTGGATCAGGTTCGGAGGGCTGTTATTTACACTCGCTTGGATTTGAGGGGGGCCTATCACCTGGTCCGCATAAGGGCGGATGATGAGTGGAAAACGGCTTTTAAGACTTGTTTTGGACTTTACGAGTATTTATTAATGCCGTTTGGACTTTGTAATGCCTCGGCAGCGTTCCAATTTTTTTTGAATGACATCATGAAGGAGTATGTGGATCATTTTGTTGTCATTGATATCGATGACTTGTTGATATACTCTGAATCCCCTGCCCAACACGTTAGCCATGTCCTCTTGATCTTGCAGCGGTTGCAGGATAACAGCTTGTACTGTAAATTGAGCAAGTGTGAGTTTGGGGTGGATGAGGTGGAGTTTTTGGGTGTGATCCTCAACCCGAGGGGGTTCAGAATGGCGGAGAGAAAGGTGTTGGCAGTTCAGTTGTGGCCGGTGCCTAGGAATGTGAGAGACGTCCAGTGCTTCCTGGGTTTTTCCAATTATTACAGAAGGTTCATTTCCCATTTTTCGCAGCTGGCATCACCAATCACGCGCTTGTTGCGTAAAGGTGTTCCTTTTATCTGGACTCAGGAGGCCTCGGAGGCTTTTGGTCACCTCAAACAGGCGTTCAGTACTGCTCCGATTCTGATGCATCCACAGATGGATGTACCCTTTATAGTGGAAGCAAATGCGTTCGAGGTGGCCATCGGAGCGGTTCTGTCGCAGAGGGACAAACACACTGGCCAGCTGCATCCTGTTGCGTTCTTATCCAAGAAGCTCAATTCTGCAGAAGCTAATTACACCATCGCAGAGAAGGAGCTTTTAGCAGTGAAAAAAGCGTTTCAGGAATGGAGGCATTATTTGTGGGGTGGGCACCACCCGGTAACTGTCTACTCTGATCATCGTAATCTCCAATATCTTAAGACTGCTCGCCATTTGTCTCAACGTCAGATGAGGTGGATGGTCTTTTTTGCGGAGTATGAGTTCACAATCACTTTCCGACCTGGAGTAGAGAACAGGAAAGCGGACTCCTTATCTAGGCAGCTGGATTCTGAAAACCATCTGAAATCTGATCCACGACCAATACTTTTTCCTGAGGTGGTGCTGTGTTCCATACAAGCGGAACAATTCATGGAAGTAGTGGCTAAACATCGGTCATTGCAGCAATGGAAGCTGTGGGCAGCTGCGCATAAACACCGTTCTCTCAAACATGGCTTGCCGATGGTGCTGAATCGCCTTTTCTCCCAGTGCATGCCCTTCGGTTGATGGCTTTCAACTGGTGCCATAACGCCTTGGTGGCAGGGCATCAGGGTCATCAAAAAACTGTTCATGCGTTACTACGTAATTTCTGGTGGGAAGGCATGGCCAAGGATGTAAAAGTGTGGATAAACCAATGTGAGACTTGTGCAAGAGCAAAGAATGTACAATCAAAGGCTTCGGGTCTTCTCATGCCGCTTCCGACTCCCTCCAGGCCGTGGCAAATCCTCAGCTTGGACTTCGTGTTGGGTTTACCTCTGGATCGAGGAAGTGATGCCATCTTGGTGGTGGTGGACAGCTTCACAAAGATGGATCACTTCATCCCCTGTAGAAATCTTCCGAAGGCATTCCAAACCGCACAGTTGCTGTTGACCCAGGTGGTTCGTCTTCATGGACTCCCTCAAGTTATCATTTCGGACAGGGGTCCGCAGTTCATCGCCAGGTTTTGGCGTACATGGTGTAAGGCTCTGAACATTTCTGCTGCCCTTTCAACAAGTTTCCATCCGCAGACCGATGATCAGACCGAGAGGTTAAATCAAACCTTGAAGAAATATCTGCGTTGCTAAGCCGATGAAGCGGCTGACTCATGGGTCTCCTTGTTACGGCTAGCTGAACTGTCATACAATAATGCTTGGCATTGTTCCACTGGTGAGTCGCCTTTTAGTGCCAATTCTGGATTTCATGCTTCAGTTCTGCCTGTGACAATTCCGAGTGATGTGATGAATCATCCCACGGTGGCAGGCCAAGTGAAAGCTCTCTTGAAGATAGACAGGAAGGTGCAGATGCATCTGGAGAAAGCCAAGGCCTCGTACAAGACATGGGAAGATAAGCATAGGCGGGAAGGACAGGTGTATCAGGTGGGGGACCGAGTGTGGCTTTCTACCAAGAACATTCGTTTCCGTCATCGGAGTGTTTTCCATCCTCGGTTCATTGGGCCTTATTCAGTTTTGCGCCAAGTGAATCCTGTTGCATATAAGCTCAAGCTTCCGGCGTCGTTATGGATACACCCGGTGTTCCACTGTAGCCTGTTGAAACCGGCTCGATCGGCCCGCCGGAAGGCGGGTCCTCCGGTCCTCCATGATGGGAACCTGGAATATGAGGTCCGTCGGATCCTGGATTCTCGTTTCCGGCAAGGCCGCCTGTGGTTTCTTGTGTCGTGGAAGGGGTATACTGCGGAGGACAATTCTTGGGAGCCGAGCTCTGTGGTCCATGCTCCTCTTGCGTTTCGCAGGTTCTACGACCGGCATCCGGGGAAGCCTGGTGCTAGGAGGCGCTGAGGAGAGGGACATACTGTCATGATTTATCCTGCCAACATGAAGCGCCTGCATTAACAGAGTGTTCAGAATTGCAATATGCATACATATTGTTTCTTTAACTACATGTCCCATAATGCCCAGCGACGGGGAGGAGTTGGGTAGTTATTTAGGTGGCCATTTCCGGGCTGCAACTTGTACGTGATTTTGAATCCCGAACCGGAGACTGGGTTCTGGACCTTGTTTTGGAGATTCCTGTTCTCGTTCAGCGGCTGCTGAGCGTTTTTGCTTCTTGTTGGAGGTTCGTGTATAGGAAGGGACACGAAAGGATCTGTTGCCTCTTCGGAACCATTTGTTGGCTTCAGGCGGCAGCCGTGCGCAATCTTGAACTCGCCCGTGTTTCCTTCTGACACGAGAAGTGTCTGTTTGATTCAGTGAAAGAAAAGGAGACACGCGTTCTGGCGGCTGCCGAACGTCTTAAGATTGGGAACTATTTTCCTTTATTGAGCATACGAGGAAAAAGGCGAAGGGGTTCTCGGCCGAGACCTTTTCGTTAACGACTTTGGAATCTCAGCGTTTGTTGTTTATTCTGTGGGAGGATTCTGCACATCGTGAGTACTAGCGTTCTCGGCTGAGACGCTCTGCCGTTTACATTTAAAGTTATCCGGATAACTATTCCATATACACTGAATCAGACTCACGAAGTGAATGGAACATTTATGTGGAATTTGGTTCTATGTATAGAGTCAAAAACGTAGTCGTTCTCCCACGGATTGAAGCAGTTGTGCGAGACTGTCATTTGTTTTTGGATTTCCTACAGAAACTAATATTTCCTTTTCTTTTTTGATGAATTCACAAAAGGGGATGATTTTTTATGCTTAAAAGGGAAGACTGGAAGGTATGCATGTTTCTGGAGAGAGATGATTGTTGGTGCTTGTTGTGAGAACAGTAGGTTTGAACACTGCTTTTGGTTTATGTTTTTCAGCATTAGATGCTAGGGTATAGAGGCGTTTATCTGATACCTGCCACGAAAGAGGAGGAGAACAGTCTACAGTTAGTTAATGTGGTAGGTGTTGTTCTAGCGAGAATGAACTGAGAGTAGTTAGTGAATTCTTGTACTTACCGTGTGTGTTGTTTTCTTTTCTCGGTTCAGCCTCCCTTTCCCATTCCAGACCCTTCATTACCTGTCCCTCGCCTGATTTCCTTTATGCTCTGTGTAATATATACAGTCAGAGTATAGGGCAATCTGGAGGTGGACCCCTTTTAAGCATCACCTGATCCTGAGGAAGTGTGGTCGTGATACTGGCGGCCACCAAGAAGATTAAGCGAGTTATTGTCCAGAGTCACATGGTGCAGGGCTGACCTGCCACCGTTGCCGGGGAACGAACCGTGAGCCCCTGTGTTCTGAATTGAGCCGCCCTGGCCGCTGCGCCGCACCTCTTCCTCACCCTGTGAATGCTCAAGAAGGTCTTCGGATGGCTCCCACTTAACACCAGGTGAACTGTCAGACAAGCCACCATCACCAGCAGACTCGACCACAGCAACTCCCTCTAACTAGGAATTACCACCCAACTCCTGAGGAATTTCCAGACCATTCGGAACACACAGCCAGACTCATCCTTGACCTCCCCAGACTGATGCACATCACCCCTCACCTCAGGAAACTCCATGGGGTACCAGTCACGAAGAGATGTCAGTTCAAGCTTCTCATCCACGGGTACAAGGCACTACACAACGAAAGACTGGAGTACCTCAACAAACTAGTGATTTTTCACCAATCTACCAGGGAACTCTATACCCGATCCCTCTCCCTAGCTGCTGCGCAGCACATTGACCAAGCCGACAGCGGAGGCCACTCATTCTTCCACCTTGTGGCTACGACATGGAACACCCCTACCCACACCTCAGAGCAGCACCGTCGCTCCAACAGTTCAGAAAGGACCTCAAGACCTGGAGGCTCATCAATAGGAACAGGCAACGTGTTCTTGCAGCAGGACCTCACAGCCGCTTGAGACCCTCATGGGTGAAGCAGCCAAGATATACAAATCCTGACTGATTGGCTGATGACTTTCATTAATGATCCGCCACTTCTGAAACAAACCATTGTGCTAGGCCTGGCTATCTATCATTCATCACCCCTACGTCCCTCGTCCTCATCATTACATTTTGAGGTGACCCCACCGCCAAGACAGGCAACAGAAAAAACGGCAATTTTGAGATGAAGCCCCACCCATCCTCATGGTATTCCTGGAACCCTTCTGTTTTCTTTTTCCTGGCTCATGATGGGATGAGAACAGGAGATGTTGGAGGCATAATCCTTGTGCCTTTCAGGAAGGTGATCCCTGGCCTGCAGGGCTCGCAGGGTATTCATCCTGCACTGCAGAATACCTGACCTTACTGTGTAGGCCGACAATGTCAGACTTTGGGATCCTTCTCTCCCAGTTGTTGTGGACACAGAGGGAAGAGGCCCATGTAGAGATTGGGTGCTTCCGGGTTGCGGCAGTAATGGAAGGGTGCCCGATTCCTGCACATGCACAGGAGGAGAGCAGTCCACACATTGAGGATTCATGCTGCAGCATTCCTGACTTGGCAAACTGCTGATTATTGTTGGTGCCATCATGGGGAAGCTATCTTTTAAAAGGACGAAAGTTTCCCCATCATCAGTTTCTTTTTCTCATAAAAGAATGCAAAGGGGACAGATATTTCCTTTGAAGTGGTTTACAGCCTGATTCATGAAGCTAAATTGCGGGCGCAATAGCTGCGAAAATGCCATTGCACCCGCAATTACCCAAATCGGCATTCATGAAGAAAATAACCAAAGCGCAAAACAAAGATTGCGAATTCGCTAATAAATTCTCAGATTCCCTGTAGGTTTGCGCCAAAGCACGGAATTAGAGAATAAATTTAGCGAATTCGCAATACTAGCGCAATCGGAATTCATGAAAATTCTCTAATAGCGAAAAACCTCAAAATCTCCATTAGCGCCGCGCAAATTAAGGACAACCCAAAGCAGGTGGTAACCATAAAAGTGATTAGCGAAAATTTTGAAAAACAGTTGGCCAATCAGGAACAGGGACAGGACTGACCAAACACACATAAGGAGACACAGCAGCAGCAGTTGGTGTCTCACAATGCCAGGAATGTACATGGTGGTCAGGCGGCGAAGGCTACAGCGAGCAGCACGGAGGAGACGCAGAATACAGGAGAGGATATTCCGCCAGCGGATCACCCTGCTGGGACAAACCAGGGAGCAGATCTATGCGAAGTACCGGTTGAATGGGGCCATGATAATTCAACTCATACACGACCTTGACCCCCTGATGCAGCACCCAACAAGGCGGACCAATGCTGTGCCTACACATGTACAGGTATTGTGTAGCCTGCACCTCCTGGCCTCTGGTAGCTTCCAGGGGATAGTAGCCGCAGCAGGGGGGATATCCCAGCCCACCATGTCACGCTGCCTCCGGAGTTTTGTTGACGCAATGCTCACCCAGCTACACCGACACATCAGATTCCCCACCAGCCAACAGGAACTGGACTTGACAAAGTTAAACTTCTACAATGTGGCCCATTTCCCATCTGTGATAGGATGCATAGACTGCACCCACATTGCCATCTGCCCCCCAGCTGCGACGGAGTACATGTACCGGAATCGGAAGTCATACCACTCCCTCAACATACAGATGGTCTGCAATGCCAAGACTATCATAACTGACATCGTGGCCCAGTACGCAGGGAGTACCCATGACTCTTTTATATTCCGGCACAGCGGCCTCCACACACGACTGGCCAGGGGAGAATTTGGGGAAGGACACCTACTTGGTAAGTACACATTGTCAACAATTACACATTGCAATGATGTAGCTGCGCAGCACAGGCACTCACCCTCTGCTCCTCACATGCAGGTGACAGCGGCTACGCCCTCCGGGAATACCTCCTCACCCCATACCTCAACCCGGCTACACCACAGCAACGGCGGTACAATGTTTCTCACATACGGACAAGGAATTGTATAGAACGGACATTCGGCCTACTCAAGAGCCGGTTCCGCATACTGCACAAGACAGGTGGGGCCATGTACTACAGTCCTGATGTGTGCTGCCGCATTGTGGCTGTCTGCGCAATGTTACACAACATTGCAACCAAGCGCCGGATACCAGTCGAGATCTCTGGCAGTGAGTCTGAAGGGGACGACCGTCCACCAGCACATGTGCAGCATGCACGCGGGGAGAACCCTGCTGAAGGACACAGACGGCGCAACCACATCACTATGAACAGTTTCTGAAGGCCACAATCCACTCACCCAACATTCACTCCTGCATGGCAATGTAAAAAATGACAGGAGGCCCATGTATGTTGCATGAATAAATATTATTGTTAAATCCACAATAATAACGTAAAGTCTACATTCATAATATTGCAGCAGTATTGCGCCATACTGCTCCTAACTAGCCACTGGACATGCTTGTATCATCAGCATTATCTAGGCAACTTGCAAGTAACTCAATTGCGCCTCCGCCGCGCAGCCCCCAAACGACGCTCTGGCTCTTCCTCTGGGACGGCACGTGTCCCTGCAGTGGGCCTGGTGCTGCGGCGTAACACGCCAACCATTGAGGCAGACAAGCTGCTGACACTGGAGGCGCACTCACTGGTGTCGTCCCTCCCCACATTGCCTTCACCAGTAGGATGGAGTGCCAGTACGGCAGTGGTGACCTGCTCCAGCACCCGTCCAACATCCTCGACACATTGTATCAGCTGCTGCTGCTGCGCCAGGCACCGTCGTGATAGCTGGGAGGTGGCATTCCCCATTATGTAGTTTGAGCGGGTGTAGGCTGTCAGGCGCGTTAGGAGCTGCCGGTGGCGTCGGCGGGCAGAGTTGCGCTGCGATATAACTGCAGCAGTGTTGGCCTCCATGGCTGCCGCCATGCGCTCAATCCTATCACCCACATTGGCCACATTGCGGGCAATTTTATGTAGTTGCAGCTGGATGGCCCCTTGCCGTCGTGCCTGCTGTTGGTGAATGCGTAGCATCCGGCGCTCAGTGCTCATGCCTGGCATGCGCACAGCCATCCCCCTCCTGCCGCTGTGTGATGTGTCATGGTGGGAAGCCCTGACATGGCTGCTCTGCTGGCTGTCCACAGTGGGTGTGTGCACAGTCACCGCAGTTGATGCACCAGGAGTAGATGGTGCCACGGGTGGTGGAGTTGTGCTTGGCAAAGGTGCAGCACCTGATGGTGCTGAAGCTGTTGGTCTGGCCCTGCCTGCAGGGTTGGGTGCTGCGCCGGATGGTGCTGGCACTGTTGGTCTGGCCCTGCCTGCAGGGTTGGGTGCTGCGCCGGATGGTGCTGGCGCTGTTTGTCTCGCCCTGGCTGCAGGGTTAGGTGCAGCGCCGGATGGTGCTGGCGCTGTATGTCTTGCCCTGGCTGCAGGGTTAGGTGCAGCGCCGGATGGTGCTGGCGCTGTATGTCTTGCCCTGGCTGCAGGGTTAGGTGCAGCGCCGGATGGTGCTGGCGCTGTATGTCTTGCCCTGGCTGCAGGGATTGGTGCTGCCAATGATGGTGCTGGAGCTGTTGGTGTTGGCCTGGCTGCGGTGTGTGGGGCTACGCCTGATGGTGCAGAAGGTGTTGGTGTTGGCACCTCCTCCGCATGCTCTTCTGACTCATCGATCTGCAGCATGTCGCTGTCGCTGCTGTAGTCGGCGCCACCTGTGAGGGGAATTGGACTTACATTAATGCCATGTATCTGTCACACGTACAGCTTAGCGATAGCTTATTTTGGGTTACGTGTGGCTGCTTTGGGGTTCTTTTACATTATGGGCAGTCTACATGTCCGACATTGCTTGTGGCCATGATCTCATGTGCATTGTTTGTATGACTTGGAATGCATATGGGAGGCTATAGGGCCATGGCCATTGGTAGGGGACAGGGTCGCAGTCGCATGCCACTTACCTTGGCTGTCTTGGCTGGGTCGGGATGAGTCCAGGTTGGTGACACCTATGCATGCCTCTGTCTCGAGGGTGTCCTCCACGCGGTCCTCCATGGGGGTATTGGGAGGGACAGTAGGGTCTCCGCCCCCAGTACCAGATGTCTCGCCCAGCCTCTCTGCCACCCTTTCCTTGGCACGACCTCGGAGGTCGTACCACCTCTTCTTTAATTCGTCCAGTGACCTGTGTGTCACGCCCACAGCGTTCACTTTGGCAGAAATTCCTAGCCAGATGCGACGTCTCTCCATCTCTGGCACCCTCCGGGAGTCCTTTCCGAAGAGTTTTGCGTGGTTTTCAACCACTCCCTCGATGAGGTGCTCCAACTCCGGCTCGGTAAACTTGAGCTTTCTCTTGCGCCCGGTGTCACTGGGCCCTGGTGCAGTCTCCTCTGTCATTGCTACTGTCGCTAAAGGGTGACTAGCGCTACTTTGGAGGTGTCCCGGTAGGAGCTCTCTGTTTCGCTGCAGACTCGCGGTCAGCCTCGCAGTTCAGAATGGGTGTGGCAACTGCCTGCTTCCTGGTTGCGACGTCATCACGGCGCTCGTAAAGCGACTTCCCGTTGGTGAGTTCTCGCTACTGGCGAGATGTCGCTAATGTGGATTTGCGTGGCGCTAAATAGAGACGGAATATCTGGGTTTTTGCGACTTTTTCGGCGATTTCATTTTCTCGCTATCGATTTTAGCGCCCGTGTGCGAATCGCTTTGATTACTCGCTATCTATGATGAATTCCGATCTGCGCCTTTCCATTTGCGATTCGCTGTGAATCGCTAGTTGAGAGTCGCTGTTTCCTTTCTTGATGAATCAGGCTGTAAGTCCCTCTCGGGTGAAACGGTTAGACAGGTCCCTGACATGTATGAGATAGACCCCCATAGTGAGAGAGTTAGTCAAAACTCTATACGATGTATCGTCATTCTAAGTTTCTTATTGTTTTTAAGTCTAATGGTTACCTGCACAAGTTATGCATTACATTTATGTTTTCCAATTTCTCATGTAAATAAGTTTTCTAATGCTACAGTAGAGCACACATTTAGTGATCTGCCTCCTCACGAGCTATCCTATCGTCTTGCTATGCGAAACAATACATTCATTAGAATGTTACACTATTCACACCAGACCAGCAATGCCACTAATTGTTGGGTGTGTGGTCGACTCCCCCCTTTCCAGACACCGAAGGGAGTTCTGCCACTCTTTCCATATCCGTTTTCACATAATGGTTCGTGTGGAGCATGGTCCACGTTAACGTCATCTTCAAATGATATGTCCCTTCTGAATAGAACATGTTTTCCAGACAAGCAAGGTCTCCCCCATAGAACAGGGTTAGATCTAGAAAATGAAGTTTATGATTTAGGTAATTATTCTTCGAATTTTATGGTCCTGAATGTTCAGTCCGATACTACTCCAGATTTGCCTGCTATTTCAGTACTACCAGTCAAAGGCGAATTATGTGTCAGAAAGAATGGTTCCGCACATGTAGGACATAGTGATTGTACTACTACTGTCGAGTATAGTGACAGTGGGAAATCTATTTTTAAAGCCTCACGTCATTCTTATTTTGTTTGTGGTCAGACCGCATATGTTCGTCTGCCCCTCGATTGGGATGGAACATGTTACATTGCCTTCCTACTGCCACCAGTTTTCCTAGCCCCATCTGATTATCACAGAAACACGCATCTAGTACACGTCAGACCTAGAAGGGAGATCGAGCCCCCAATTGTCGATCAAACTGAAACTACTCTAGAACAGTATCAAGAATTTAATAAAGGTTTCTTCTTCTTTATAGGCCCTGTCCAGAATAGTAAGTTAATACGTAGATTAACCAGAACCCTTGAAGCAGTAGTGAATGAGACTACTTCTGCTCTAGGTAACTTAACCGAAGAGCAATCTGCTATGAGATTTGTCGTGCTCCAAAATCGTCTCGTTCTTGACGTCATACTGGCCGATAGAGGAGGAGCATGTAGAGTCATCGGATCTAGTTGCTGCATTTTCATTCCTAATAACGCACCGTCCGTTTATTCAGCTATAACCAGACTTCATAAAATTGCCCATCAGTTACACCAGAATCCAGGCACCTGGACATGGTCCGGTTGGCTCTGGAGTATTATATCTGCCTGGGGATGGAAAGTATTGTCATTCCTAGGTATTGCAGTAATGATAATATTCAGTTGCTGCCTATGTATACAATGTGGCCCTGCGATTTGCGGCATGTGCGCTACCTCTTGTATTCCTAGTCCTAAGTCCCGTTCCAAGACAATTCGAGACGAGCAAATGATGCTATATGAAATGATAGATGGTATCATGAATATTGATGTTTCCTGATGGAAACGTAGGGCACAAGGAGGGAATGTGGAAAAGTAAATGTTGCCATGTTATATGTGCCTACGTGTTCCCTATGTTATGTTATATGTGCATGATCGATATGCATGTATCCCCTTTCTGATCGATTAATGACGCAATTACAGTTGTGTCCATCTCTAGTATGCCAGTTTCCAGTCTTCGTGAAAGCTACGAATATTAGGCCTATGTAAACCTACGTTGCCACGTTTTACAGTGTGCACGTTAATCCATTGAATTGTCCCCGTTTCTAGGCCTCAAAAGGGCCCGGACTCAGATTCAGCTCCTGTCTCCTGAACCCTCTCCGAGGAGCGATACAGCCCCCACCTGTATCCCTGACCCTTAGCTTACTTTCATGCCTCGCAGTGCCCGGCCCGGCCTGGCTCTGCCTCCCAGTCTGCCAAGAGTATGTTATGCTTCTAGTTATCAGTTCAGCCCTCCTTTTCTGCATTCCTAAGCTACTGAATCGCATCAATAGTTTCCGTCATGGTCTAGCCTTTATGTCTCCATGTAAGAGAAATACTGTATTAATATTCATAGAATATTCCTCGCACACGCACTACATGTAGAATAATGCATGCACCAGTCTTAGCGTCTATTAGCCTTTACCCTGATAACTTTTGGATTCTATCAACATGTACTCTAAACACCAGATACTAGATATGCCTGGGTACATGTCGCTCTGACACTCCAGACTTTAGTCTCCTCTTCTAGCGCAGAAGTCATAGCCCCAGTTCTCCCTGGTAACACGTCATTGCCAGTTTGCGCGCACCACTAGGTTAGAGGTCCCAGCTGCTCAGGTAGCCCCCTCCATGTTTCCGCCCCGTTTATGACATATTCTGTTACGTTTACATCACATATCTATGTATACGCCCTGTACACGCCTTCTTGTTACATCATTTTGTCCTTATCTTTCGCGACTGTTACGAACCACGCCTACTGTATTGAATGTAATGTATTCTGTTTAACTATATATATTGTGCACTGTTATTAAAAGCTAGCGCATCATTCCCAGATCCTGCCCCCGGCAGCTGCCATCCTATTCCCGTACAGGCTGTCCTGTTCCTGTCCTTTTATGCCTGATTAAAGCCTGTAAACTTCAGCTACCTCGAATCTTGACTCTTATTTATTGAGCTACCTGTTTATTGATTAGTCCGAAAAATAGATCCGGTAATAATTTATTTATTTACCACAAAACCATATCAATGTTTTTACAGTATTATTTTATACTTCTGCTTTTAATGTATGCACTTTACTTAACTATAAGTATTGCAATAATATCGATCCATTTCTCTTGTACGAGAAAAGAGACTGATCAATAAATAACATCTTTTATTGAACACGCCCGTCTCTTCCTTTTCTCTACAATTTGATGAGACTAAGAATGCACGTACTGACTGAGTAAAATAAATTGCCTTTTGTTCACACGACTCTCGAGATACACTCTTGATTAGGGGAGAGCAAAGTTGTCATGTTCTATGGTTGTCAGAAACTAAATCCCTTCTTGTCTAATCAGGGAAGTTAATTCCTTCCTGAACATTCGAGAAAGTTTCTAGTGAACTCTGAGCTAAGCTGGCAAACCCAAAACTTTAAGTCTAATATCGACAGTAGTAGACCTAGTTAACGTCTGGTCTAGGCCTATACTATTGAAGGTATTATTCCAATGCGCAGAGCCTATTGGGATGATAGGAACTACACTACAGTACATCTGGCTCCAAGAGTACTATGGGATGAACCACAGGAAGCAAAACACTTATGAGTAGATGTATGACCGCTTTTTGCTGTCACAAATGGGAATTCGGCCAGTTTGCGACCGCAGAATTGGTCTGCCCCATACACAAATCATATTTTGCGAGTCGCTAACCTATTAGGCTTGCGACTCCCTATTAGGAAGGGGTGTGCCAAGGGCGTCCCTTCTAATATCGAGTCTAACACCAATGTATGATTGTTTTGGGACCGCATTTGCGGTGGCAAAACAATTGCAGTTTGCCACCTACTTCAAGTAGGTGGTAAGCCACTCGCAAACGAAAAGGGGTCCACACGGGACCCCTTCCCCTTTGTGAATGGTTGTGAAAACATTATTTAAGAGCAGGCAGTGGTCCCAGGGACCACTACCTGCCCTAAAAAAATTAAACTGCAAAGTTTCATTTTTCTTTTTAAAATGCATTGCGTTTATCTTTAAGGAAAAAAAAACACCTGCTTTATTGAAAAAGCAGTCACAGACATGGTGGTCTGCTGACCCCACAAGCCACCGTCCCTGAGAGTGCTAGCCATTCCTATGGGGTCGCAAATTACGATTGCCTCATGAATATTGATGAGGCATGCAATTTGGGACCTCATTGGGAATCACAAACAATGTCTGAGACACAGTTGTACATTCAGTTTAGCGAGCCACAAATTGCGAGTCGCAATTCTGCGCAATTTGCGACTCGCTAACCTGAATGGTCGTATATCTGGCCCTTAAAGGTGTATACATTCATTCTGTACGCTAAAAACCCACTGATTGAGAAACATGCAGAAGCATGCTCTACATATTGGCATCAGTCAACAGGTCAGTGTTATAGGCTTCATTGTCCGCAGATATTTTCTGAAAGGAAGCGGCTTTCGAAATATAGAAGGAACTCGTTCTTACTCAGCTATCGTGGGCTCATATAATTGTTTGTAAGAGTATAATATTAGAGTACTATATGAATAGGCATTTCAGGAATACGTATATGCCCATCTACCTGTTTACACCCAAACATGCCTGTCCACTATCGATCATATCATTGGCATTTCTGTCTTTTTTTCATTCTGTTGTGTCTGTCTGGATTTGTCTTTTTCTCTCTATATATCTGATTTTCTATCTGTTCATATTTTTGCATTACTTTCTTTTTACGTGGTTTTCTGTTCATTGGTCTGTTTTCTGTCAGTCAGTCTTTCGATCTGTCCCTCTGTTTGTCTGTCTTTCTGATAAAGCATCTTTCTCTATGTGCCTCTGCCTGTTCTTCTGTCTATCTCTCAATCTTTTTTGTCCATTCTTGTGTCTAATACTCTAACGGCTCCTGCATCATCCATCCACACAATCACTCACCCATTCAAATTCATTCATCCATCCATGCATTCATCCATATATCCATACATCAGTCGCTGACTCTCAATTTTCTGATTAAATCTCTCTCCTTAGCTCTCTTGTTATATCTTTCTATTTCTATATATCTCTCTAGGCCGAATTCACAAACCACTTTCTATAAATACTTTTGTCTTGCTTCTTACTCCGAACTTAGGGGGGCCTCTAAAGTCACTTCGACTAACATATTCATTCTAATAACATCACGTGTGTGATTTCAGATGCATCATTGTTTTGTTGTGTGATGTTGCATCTAAAATGTCCCACTAACTTTCAGTATGGGTGACTCATTATTCAATTGCTATTCTGAAACATTTACAAGGGAAAGCTGATTTGACCAGGCTAAATGTGAAATAGCAAGAACAAGCCTTGTTTAAGGGAATTGGTTTGGCTTCTAAGTGAAAGTGCTGCTTTACAAAAAGTGAGTGTATGAGTATTGTGGATGGATGAATAGGTGATTGCACAAAATGAGTGAATGGTTGGATGGATGTATGATGCCACCCACTCAATTAATACTCACCCATTAACATGGTCACTCATCTTTGCATTCATTTAATCACACATTGACTATTTTTTTGATTTGTCGCTCACCAATTTACAATACCACAGACACAAATTTGCCAATCGAGGCACTTTCAGGAAAATGTCTGACTTATTGGCCTTCCCAGTGCTTTCTCTCACAGACTCCTAAAATATTGCTTGGGAGGGAAGGAATAAAATGTGTCCTAGTTGGGGGGGGAGTATTACCTGCTGACAAAAGGAGGGACAAGCGATCAGTCTTCGCTGCCCTTGCAACCAACGCCTCAAGCAATTTTAAAACCCGGAATGTGTCCTACTTGTAATTGGGCCCCAAGTGCCTTATTGGATGACCCATCTACCTTCGATCGAACCATTTGAAATGGGGTAGCTTGCTTTGTAAACATAGTCCTGCTTGTGGATTCTGTCAGTTTGGTGAAATAACGCTAACGCTGTAGCTGAGTGTAAGTGGATGAGATGCGGAGACTGTGCGGATTTTGCAGAGATGACGGCAGACTAAGAGGTGCAGGACGAATTTTAACAAAATATGGCTAAGGTAAATTTGCTCAGTTTCCTCTAAGAGACATTTTTTTTATATAGGCTTACTTTTAAAACCATGAATTTCATAGTGTGCTTTAAAGCTTACAAATGTCTGGGGAAGAACAGATTTTGCTCACTTGTTATTGCAAATATGCTTTTGGCTTCTCTAATAGCTTATCGTTAATTTGAGAAAAGGGATTAGTTGATCACATATTGTAAAAATCTACAAAAATCCAAGTTTCACTTTACCAGTCATTTAAACTGGTGAAACACCACTTTTTAAGGAAAACTGCTGTTGTCAGCATTGTTTGGCAGCCTACAATGGCAGAAATTTGTAGCTCAGTCTGTGCTGAGGGGGCCCCCTGCTGCTCGGGCCCCCCCGCAACGCTGGGCTGCGGGGCCCTGTGTTAAGCCCCTGGATCTCAGTGCATCCCAAGCTGTAACATGTATCAATGGGCAGCGACCAGGAACAGGCCGTAGAATGTCCTAAACTGTAATATATATATATATATCAATGGGCAGCGAGCAGTAACAGGTCTGAGTGGATCCCGAGCTGTAACATGAATCAATAGACACCGAGCTGTTACCGGCCGCAATGGGTCCCGAGCTGTAACATTTATCAAGGGTCAGTGTGCTGTAACAGGTCGCAATGGGTATGAAGCTGTAATATGAATCAAATGGGCAGCAAGCTGTAACAGGCTGCAGTAGGCCTGAAGATGTAATTGCCTTTATTAGGCCCCGAGCTGTGACACGCTCAAAGGCCTCATTGGCCTCATGCAGCTCTGGGCATCAATCAGCCTCAAGTAGTAATAGACATTAATGTGATTCAAGCTGTAATCAGTATTAATGGGTCTCAACTAGTAACAGGTACCAATCGCCTTCATTTTATAATAGGCATTAATGGCCCCCAAGCTAGAATAGGCATCAGTGAGTCTAAAATTGTAAAATGCATCAGTGGATTCTCAAGATGAGCTTCACGGTAGACCATGTGCCTGGGGATGAGCTACGTGGTAAAATTACTGATTCAAGTTGGGTATGGCACCCCTGTAGCATGCAATGACGAGCTTGTGCCCCCCCAGAATGGAGAAATATGTGGACATGAAATGACCAGGCTCTTTACTGCAAATGGATATCTATAGATCCAGAAATATTTTTCTCCCAATTATCACCTTAATTGACCATGTGGGTAATTTGATCCGTGGGGAGGAATTGGGGTTGTGGGTGGGGGTGTAGCTCCACGGTTTACTGCCCAGTCCTCTTTTTATGGTTACAGTCCTTGCAGTGCAGAGAAGCTCCTCCCAGAGATTGTCACCTCCATGGACAGGTGCAGGGCTTTCAATATTCTTTCGATCTTATGAAAGCAGTACCTTTCTTTCCGTGTCTTTCTGCTTCTCCCCTATTGAACACAGGGTCTTTCGTGGGTACTTTTGCCCAGTTTTTTTCTCCTGTTTCCTGAACTTAGGGACACATGGAATGTGTTGCCAGAGTGATAATGCACCTTGACAGCCAGAGCAGGCACTACACATGTCCCACCAGCAGGGCGCGTGTATCCTGCAGGCCTCCAGGCCTTCAGTCCAGGGGCAGCAGTCACCAAACGTGCCAGAAAAGAGGTAACGTTTCTTGTACCAAAATCACCCACAATGCACCATTGAGCTGTGTATCATGATAGACAGGGCCGGCTTTAGCACTGGTGACGCCCAGTGCGACAATGTTTTTTGGTGCCTCCCCCATGACCACCTGCGCAACAAATTCCCTCACTACCACCACTCGGTAACAGTCTCCATAACCAATCTCACTCAGATGAATTTAATTCAATTTATAGTGTCACTCATAAAAGTGAAGGGTGTCAGAGCACTTTACATTACACACACATTACTCAATCATATGTGCGTAAATCAATGTATAGGAAACGTTTCATAAGATAGAGTGGTAGGATTTATATGTCATCCATTCTGGTAGGCAGTAAAGTTTAGGTGAGCTTGATCTGGAGAAGGACAAACGTAAGACCATGATTGGGGATTATCTTTAATAATTGGAATTAATTTCTAACCAAATCAATACTTTGTACAACATTTGAATATTGAAAGTCTGGGGAAAAATTAATTCGCTCTAAACTATTCTTAAAGTCGGCATTTCAGTTCTTTTAGGCACTCGAATATCGAAGTAGCGGCTGCTCCCATTGCGAAGTGGTGAAGTGGGGGAGGGGGAAAACAAACCTAAAACATCACGGAAGACAGAACTAAAAATATATAAAATTGCACTTACCTGCTCCGACGGCTGCCCACGTGCTCCCGATCCTCATCTTTCTGACGTCAGACACTGCTGCCCACTGTGCAGGATCCCAGATGCCAATCCCAGGGCTTTTCTCACGCTGGGAATACTATTTCCTGGTTCGGCGCCCAGACAGGAACTAGGAGCCTGTGTTGGTTCTCCACCCGGCTGTACAACACAGCTAAGGGTTGGAGAAATGCTACCTGCGCATGATGGTCTGGCCCACCCCTTCCCCCATCCTCCCGATGCTGCAGCATCAGTATGGATGGCCCAATGCCCATCCCTATCATATTATCTTTGTAATTTTCTTAAAAACAAAAATCTAGAATAAACAAATTGGTAATTGCACAAAAAAATTTGCAAGTAAGAAATAAAAGAATGGCAGAGTAAGATGAGAAACCAAACAGCAGCGAATAAAGTGAGGAAAAGAAAAGACATGAGAAATCGATGTCGGAAAGAAATGACATAAGGAGCAGGGAAAATTAGATGATGAAAGTAAAAATGCATGATCAAGAAATGAAACAATAAAATAAAGACAGCATAAAGAATGACGAAGAAACAAAAGAGAAAGTATGGACGAAGGAATGAGAAAATATATTCTGGACAAGAGAAAGTCTGAAAATCAACTTTAGAAAGAAGAAAAGAAATGAGGAGCGAGGGAAGGCAATGAGATAAAAGAACACAATTAAGACTAAAACAATACGAAACACACAGCCCACAGAAGAATTAAACAAGGAAGGAATGAAAGAAAGTGTAAGGAGAATTAAGTGAGATGTAGATGTTAAAACTGAGAAAAGAAAAAACAGGAAGAAAGCAGCTAGGAACAAGACACAGAACAGGAAAAAGACAGTGCACGCCCCTTTCATCCAAGGCAGGTCAAATTAGCACAAGTTCATGGGTAAACTTGTGAGCAGTAGCACCACGCCAAGGTTTTGACCTTTGCTACTGAGCATTCACACCATTCACACCTTCATTCACACTACCTTGCTTCACATTAGACTCACAGACATTCCGCACCCAGCTCCAGATACGGGCGGTGCCAGAGTTCTTGGAGCTCAAGGCAAAATTCAATTCACCTGCAAAGAGAACCCCAGGAATTGCTATTAAAAGCTGTTTACTGCAACGACAAGGAACCTCATAAGGCATTACCACACCTTATGGAAGCTCCGCCCCCACCTCAAAGTGCATCTCACTGGCGGTCTGCGAGGTGCTGCCTGGTTTCTCCCACTTAACGATCAAACAAGCAAATGGCAGAGTCCTCGAGAATCAGAACTGCCACGGCCATCCTGTGAGTCTGATGTTAGCTCGGTGTCCCCAAGTCCCCCATTCACACCTCTTTCACACCATTCATAGCCCAGTCCACAGACTGCACTTACCCTGCAGCCATCCCAGACCATGCCTCTATACACAGCTGTGCGGTGAATGATGTCATAAAACCAAGGGTGTGATCTAGTAGATCACATCACAAGAGATTGTTGGGAAATGCTGATAACACTTCAGGAAGCAGGAGAGAAAAGACAGGAAGAAAGCATCCAGGAACAAGGCACAGAACAGGAAGAAAACAGTGCACACCTCTTTCATCCAAAACAGGTCAAATTAGCACAAGTTCATGGGTAAACTTGTGAGCAGTAGCACCACGCCAAGGTTTTGACCTTTGCTACTGGGCATTCACACCATTCACACCTTCATTCATACTACCTTGCTTCCCATCAGACCCACAGACATTCCGCACCCAGCTCCAGATAGGGGCGGTGCCAGAGTTCCTGGAGCTCAAGGCAAAATTCAATTTGCCTGCTAAGAGAACCCCAGGAATTGCTATTAAAAGCGGTTTACTGAAACAACAAGGAACCTCATAAGGCCTTACCACACCTTATGGAAGGCTCCGCCTCACCTCAAAATGCATCTCACTGGCGGTCTGCGAGGTGCTGCTTCTTTTCTCCCAGGAACCCCGCCTGCTACCGAACCACCCCGAAACGCACCCACGGACCCTTCACCTGCCAAGCCTGCAAATTCACCTGCCTCCGAACCTGCACCGCTCCCGCCAAGCCAGACACCAGCAACACTCACCTCAAGTACATCCTGCTCAACACCCGCTCCGTCCACAGACAGGCCGTCGAACTCTGGAACCTCCTCGACACAACATCACCAGACGTCGCCTTCCTCACAGAAACCTGGATGAACGCCTCCTCAGCCCCCGACATCGCCATAGCCATTCCAGAGGGCTACAAGATCACCCAGAAGGACCGCGTCAACCCAACCGGAGGAGGCATCGCCATCGTCCACAGAAACACCATCCGAATCACGACCAACTCCGACGACACCATCACCGCCGCTGAGCACCTCCACTTTCAGATACACACCGACCCTAAGTCCACCCTCAGAGGCACTCTCATCTACAGACCCCAAGGACCACGCACACAATTTAGCGAAACCATCGCAGACTTCATCAGCCAGCACGCCCTTACCTCCTCAGACTACATCCTCCTAGGGGACCTCAACTTCCACCTGGAGAACAACAATGACAGCAACACCGCTGCCCTCCTGGACAACCTCGCCAACCTCGGACTCAAGCAACTGGTGAACACCCCCACCAACTATGCGGGTCACACGCTTGACCCCATCTTCTCCTCCAGCAAGCACATCTCCTTCAGCCACTCCACCGAACTACACTGGACAAATCACAGCTGCGTCCAATTCAACTTCAGGAGAATCACGACCCACCACCACCCGCAACAGGATCCCCGCAGAATCTGGAGCAAGCTCACCGCCGACCATCTCACCACCTCCATCAGCCAGAACCCTCCCACCAACACGAGGGACCCCAACAAAGCAGCCCGCAACCTCACACAGTGGCTCACCAACTGCGCCGATGACCTCGCGCCACTCAAGAACCCTCCCAGCACACCCGGCAGCAAGAAAGCTTCGTGGTTCACCAACGACCTCAAAAACTCCAAGAAAACCTGCCGCACCCTCGAGAAAGCCTGGCGCCACGACCAGACAACAGAGAAAATGACAGCCCTCAAGAACGCCACCCACAAACACCACCAGCTGATCCGCACCACCAAAAGGACAACATTCAAAGAACGTCTGGACAACAACACCCACAACAGCAAGGAACTCTTCAGCATCGTTAAAGAGCTCTCCAACCCCAGCGCCTGTAACAACGACATCACACCCTCGCAAGACCTCTGAGACTCACTCGGCTCGTTCTTTCACCGCAAGATCGCCTACATACACAACAGCTTCGGCGCACAGACCACGCACCCAACCACCGAACCAGCACCCCCCACCACCACCCTCTGCAACTGGACCCCGGTCAGCACTGAAGACACCACCCGCACGATGAACACCATCCACTCCGGCTCCCCAACCGACCCCTGTCCTCACCACACCTTCAACAAAGCCGACTCCATCATCGCACCCCAACTCCGGGACATCATTAACAGCTCCTTCGCATCCGCCACCTTCCCGGAGAGCTGGAAACATGCCGAGCTCAGCGCCCTCCTGAAGAAACCCACCACAGACCCCACGGACCTCAAGAACTTCCGCCCCATCTCGCTCCTCCCCTTTCCCGCCAAAGTCATCGAGAAGATCGTCAACAAACAACTCTCTGCCTTCCTCGAGACAAACGGATCCCTCGACCCCTCGCAATCCGGTTTCCGAGCAAACCACAGCACGAGACCGCCCTCATCGCAGCTACCGACGACATCAGGTCCCTGCTCGACAACGGGGAAACAGCGGCACTCATCCTCCTGGACCTCTCCGCAGCCTTCGACACCGTATGTCACCGCACCCTGATACAACGCCTCAGCAACACCGGAATCCAAGGAACGGCCTTGGAATGGATCATCTCGTTCCTAGCCGAAAGAACCCAGAGAGTCTGCCTCCCCCCGTTCCGATCCGCAGCCACCGAAGTCATCTGCGGCGTTCCACAAGGATCCTCGCTCAGCCCCACCCTCTTCAACGTCTACATGAGCCCCCATGCAGCCATCGCACGCCAACACAACCTAAACATCATCCCCTACGCCGACGGCACCCAGCTGATCTTCTCCCTCTCCAACGACCCCACCACTGCCAGAGCCAGCCTCCAGGAAGGAATGAAAGACGTCGCGGAATGGATGAAGCTCAGCCGTCTGAAACTGAACTCAGAAAAGACGGAAGTCCTTATCCTGGGACCATCTACCTCTGCCTGGGACGACTCCTGGTGGCCCCCTGCCCTGGGCACCGCCCCCAAGCCAACGGACGAGGCAAGCAACCTGAGCTTCATCCTGGACTCCTCCTTCACGATGTCCAAGCAAGTCAACGCCGTCTCGTCATCCTGCTTCAACACCCTGTGCATGCTCCGAAAGATCTTCCGGTGGATCCCCACCGAAACCAGGAAGACGGTCACCCAGGCCCTCGTTACCAGCCGACTGGACTACGGGAATACCCTCTACGCTGGAACCACAGCCAAACTCCAGAAAAGACTCTAGCGCATAGGAGAACGCATCTGCTTGACTCATCCTGGACATTCCCCGTCACGGCCATATCTCTGATCACCTGAGAGACCTGCACTGGCTCCCCATCAGCAAGAGGATCACGTTCAGACTCCTCACCCACACACACAAGGCTCTCCACGACACGGGCCCCAAATACCTCAACAGCCGCCTCGCATTCTACACACCCACCCGCGAGCTCCGATCTGCCAGCCTCGCCCTCGCCACCGTCCCACGAATTCGCAGATCCACCGCCGGAGGAAGATCCTTCTCCTACCTGGCGGCCAAGACATGGAACTCCCTCCCCACCCATCTACGGCTGACCCAGGATCATCTCTCCTTCAGGAAACAACTCAAGACCTGGCTGTTCGAGCAGTAGCGACTCCCCCTCCCCCCAGTGCCTTGAGACCCTAGCGGGTGAGTATCGCACTTTACAAATCTGCTGATTGATTGATTGACTGAACAACCAAACAACACATGGCAGAGGCCTCAAGAAGCAGAACTGCCGCGGCCATCCTGTGAGTCTGATGTTAGCTCGGTGCCCCCCAAGTCCCCCATTCACACCTCTTTCACACCATTCATAGCCCATTCCACAGACTGCACTTACCCTGCAGCCATCCCCGACTACACCTCTATATATAGCTAAGAGGTGAATGATGTCATTAAGCCTGCAGGGCCAGGGTGTGATGTAGTACATGATGTCACAAACCGGCCAGGGTCAAGGGTGTGATATAGTTGATGACATCACAAGCGATTGATGGGAAATACTGATAGCACTCATGGCTGCCTGGGGGGGACCAGTGATACATTATGTTGGTCGGTGTGGGCCCATCTGACACATAACATCACAGAACCAGAAGATGGAGGGAAGGAAGTCAGTTTCCTGTGTTCTCTTTATTGCATACAGACTGCTATTTTTAAGCTGCCTAGAAAGACAGAATGGGTCAGAGGATTTGTGTCAGAATTTCTCACTCTCTTGATTGATTATTCTACAGATGTGGCCTCGATGGTCAATAATTAACAAGTCATCTCCGATCAATTTTGCTGCCAAAATGAATGTCCTTCATACCCATGTTAACAGAATCTGTAAAGGCGCTGGAGAGATGGGCCTAGTGTACTGCATAGGAATGCACAGCTTGTCATTCTGTTTCTTCCTATCTGCTCTGCCCACTTCACAGGTGTGATTCAGGTATTCAAATGTCAGGGTGGGACCTAAGGATTAGAAGACACCTTACATCAGTCTTCTGCACAAACTAGCAGAGCCTGGCAGCTGTCTTATGGCTGGGCTCTGAGTCTTCATCTGTGTGAAGACTGCCATAGACTCCTTCTTGTGTGACTACGCACAGCTTCAAGAGCAATGCACAAGTTCATGAAATAGAAGGTAGTTCTGGATACCCTGGGGGGTCAAGGTGCCCAATGAATCTGTAGTCTTGGAATCTACTGTTTTCTACTAAAAAAATAAAGATATCACACATAGCTGCGGCTTCATCCTTAAAAAAGATTTATGTTTTGTGCAAGAGGCGTTCCAAATGTAGAATTTGCATTCCATACATAGCTCTTGCGTTCCAAATTAGAAGCGTTGTTCCAATCTACATTCTAAAGGAATTCTTTCCATTCCAAATTAGAACTCTCATTCCAAACTTAGAACGTCCTTTACAAAATAGAACTGTCAATCTTAGAGCTCAAATTTCATTTGAGCAAGGCCTGGACATTACATCATACCTTCATTGTGACACCACAAACACCTTCATTACAAGTTTGTACATTCGATTTTTGCGCTGAAACTGGAGTTTCCGATCTAAGGGATGTTGCAAAAAAAAGTACCACTACTGCACTCACTGGGTTAATCATGGACAGATTTGGTCAGGTAAAACCTTGTGGAACTTGTCCATGGAAAACAGCTCTGTACTTCAGAAAAGTCTTGACAGAATCAGGGCAGAAAGGTGGACATCAGCTATAATTCACCTTTGCTGGGAGGAAAATGCCAAGCAGTGCAATATTTCGCATCATAGAATGTTCAAACCCTACAGTATCGTCGATTGAAGTTATGGAATTTCTGATACGGTGTCCGCACAGCACTGATGTTGTTTCGATTTAGATGTCCATATATAGGTTTTCCCTAAAACATGCCCTTATATAGGCACACTTTGCATTACCCTTATCTAGGCACAAGATCCCAGCCCTTATTTAGGTATTAGCCATGCTCTCCAAATATGGCATGGTCACCTACATCCGTCCATCCCAACGTCAGGAGTTCTTAGAAACCAGGGGCCAGATGTAGGTAAATCTATTTTACCGACTCATAAATACCGAATTTTACCGATTCGGTATTTATGAATCGGTAAAATAGAAGTACTGAGATGTAGGTAAATCCAGATGTGCATTTACTAAATCGGTAATATTCGGTATTTATCGATTCGGAAAAAATGAATTCTCTGAAAAAAGAAAATAAATAAAATCATGTTTGTATCTTTCTATTTCGTGTTTTGGTTATGATGTGATGCGGCCTTGAAATGTCGTGGTCTCACAATTGCGCAACTGAAATCATTGGACTCATTTGAGCCAGGAATCTAAACATATAGGGCAGCCTTCCTTTCGATTGGTTTTGCTTCTTTCCCCTGCTGGCTTGCCCTACATCGCTCTCAGGGGGCCCCTTATTGTATTGGTTATTATGGGATCAGCGTCATGGTGCAAGAGCAGGGCTGTCACATGTTCATGCACATTATAGCATTAGCCAGTCAATGAACCATCACACATTCACAAGGTTCTCCCAGTCAACTGCTCCATGCAAGAAGAGGATGGACAGGTCTGGACCGTTCCACTGATCACATGAAGGGGAAGGGAGAATGGGATGGTGCCTGGGGGAGGGAATGATATAGAGACTGTGTGTTACCGCTACACGGAACACACAAAGCCACCTCATTAATATTAATGAGCTCTTTTTAGCTCCAGTATGTAAGTATGTACCGAGAAAAGACCAGTGTATTCATATTTAATTACACATGTGTTCCCTTGATTACAATAATCATATTTTATTTTAACTCATGAATGGCTTTTGTTACAAAGAGGCTATGAATACGGCCCATAGGAAATATAAGAATATTCATTTACATCATATAGGAGAACGTTTGCAGCAGAAGAGTATGGAGGGTATTAGGAGAGACCACATGCTCTGGGGGATGACTGCGGACACATTTGAGAGTAATAATAGAAAACTAATGTAGTAAAAGGGTAATGAGCCCCCCTGAAAGATTGGCAAGGGGAGATTTAGGACCAAAAGCTACATTTAAAAAAAGAAAGGGATGGAAAAGAAAAGAAGTACTTTTATGAATCGTAAGGAAAAGTGAGGATTAGACATCAAGAACAGGAGGTGTCGGTGAAGGTACAGTGTTCATTGAAAATGTAGATTCCAAGTTCTAATATATAGAAGGAACACATTCAAGATTTTTTAGCAGATATTTTAGAGCAGTGGTCGTTAACCTTTTGGCTTCTGTGATTCACTGTGGGTCCGCAGCTGTAACACAATAGGCAGTGATCTGTAACTGTTCTCAGCGTGTCCCAGACTTTAATATGTATCAATGGGCAGCGAGCTGTAACTGTTCTCAGCGTGTCCCAGACTTTATTATGTATCAATGGGCAGCGAGCTGTAACGGTTCTCAGCGTGTCCCAGACTTTATTATGTATCAATGGGCAGCGATCTGTAACTGTTCTCAGCGTGTCCCAGACTTTATTATGTATCAATGGGCAACGAGCTGTAACTGTTCTCAGCGTGTCCCAGACTTTAATATGTATCAATGGGCAGCGATCTGTAACTGTTCTCAGCGTGTCCCAGACTTTATTATGTATCAATGGGCAGCGAGCTGTAACGGTTCTCAGCGTGTCCCAGACTTTAATATGTATCAATGGGCAGTGATCTGTAACTGTTCTCAGCGTGTCCCAGACTTTATTATGTATCAATGGGCAGCGATCTGTAACTGTTCTCAGCGTGTCCCAGACTTTATTATGTATCAATGGGCAGCGATCTGTAACTGTTTTCAGCGTGACCCAGACTTTATTATGTATCAATGGGCAGCGATCTGTAACTGTTCTCAGCGTGTCCCAGACCATATTTGTATCAATGGGCAGCGATCTGTAACTGTTCTCAGCGTGTCCCAGACTATATTATGTATCAATGGACAGCGAGCAGTAACTGTTCTCAAGTTCTCAAATTGTAGTATGTATAAATGGGCAGTGTGCTGTAACCGGCCTTAGTGGGTCTTAAAATGTAACATGTTTCAATGGGCAGCAACCTGTAATAGGCCCCAGTGGGTCCCACGCTGTAAGATGTATCAATGGGCAGCGAACTGTAACAGGTCTCAGTGGGTCTGAAGCTGTAACGTGTATCAATGGGAAGAGAGCTGTAACTGTTCTCAATGGGTCCAAAGCTGCAACATATATCAAGGGGTAGCATGCTGTAACAGGCTGCAGTGGGCCCAAGGTGTAGTATGTATAAATGGGCAGCGAGCTGTAACAGGTCTCAGTGGATCACAAGCTTTAACATGTACCAAAGGGAAGTGAACTGTAACAGGTCTCAGTGGCTTCCGAGAGGTAACATGAATCAATGATAAGAAAGCTGTAACCGCTGTATCATTTATTAATGGGTGTCCAGCTGTTCCAGGTTTCAGTGGGTCTCAAAATGTAATATGTATCAATGAGCAACGAGCTGCTACAGGCCGAAGTGCGTTCCAAGGTGTAATATGTATCAATGTGCAGCGAGGTGTAACAGGTCAAAGGGGGTCCCAATCGGTAAAATGTATCAATTGGCAGCGAGCTGTAACAGGCCACAGTGAGTCCAAAGTTGTAAAATGTCAAGTCAAGTCAAGAAAGCTTTATTCGCCTATGCAAGTCATAAAAGCATTGTAATTAAAAAGAAGTAGAACAATAATTACAGAAATGTAAGATCTGAATTAAACAATTGCGCAAATAAGCAATCAGGACCATCGTTATGTTAAAAAATAAGAAGAAGATTAAAAAGACACATTGTTAAAATAACACACATAAAACTATCGTTAGCCCATCAGCAAGGGTAGAGGAGCCCGCAGGACGACGTAAGCTCAATCCTGCGCACTAGTGGGACCTCATCCTGCACTTTATTCATCCTTGATTTGTTTAGTGCGTATAATCCACATCCACCTCAAATATTTAGCCACCGGAACTGCATACCTGGGAGATGGATAGGTGAAAAGGATACGCCGGGCTGTGGTATGTGATCTTGTAGCCAGGTTCTTTCGTAGCTGGACCAGCCAAACCTTACGTGGGCTAGCGTACGCAGGACAAACAAAGAGCACGTGTGCAAATGATTCTACCTGTGTAGTGCATAAGTGACATTTGTTGCCCCTAATTTTCTTTCTTTTTTATATATATTTTATTGATTTTATGTCTTACAACATATCATCACTGACACATTACAATGCTCTCAGCAATAAACGTACACAGGCTATCCACCCAATCGTTCATTACAGTCCCGTAGTGTAGTGAAACATTCAGAAACAGTAGTCACATGGTACATTACACAGGGCCGATAATGTGGTAATATGAAAAGCATAAAACAAACTTTATTAAGCTTGACCTACCTGAGCGTTGCTGTGCTTGTTAAGAATGTATTCCCACTGCACTTTTCAATGGATACTATGTTGGGGGGAGCTGCATGATGGTAGTGGTAAGTTCTTTGCATTATGGTTTGTGTTTGTAGAAACAGTTGGTGCTGAGATAGTCAGCTGCGAGCATCTTGCTATGTCTATGAGTAGCGAGGACTGCATGGGGCCCCTGGCTAGTAATTTGCTGTATGGTTACGTCTTGTGGATTTTTCAGTCCCACCGTTGCTATTAGACCTTAATCAAATGACACTGTATTCTGAGTGTCTCCTCATGTATGCGTTATGTTCCGGACACATTCCAGGGTAAGAATGAGATATTCAAAAGTTTATAATGCAAACTATCAAACAAACGTGTCTTGCGGTTAAGCCGTTTCGACACCAACATCTAAAGATCAATTATATATGAGGAATAAACAACCCAGCAACAATATGGCCGAAATAAAGACTGGCAAATGTAGGTTAAAAAAGAAAGAAAAAGGGGGAAAAAAGAAAAAATGGAAAAGAAAAGGGTGGTGAGTGCAGGCAGTGGGGGTGTGTCTCTCTCATGGCACGTGTCTCTGGCGCGACAGGCGTAATGCTTCTGGAATGTGGGATGCGTGCAGGGGTCAGTCACGATCATCACCTCGATGTGACAGGTCTCGTATGTCGTAAGGGAAAAGTGGAGATAAGCAGCAGTCTCGTCTCAGGGCGGGGGGATCACTGTTCGCCGTGAGCGTGGTATGCTGCATGTCAGTGTTAAGAGTCTCTGTTACTTAGGACATGCTTCCTTCCTCCGCCGCTGCTATGCTGCTCCCACCTCAAAAGAAGGGGGGGTTCAAGTGACTCCCTGGTCCATCCATGCCTGGTAGAATGTTCTCAATGCTTCATCTCAGAGTTGCGCTATGGGGAATTTCCTGTGCCCTACTGTCTCTTCCCCATGCAGGACAATGCTTTCTGCCCTTGCCCAGTTGTCAAACGAGGTATGCCAGTGCTTGACTTGCGGGGGTTCACTGTGCTTCCAGCGTTTAGTGAGAAGTCTTTTGGCCGTGACAAGGCAGAGGTCCCAGAATCTGGAGAGAACGTTATTGGTTTTCATCCTTTTATAGAGGCCTAGCAAACATGCCTCCCATGTGTGCTATAATTGCGTGTCAGTCCCTTTTGCCAATAGTGTCGTCACTGTGTGCCAGTATGAATATATCCTCGGGCAGCTCCACAGCACATGGAGGAGATCTGCGTCAGTTAGCGAGCATCTGGGGCACTCGGCAGTGGTCGTTGCAAAGTATTGGTTAATTTTATTCGGCGATAGGTATGCCCTATGTAATATATAAAACTGTATGAGTTTAAATCGGGAGTTACGTGGTACATAGGTGGGAATTTGCAGTATCATTTCCCACTCCTTGTCTGTCCATTCCTTCCCCCTATCCGCCGCCCATTTGTCTCGCAGTGGCTGAAGAGTGACCTGTGTATGCGATAATAGTGCCTGCACTAACCAGTGAATCACGTGTGACCTGTTCCCCATGACATGTAGATATTGTACCAATTGGTGTGTTGGCAGTTCTTCCGTGATGTCACCCCATGCCTGCGTGTATGTGCGTATTATGGATGCGTGCTGCAGAAACTGTCCTGCCAGAAGGCCCGTGTCTTCTGCTAGCGCCTCAAAGGGTATCAGGGTACCATCCGCATATAGATCCGCCATGGTATCCACTCCAGCCCTCGTCCATTGGTCCAATGCAGCTTCCGTCACCACTCCTCCGGTTCGGGGAGTACCCAGGAAAGGCAGGACCGGGGCATAGGGCTCAGTTGCGCGCGTTAACCGTAGGCTGCGTGTGTAGCATTTGCGGGCCACCGCCAAGTGTAACAGCTTCAGGCAGGCAATTTTGGTCAAAGGGTGGAATAAAGCGTGGATCTGCACCAGGGTTAGGTTTGTGGTGTCTGTGGCTGTGTCACCTAGGTTCTTGCCACTCAGCCAACCGGCCACCCATTGCAGCTGCGCCGCAAGATAGTAAAGTTCATGGTTGGGGGCCACGAGATCTCCTGCGTTTATGGGTGCATAAAGTTTTGTCAATGCCACACGAGGTCGCCCTGCATGCCAGATAAGGCTCCTAATCAGAGTTTCCAGGTCTTGGAAGACGCGGGTCGGGACGTACACTGGGATGTTGGAATAATAATACAATAACCTCGGTAGTATTATCATTTTAGTTAGCGTCACTCGGCCGGGCACATTAAGCGGGAGGATCTTCCAAAAGGCTATTTGTGCCTGTACAGAGGAGATTGCCCTCACCAGGTTGCCCTCTAGTACTTCAGTTGGGGACCTATAAATGTAAATACCCACATATCTGAATGTAGTCGGGTACCAGGCGAGTCGCGTGCCACTTATGTTGATCTCGCTTTCCCGTGTGTCCGACCTAAACGAGTATACCCCAGATTTGGTCCGGTTGACCCTGAGTCCCGACATTTCCTCGAAAGTGCGGAAGATGTCAGACAGCACTGGGGGTATATGCTCTAAGTTTTTAACATATAAGAGCAGGTCGTCCGCATATAGCGAGACCTTGTGCATGCCATCCGCCAGCGGAATTCCCCATTCCGCTCCCTTAAATCTCAATATTTCCGCTAGAGGTTCCATTGCAAGTGAGAAGAGCAATGGGGACAGCGGGCATCCTTGTCTGGTGCCGCGTTTGATTCTGATAGATGCTGACAGCAGACTGCCTGTGCGGACCCGCACCTCAGGCCTCCGGTATAGCAGGCTCACCATGTCTATATAGTCATCTCCAAGGTTAATGTTTCGCAGTACCGCTATCAAATAAGGCCACTCCACAGAGTCAAAGGCCTTCTCCAAATCTAGCACCAGGCACCCAGACTGCGGCCATTGTCGCCTGGCATATTCTTGTACCCTGAACAGCCTTCTTATATTTTGTGAGGTACTCGTAGTAGGCACGAAACCATTTTGATCCCCGTGCACTAGGGTGGTAACAAATGGGGCCAGTCGTTGGGCTAGTGTTGAGGCCAGTATTTTATAGTCTGTGTTTAATAAGGCTAATGGTCGGTACGAGCCTAGGTGTGTGCTATCCTTGTCTGGTTTCGGGAGGGAGATGAGATTCGCTTCGTTTAGCCTGGGGCGGAATCTTCGAGAGCCGCGGTGTACAGTCGAAGCAGTTCGGGAACCAGTATGGCAGCGTAGGCCTTGTAAAACTCTGCGGGTAGCCCATCCGGACCCAGTGATTTGCCATTGGAGAGGGCGAAGATGGCTGTACGCAGCTCATCTGGCACGAGCGGGGCCCCCATGCTGGTACGCTGGTTATCATCCAGTTCCCCCAGGGTGACGTTGCTGAGTGAATCGGCGATATCAGCAGTGGTGACTCGCAGCCGAGAGCTGTAGAGTGTGCGGTAGTGTGAAGTGAAAGCCTCATGTATCTTGTCTTGTGTGTATGCCACCCCGCCCAGTTCGGTCTTGATTGCCATCACTGGTGTCATGCAGACCTCCTGCCTGATCAACCAGGCTAGCAGTTTACCTGGCTTGTCGCTCATATGATGTGTGCGCGCTGAGTGGGCCGCATAATTGAGGTGGCGCAATCTATCTAGCAGTTTATCATACTCCGCTCTAGCCTCCGATATTCTCCGCTCGTCTCCCTCCCTCTCTTCTTGCTCCCCCTGTAGTAGGCTTGCCTCAACCCTTGTCAAATCCCTTTCCAGCTGCTTCCTAGCAGTAGCTTGGGTTCCTAGGCAGTGTCCCCTAATCACTACCTTAAACGCATCCCATTCTACCTGTGGGGTGGATGCAGTGCCAGTGTTTTCCTCAAAATAAAGCGCTGCCTGTGCATGTATAGAGTTCCAGAACGGGGCGTAATCTCCAGGTAGGTACCGGTGGGCGCGGCTGTGCCCATGTCAGGTCCAACACGTGTGGGTTGTGGTCTGAGTGTGTGCGGCCCATGTAGTATGTGTCCATGATGTGGGGAAGCAGTTCGCTAGACACCATGTACCTGTCCAACTGCACATGTAGGGAGTGCACTCCCGAGTGGTAGGAGTACTCCTTAGCAAGCAGATTACGAGTGCGCCAGGCATCGTGCTGATCCCATTGTGTGGCCCAGTCTAGAAAGGCTCTCACAGCAGTGAGTGTTGGTGCATTGGGCAGTGGTGGGAATGAGCGGTCTAACGTTACGTTCAGTATACAATTATAGTCGCCACCCAGTACCCAGGGAATCCCATGCCATGGCAATAGACTAGCCGACAGTTGCGCCAGGAAGCCAGCTTGGTCCACGTTAGGGGCATACAGTGAAACCAGAACTACCTGGCGCCCTTCCAATCTACCATTCACTATTACAAATCTGCCCTCCGGGTCTATGTGAGTATGTGTAACTGTCAGGGGGGTACCCGGTCTTGCCCACACTAGCACCCCCCGGGCAAAGGATGAGTAGCTCGTGGCGTAGAGTTGTCCGCACCACCTGCGGTGTAGGGCTCGGGATTCTGTCTCGTTCAGGTGTGTCTCCTGCAGGAGTGCGATTTGGACACGGTGACGTTTGAGGTATGAGTAGATTTGGTATCTGCGGGATGGTGTGTGCATACCTCGCACATTCCACATGCAGAGCTTCATTTCCGGCATTTTAGTTTTACAGGGAGCACTCCACCCTCTCCACCCCGTCGCCACCCATTTGGCCACGTGAGTTGCATCTTCAAAGCACCCACGCACACACCTCCAAGGACACCGCCATTATTGCCCACAGCACCAATGCAAAAAAAAGGGGGGTAGGGAGAGCAATTCAACTAATGTTAAAAGCCATAAAAAACAACAATTCAAAGTCATAATACCAAAAGGGCGGTTGCTAAACATGCCTCCGTCCAAACTCTCAAGGAGATAGCCTAAATCTAAAGTCTAGGGGGTCGCTGTGCTTTGTGCACCGTTACCGTGACATAACTTCTGGACATATGTAGGGGGCCTCTACCCCTCCCGGTTTACCCACATGAGGTCAGGCTGGTGTTAAGCTAAGCCCTAAGCAGTTCGGGAACCAGTATGGCAGCGTAGGCCTTGTAAAACTCTATGTGCCTTACTTTGGGTGTCCCAGAGAAGTCACCATCTGCCGGGTCAGTCGAGACTTACAGTCCCAGGCAAGTCAAGGTGCCGGCCATCCGGACCCCATGGCCGGTGCACCCGTAGCCCCTCTGCAGCTCAGCCGCCCAATGGAAAACAGGCATCAGGGGGGCCAAAGTCACCACTCCACTCTACGTGCAAGTAAGCGCCCGCAGGGGGATCATGTCACAGGTGGATTTGGTCGGCATGTGCAGGGGTCATCCAGAAGCACCAAGGTGCCTCAGTGTTCCAGATCCGGCGCCCAGTCCAATCCATGCATCGGGTCGTAGTTAATGAATCAGGTCCGCAGTTTGTGGTGTGACATCCGGTTGGTCCATAGAAACCTGTTAATCCGACAGTCCATAGATGGCCTCATCATCACTAGGGAGGTCTCGAGGGCTGGCATTCGGCGCTGTATGCGTGGTTGGGGAGTGGCTGAGTTCCATCACCATGCGCAGGGCATCTTGCTTTTCGCGTTGCGTGGTCTCCTCTGGCGGGCCAGCTTCCGTCGACGTTCGTGTCTCACCGGTCGGCGCCGGCCTGTTTCTGCGTCTCCGCCTAGGGCCCCTGGCACGCTGCGATGCAGAAGCTCCAGCCGCTCTCCTAGGGGCCGTGTCCGTACCATTGTCCAGCCAAGTCTCGACCTCCTCTTGGTCAGTGAAGAAGTGTGTCTTGTCTTGCGCTACCACCCTCAGCTTTGCGGGGAATAAGAGGGAGTATTTCAATCCGAGTTGACGTAGGCGTTGTTTAGCTGCGAGGAAGGAATGTCTCTGGACTTGTATCGTATAATCCGGGAAAAACATTATTTTGCCATTGTCTATTCTGATGTCATGGAGCTGTCTTGCTTCTCTCAGGATAGAGTCCCGGTCGCGATAATTCAGTATGTGGAGCAGCATCGGTCTGGGGTTTGACCCCGTCGGGAGTGGCCGTGTTTGTACGCGATGTGCTCGTTCCACCACGAAGTGAGGCGATAGTGTGCCTTCAGGGAGTAGGTTCTTTAGCCAGTCTTCCATATGTACTGCAGGGTCTCTCCCTTCCCATCGCCCCGGCACTCCCACGATTCTTACGTTGTTTCTTCGCGCCCTTCCTTCTGCATCCTCCGCACCGTCTTCTAAAAATTCAACCCTGTTCAGTAGGTCTTGCTTGCTTGTTTGTCAGCTTGGGCGACTCGGGGTTCAAACTCCGATATACCGCTTTCCAGGGTCGCAGTGCGGTCCGCCAGTTTCTTATGGTCAGCTCTTAAGTGGGTGAGGTCAATCGCGACACTGTCAATTTTGGTTGCCAGCGAGGTGCGGGTGAGCTGGATCGATTCTTCCAGTCTCTCCATTGCAGCCAACATGGTGTCGAGCTTGGCATTTGTTGCCCGTAATAACGGACCATTTAGATTTAAAACACTTCAATGGAAGAGATCCAGATCTAAATTGGAAATAGAGTTTGCTATCCAGAGGTTTCTCAATAATGTCCCAATACGACTCAAGGCCAGGGCATGGCTTGGTCTGAAGAAAAAGCCCCGAGAGAGAAGTTGTAGCATGGCGCCTAAACTCATCATGCACCACTGTTTCCCAATGAACTTCTTTAAGACAATTTTTTGTTGGGAATGTTTCGGTGGGGGGTGAATCCCACAGGTGTTGCAGGCCCATTTTATTTAACAAACTTCTCAGTTTGCGCAGCCAACTAATTTCATGGAAGCGGTCCGTGTTTACGATATCCCTTAGGCCCTGAGTGAACACGGCCAATTCCTTTGTACACCAGATTCTACGCCAGAATCGTATTGGGTGTAGTATGGCCAGTTCCTTCAGAGCTTATCTTCCTAGGTCGTTCCTTAGAGGGAGCATCGGTATACTTTGTGGCATACTAGTAATTGCGCTGAAGAACGGTGTTCTGCTATTGTAAGGTGGGCCAGGTTTCCAAAGTTCCACAGCTCGGCCCTGTAGAGAACTGAGCTCACCACATTGGTATTGTAACTTTGGAGTACCGGGCTTAAGGGTTTAGTAAAAGTAGTTTTAAATTATTTTCTTAGGGTTCCAGCGAGCTGCCTATGCCTATGCCTAAGTGTCATGCCTTCAATGTGTGGCTTCCACCTCATATCCTTCTGCAGTTTGATGCCAAGATAAATAAAAGCATCAACCTGCTCCAGGGGTAGCCCATCCATCATCATTCTCCCTTTAAACGATCTATGCTAATTGAATGCCAAAAACGTTGCCTTAGGAAATTAATTTTAAGACCCCTCAGAAGACAAAACTCTTCAAAGCGCTGGAGGGCACGCTGCATGCCCCCTGGCGTTTTTGAGCTTATCAGCATGTTGTCCACGAACATTAAAATTGTAATTTTACTACCAGGTAGGACAGGTGCATCAGTATTAATAGCATCAATAAAATTTGCAACTCCATTTATAACAAGCCCTGGCAATGCAATAGGTCTCGCATTTGTAAAAGTTAGAGCTATCGGCATTGTAAATGGTAACGTTTTTATCTATGTGTTAGTTTTGAAAATAGATAAAGAAATGCCATTGTCATTTATAATGCTAATACCTTAAAATGTTGCATTGTAAATGAGAATGTATTTTATGTATGTTTTAAAAAAAAAAAACCCTGAGGGCCATATTTATTTATTTGTATTTATTTATTTATTTATTTATTTATTTGTGTTCTTCTATAGCGCAGGAATCGACCCTGGATGGTATCTCCGCGCTTATGATCTTCCAAGACGCCAGATCAGAATCATAGTCATAGAGAGCCCTAGATCATATACAGCCGGAAACAGATGAGTCTTCAGGGATTTCTTAAAGGCATAAATGTTAGTAATTTGTCTTAAAATAAGGGGCAAAGTGTTCCACAGAGTGGGGCCCGTATAGGACAGGGCACGACCCCCTTGTCTTGCCATCTTAATCCGAGGGACCTGCAGCAATAATAGGTTGCTAGAGCGCAATGAACGGGTCGGGATATACAGCCGAAATAATTCAGCCAGATATTTAGGGCCAGATCCATGAAGACATCTATGGATTACACAACACACTTTAAACTCAATTCACTGATGGATAGGCAGCTAATTGAGTTTATGCAGAAGAGGGCGTGAAGAGGACCTGGGGGGAGCGTCAAGGATTAATCTGGTCGCAGTATTCTGGACCACCTGCAGATGGCTCATTTGTTCCTCGTTGGCAGATAGGAGTGGGTCCATTGCAGTGATCCAATCTACTGACGACCAGTGTCTGAACCAGCGTTTTCCTGTAGCAGTCATCCAGGAACGGGAACACACGCCTCAGGAGCCCAATGGTCCTGAAACAGATTCCCGCCACCAGACTCGCATGTTCCTTTAGTAATAACGCCTGGTCAAGCCGTACCCCCAGGTTTTTTACTATCTGCTTAGGGCAAGGAGCAGATCCTAGATCCAGGGGCCACCACTCAGGCAACCACAAGAGGGGGGCTTCTCCAAAAAGCATGACCCCCCCGTCTTGCTCACATTGCATTGTAGGCCATTGGAGGCCATCCAATCAGATACTGCTCTCATACCGGTGGCAAATGCATGTTTAATTGCCGGTGTCAGGGTATGGAAGGGGAACAGAAGCTGAGTATCGTCAGCATATGATACTGGAGTGAACCCATGTTCTCTCACAATATCCGCCAAGGGGGCCTCATACACATTGAAAAGTGTAGGGCTTAGGCATGAGCCCTGTGGGACCCCCTTAGTGAGCTCCCTAAAGATCGAGTAATGGGAGCCCAACCTGACGGTTTGTGATCGGCCCGAGAGAAAGCTCTTAAGCCAGGCCAGAGCCGAGCCGCCTATCCCCACCTTCCGCAGACGACCGAGAAGAATATCGTGTGAAACCGTGTCAAAGGTAGCGGACAAATCCAACAACACCAAGACATGGAGCCCCCTCTATCCTGTGCCATCCTGATGGTATTGGTCACGGAGAGGAGGGCCGACTCGGTGCAGTGGTTAGGTCTGAACCCAGATTGAGAATGGTCCAGACCACCCGCTGCCTCGATAAACTTAGACAGATGGGTATTCACATGTTTCTCGGTCATCTTGCTGATATGAGGAAGTAGGGAGTTAGGACGGAGGTTGGAAAAGTCTGACCATGGCAGGGCTGCGTTCTTTCGAATAGGGTTCACTACCGCTCTCTTCCATTCACCTGGCACATGTCCTTCTCTAAGAGAGAGATTGATCACAGTTTGAATTCCAGGTAGGAGCAGATTCCCTAGAGAGCCCACCATCTTTGCTGGCAAAAGATCTGAAGGAGATCCTGTTTTAATTTGACTGGCCAGGGAGGTAGCATCGGGGAAGATTAATCTCTGGAAATGTGGTAAGTAAAATATTAGCACACGCAGATGGCGGAGGTGAAATAGGTGATGTCAGGGAGGAACTGGTGGTATTACTCCCAATAATCCCTGACCGCTTGATTTTCTCATAGATAAGCTCTATTTTATTCTCGAAGAATAGCGATATTTCATCACACAGGGTTTGAGAGAAGTCATCTGGACTCTCGCAGGCCACAGGTTTTATGAAGGACTGTAGGATCTTATAGAGTTCTCTGCAAGAGTTGCCTGCTTCAGCCAATTGTGATGCAAGACTGCTCCTCCTGGCCATCTTTAAGTTTTTGTGATAGGAGGCCAGGGCATCAGTATACTCTTTCTTACTAGCATCCATGTGTGATTTCCTCCAAGCTTTTTCGAGCTTTCTACACTTCTGCTTCTCCCCTCTAAGTTCTTCAGTGTACCATATCTCTTGTTTGGATACTGGATGCTGTTTATGCAGCTTCAGTGGCGCCAATAGATCTACTGCTTCTAGAAGAGCTTTATTGTACTTGACTAAGCCGGACTCAACATTATCTATCTCTGTGAAGATGGGTTCCTTCCAGACCCTCTGTAATTCATCTGGTGTTACTTTGTGCCATGATCTCCACAAAATAGCGGGGAGAAACTTTTGATGTGGTATAGCAAGACCACAAAAGAAGAATTCAACCACATGATGGTCAGACTAGCTCACTTGAGACGTTGACCAATATTTAATTTAAGAGCAATTGGTGAAAATTAGGTCCAAAGTATGTCCACCAATGTATGTGGGACCCTTATTTTGGATCTCTAACCCCAATATTGTAAGATCTGAAAGTAATAATGCAGTATCGGGGTGACTAGGGAGGTGGGACAGCTGATACTTTAGGACATCCAAGGGTATACACCTCACCTTTGGCTGGTGTGGTTTTCTGCTAAATGACCCAGTTGGAGCTAATTCTTTGGAAGGCTCTGACAGTTGACACCTTTTTTCATCATTTATGAAACTTGCCATACACTAGGATTCTACTTTAGGGTAGCTTAGGGATAGTTAGGGATCTGTCTGTATTCTGAATGGAGCTTTAAAGCAATCCAACGTACATATTTGCCTTCTTATAACCTGTGTGGCTATTGTTGTGCTAGTTGTTTTCTTTCTGTTGTATAGGGTGAATTGGTTTCAGATTTGGATTTATCCTATTTATACTGTATTTCTATACTTTTATGTTGAGATTGCTGTATGTTAAACTGTTTCAAATGTTGAATTAAACAAACTAACCCGAATTAATTGTCGGTCTGAATTCTTGTTTCGAGGTTTGGTTACCCTAGACTATGGAACCAGTGGAAAGGAGTATTGACCTTTACATCTCATGCTGCACAACAAAAAACATCGAAAGTGTTAAAGATATGGGTCCGAGATTTCCCACAACCAGCAGACCAGATTCAAGCAGGAGACTCGCGATTTATTTAAGCCCATAAGGAAAGTATTTTTTTCAATGTAAGTCAAAAGAGAAAATCAGTTCCTCAGGTTTATTTTTTCAAAATCTCCCTCTTACCAAGTCCACAATTCTGTCAAGCATGGTACACCGGATGACTGGGGGCAAGAGGAATGGGGCAGGGACATGGACTTAGGTAACAGAAGGCAGGAGGGGGTGGGTAGGGGCACCAAACTGACCTTACAGGGCAGGTGTCGGGTGTTGCAGTAGCGCAATACACCACACAGGGCAAACAAGACTGCAGTGTAGAACAACAGACCATGGAAAGCAATATGGAGGGGACAGGGCCATGCACATGGACAGCAGAAAGCAGTGGGGAAGAGGCAAGGGCAGCCAGCTGACCATACCGGACAGACAGGAGAGACAGTTGCAGCATAACAGACCATGAAGGGTAGGAGTGAGAGGGCAGGGGCATGACAACGGACCAGACCAGGCAGGAGGGAGAAGATAGGGCCTGCACATGGAAAACGGAGGACAGCGGGCGGGCTGAATCAGCAATGGAGGGCAGGCGGGATGGGCACTGAAAGCAAAACACAACTTGGACGGCAAAAGTGAGACTATAATGGCATATACACAGACCACTGAGGGAAGCTGAGAGGTGGGAGGGGTCAGGGCAGCAAGCCGACCCCACAGGGCAGATGGGAAGAGCTGTGGCAGTACAGAAGGCCATGGAGGGCAAGATGGAGGGGGCAATGGAATGCACAGAGGGCCATGCAGAACAGAAGGGAGGGGTATTGGCTTGACACAGACAAAGGAAGGCAGGGAAAGTGGCTTCACGCTAGACAATGCAGGGTAGACAGGAGGAGCAGTTGCATCAAAACAGAACATGGAGGGAAGAAGGGAGTGGCAACAAAATGAACCATGGAGGACAGGAGTGAGGGGGTGGGGGCATGGAACTCAGACCGGCAGGGTGGAGGTGGCAGGGACAGGCGGCAGTCATCTGACCATTCTAGGCAGGTGGGAGGGGCAGTGGCAGCTCCAAAGAACACTCAGAGTAGATAGGAGGTGCAGTGGCAGGTCCATGGAACATGGTGAGCAAAATGGAGGGAGCAGGAGCATGGACACAGATATCGGAGGGTGGGGGAAGGAGGGTAGGGCCAGAAAGTTAAGCACAAAAGCTAAGCAGGATGGCAATGGTGAGGCATAGAAGAGGGCAATGGAGGGCAGCAGGAGTGGGCAGGGACAGCAAGCTTAAAGGAGGGCAGTGGCAGCACATGGAACCATGCAGGGCTGGTGATTGGACTCGGACAACAGAGGGTAGTATGGACGTGGACGGGGTAGCAAGTTAACTGTTCATGGCAGGCGGGAAGGTCAGAGGCAGAACAACAGCCACACACAGCTGTAATGAGGGAGCAGGGGAATGGACAGCAAGCTTGGGTAGGGGCAGCCCAATGTCAGGCCACGCCCAGCTTCCAACTCCCTCCACCCCCACTGTGCTCTGCGACGTTCATTTTACTTAATGTTACAAAAAAACTAGAAATTCACAGAAAAAAACAAAGGTTTCAGAGATGTTATAGTTAGGAAATAGAATTACAAAAAAAATCTTAGAAATTCACTGAAAAAACCAAATGGTACCAGGATGTTATAGTTAGGTTCAGATTTAACATGCACAAAACCATAGAAATGCAGCTGTTATAGTTAATTATTTCAAGTAACTATAACTCGTGCCCTAAGGTAACTATGAATTGCGCCCTCGCCATCCACTGCTAATTACCCCAGATATTACATCACTCATGGCATCTTCTATGACATCATTGATAATATTACTGTAACAAGTGCAGTAAAATTATTGATGAGAATATTGTGCATACCCACTGTAAACCCTAAAACATACCTTACCACCCAAAAAACCATACCCACCCCAAACCCGAAAAATTCCTTGCCACCCAAAAATCCATAACCACCCTAAATCCTACAAAAATACCTTGCCACTCAAAAACCTACACTCACACCCAACCTAAACCCTAAAACGTTCTTACCACCCCAAAACCCATATCCACCCTAAACCCTATTCCTTGCCAAACAAAAACCCACCAATACCCACCCTAAACCCTAAAGATTTTCTTACCACCCAAAAACCCATACCCACCTTAAACGCTAAAAATTCACTTGCTACCCATAAACTCTAAAAATTCTATTGCCACCCAAAAACAAAGACTCACCCTAAAAAATCCCTTACCACTTAAAAACCCATACCCACCCTAAACCCTAAAATTCAATTTTCACCAAAAAACCCACACCTACCCTACATCCTAAAGAAATCCCTTACCACCCAAATCCCATACCCACTCTCAACCCTAAAAATGTGCTAGTCACCAAAATCCCATACGTACCCTAAACCCTAAAAATTCCCTATCAACTCAAAAACCCACACCCACCTTAAACCCTAAAAATTCCCTTTATATATATCTACATATGTAAAGTCTGAGAATAGAATCTGTTAGTGGCATGTAAAGTTTCTGGAATACAAATTCCCCATTGATATCTGAAATACTAATGCACAGGTATGTGTATACATAATTACCTTATATTGTAACATATGCTAAGATGGCCCACTCTGTTATGTTCCTCAGAAGTGAATGTGTATAATATACCCATTTTCTATCCTACCGTTAAATCTATTTAAATATAGTCGGTAACAAAATGTAACCACCTGTGAGCAGGGCGTAGCAGACGCTGAAGCGCTTTGGTTTAATTTTGGCACTTTGGAAGAACAAATTCCACATGAATTGCATTGGACTGGTTCTGGACTTTATTACTGCTGGATGGGAGTAGGTTACTTGGCAAAATACGGGTTCCTCAACCCTTACACACACCAGTGCTGGTTTTGGGTCCCGGCTTTGTGAGAATCTGTGCTGCTTTCATATACACACATATAATGTAATTTCCTTTGAATTAAATCCCTGCCCCTAAAGACCTTTCACAACACATACACACTATCCATACCTGAGCCTTAAACCTCCTTACTACGCTTATACAATCCCAATCCCTAAACCATAAAAACTGACAGTTCAATAAAAACTGACCGTGCAGCTGGAAGCGAACAGGTCCACCCTACAAGGACCCATGGTCAGACCTGGGGATTCAGCATCAATTGCAGGGATCCCAAAGAAACTTGGAGTTCCAGTCTGCTACTGCGTTAATCCGACCCGGAAAATATTCCATTACTACTGCAATCCTGTGGTGTCGGTGGAAGTGGCAAAAGTCTTAGGCGGTTTCTGACAGGATCAAAGATCTGGTTCTGCTCAGCTTTTTTATATAGCTTACAGCTGATGTTGTCCATTCTCAGAAGAATGCAATATTTGGTTTTTCGGGGTAGAGCATCTGTATAGTAAAGGAACCTGCCAGACACTCCAGATCTGGTTCCCCAACCCCATCTGCTTGCATCGGATTCGATCATCAAATCCAAGAAGGCCAGAGAATGGCTTCAAGCCTCCATGTGTTGCAACCTCTGGGTTTCTTCTGCTCTCACTTCCTAAAATGACGTGAGTTATAAGCCAGTCCATGACGAAGATGTTAGAAGGCTCTGTATTGCAGAGGACCCAGGAATATCGCTTGAATTGAGGAGGCCAAAAATCCCACCAGCCTGGCAGCAGATCTCAACGAGACAGTCTGTTTGCTTAACACATGATTGTCTTCAGGTTTTGGAAGGGAAGAGATAGCTGAGTCTTAACATAATCCACCTGTAATCCCAGAAACTCTATTTGTTGCAAAGTGGTCAGAAATGACTTCTGACTAAGGATAACGTCCAGTTCTTGAAACAACTTGATTGTCCCGGCAAGATTCTGAAGCAGAACCTTTTGAGTCTGAGCCATAATGATCATATTGTCGAGATCAATCTCACACCCTTCTCCCTCAGCATTTCGATCATCGACTTGGTGATGGCCCAAGGAGCTCAGGACCAATCGAAGGGCAGAGCTAGGTTTTCGGGCCATTAGGAATTACATTGAAGTTGCAGGAAGTGCCGTGGGTGGCAGAGTTGAGACCGTAAGGCAGGTGTTCTTGAGGTCCAGGATGACCACCCAAATCCCTTCCTGAAGCATATTTCTTAAAAGGTTTATACCTTCCACCTTCAAGTGGCAATAGACCACCCATTGGTTGAGGTGTTGTAGATTGAGGACTAACCTGTGCCCCCATCCTTCTTCTATACCAGGAAGACAGTGCTGCAAAATCTCCAACGGTGAGGAAGAGAGGGGTAGATAGCCTGCTTCTGTAGCAAATCTTGAAATTCAGACTCTTTAAAACTTGCCTCTTGGTGAGAAAAATGGAGCTAGGTAGGTACTCTGGTCTGGGAGGTAACTTGAGTGAGTTTTATTCTGAACCCGTGAACAGTATTGAGCAAGCAAGTGTTGTGGGAAGTTTTGGCCTAGCTGTGTACAAAATGGCCAATTTTTCCCCTCAAGAATACAAGAGAGGGAGGAATAATTGTTACCTGTAAACAGTGTGTTGGCATTGGCTTGGCTTCCTCTGTATAAGAATATATTGAACTCATCCATGAAGCCTCTTGCTCTGGTGGGGAATAAGCCACCTCTAGAGTCGTCATGCCACCTTCCGCACCTACAGAATCCGAAGCCTCTCTGAGGACCTTTTGAGTATGAGCGGCCGGACAAGCATCCTGAGCCTTGATAAGCACACCTGAAAAGGTGAAGTTGGAATACTTTCTTGAAGTAGGTCTGCACTTTGTTGAGCGCTGTAAAAGTATTCACGAATTTTCCAATGTCTTTCACAAACCGGTACCTAAAGAGTTTTCCCTTTGCCATTGGGCCAGTTTCTGACGTTGCCCAGTTAACAAGTTTTAGGCCAATTCTCATGAGAACCGATGTGCGGCCTTCTCTGGCAATAGCACAATTAGCCTTGACTAGGAGACAAACTGCTCAATAGGACCAGCCGACAAAGACTTCAGGATCAATCTCTCTGGCTGTCTTCTCAGCCTCGAGGGCTAGCACCGACATTTTTTCCAGGGTGCCAGAGACATCAAGTGTGTCTTATACCACCCGTGACGCAATGCAGGGAAGCTCTGCTCCCAGCACCCTCAGAAGCAGGAAACAGTGTTACCTGATTCCAGTAAGTCTCGGCTGCAGTTTAGTTGCCTTGTAGCTCATAGCAGACCGCCCACACTGCATACCTACGTCTGCATAAAAATAGTGAGTACTGTCACCACCAGTTTGTGGCAAATGACCATGAATCCTGCAAGGGTGGCGCTGGTTGCACCGCAGGCCCAGGAGTCCATGATGAGTTCTTGCAGACTAGCCTAGCAGGGGGCCTGTCTGTTGCAGTGGAAATAGACAGGAAGCTCAAAAGGGCAGAACACCAGCTGCAGGACTGAGACCATGACTCACTCCTCACCTATTAAAATGTCTAGTCTTCATAATTACATTGTAAGTGTTTTAGAAGCCCATCCATTGGGCAGTGACTCCGCAGTGGTGTTGGCCTGGGGTGTGTCCAGTCTTGTGTTAGTCAATACATTGTAACAGAGACGACCTGCCAGGAGATCATGAGCACGCCACTGAAACCTAACGGGAACAACGCACACTGCCGCTCAGTCATGGGGCATTATAACAGCGCTCTGATTTGTATGTGAGGAGGCGCTATAATGCGTGACTTCACATTTCAGTGCAGTGATGGGACCACCTCATGAAATGCGTTAGTCGAACGCCTGATGCGTGGAACTTGGCAAGGCTGTGGGAGCAGAGAAGCAAACTGTTGGTATCTTCTTTGCTCTCTTTCAGTGTCTTTTATATCCAGTATACCCGTCTACTTAGGCTTTGAGTAGGGCGGCCCGGTCTTGCGGGGACCCAGTTAGTACAAATGTTGAGATGAACCTTACCGTTCAGGCAATTAGCCGTTTGTGCTTTATAATTTATTTTTGTTCTAATAAAGGAGGAATGTAATGGGGTCGGCCATGCAGGGGTGTTCTTGTTGACACCTGGCTGGACCGCACCCATTTGTTTGTGCCTGTGGTCATATGACTGCCTCTATAAATAAATTGGCGCCCTGTGCAGAGGCAGTCCCGTGCTAGAGCCTGAACCAGTGTGGGTGTCCTGTTTAAACAACCGCTGGGGAGCGCAAGGCCCAGTCTTGTGTGCCAGCCCTGCAGCCTACGGGCCCCAGGGTCACGATAACTATCTTGCTGCCTCTTTCTTAACTTCTTAGCAGTCAAGATCAGTGCTCCCAGTTTGTCTTCTCTTATACACTGTGCTTTGATTTTATTATAAACATTGATAAAGTATTAAAGGGGAGAGGATGTGGCCTAACAGCTAGAGCAGTCACTTTGAATCTGAGTAATTGGGTTCGAGTCTCGGCAACCACGCTCAACATCCTGTGATTCTGAGAAAATCACGTTATCTCCCAGTGCCTAACAAAATGAATGTGCCCGTCTGTAACGTAACTGGAGCTCATGGACAGAGCCTGATACCTTCGGGTTGAGTTTGCACAATATAAAACCCTTGAAAAAACTAATTAAAGTACTAGGGGCCCAATTCACAGAACTAACTTAAGACAAAATCGTAAACTTACTACCATTTCGGTGTTCACAGAAGGCACTTACTCATTTTGGTATTCACAGAAGGCACTAACTCATTTTCGTATTCACAGAAGGCACTTACTCATTTCGGTATTCACAGAAGTTAGGAGTCCTAACTTTAAGACTCCTAAATGCCTTCTGTGAATACTGAAAGTCTTAAAGTTAGGATTGTTCTCAGTTAAGGAGTAGTAAAGTTAGGACTCCTAACTTTAGGACTCCTAAGTTCTGTGAATACCAAAATGGTAGTTAGTTTAGGATTTTATCTTAAGTTAGTTCTGTGAATCGGGCCCTAGATTTATCTTGTTCGTGAAGTGGAATGATATTGTAGGAGATCTGTCTGAGTAGACCACGATTTAGAGTGTTTTTTGCAGGTCCTCTCCCCTCCCTGGCAGCTGCTCTGTGCTGTGGGTGGAGCTGCAGACTCTGCCTCTGGGCCCAGCTGTGAGTCCCAGCGTCGCTCAGCGCCCTGTGATCCTGGGCACAATCATCTCATCTCTGTCTCTAACATATGTGTGGCCTTGTGTGACGTCACCAGAGCTCATGTCATGCGCCCTGATCCCTCTGGAGTGAAGTGAGCTCACTCTGGCACCGCCTCGACCTTTGACCCCTGCTGTAGGTTGTGTTTTGTTGCATCTGATGCACTTCCAGCCTCTGTCATTACCTGCAGCTGTGCTGACCCTATCACAACAGCTGCACCTTCCACCTCACAGCACGTGTCAATGGTAAAGCGCTGCAGTCCCTGTAAAGATAAAAGAAATAAATAGAACAATCTCTAAGGCAAGAACACACGGTGGGTGGTTAGTGTGCCTGCTGTGGACATGCGCAGTACAACCAAGGAGGTAACACAACTTCGCATGCGCATCATTACCATGGACCGAAGAGATCTGGGCACATGCAGAGCGAGCGTGAGTGATTAGTACACCTGCAGTGGGCATGCGCAGAGGAGCCTTCACTTACTACGAGACCGTTTTTTGCACATGCGCAGTACAGCCGTGAGTGAACGTGCTGTGGACATGCACAGTGCAACCACCGGTGGTTAGTGTGCCTGCTGTGGACATGCGCAGTACAACCATGGGAGGTAACACAACTACGCATGCGCATCATTACCATGGACCGAAGAGATCTGGGCACATGCAGAGCGAGCGTGAGTGATTAGTACACCTGCAGTGGGCATGCGCAGAGGAGCCTTCACTTACTACGAGACCGTTTTTTGCACATGCGCAGTACAGCCGTGAGTGAACGTGCTGTGGACATGCACAGTGCAACCACCGGTGGTTAGTGTGCCTGCTGTGGACATGCGCAGTACAACCATGGGAGGTAACACAACTACGCATGCGCATCATTACCATGGACCGAAGAGATCTGGGCACATGCAGAGCGAGCGTGAGTGATTAGTACACCTGCAGTGGGCATGCGCAGAGGAGCCTTCACTTACTACGAGACCGTTTTTTGCACATGCGCAGTACAGCCGTGAGTGAACGTGCTGTGGACATGCACAGTGCAACCACCGGTGGTTAGTGTGCCTGCTGTGGACATGCGCAGTACAACCATGGGAGGTAACACAACTACGCATGCGCATCATTACCATGGACCGAAGAGATCTGGGCACATGCAGAGCGAGCGTGAGTGATTAGTACACCTGCAGTGGGCATGCGCAGAGGAGCCTTCACTTACTACGAGACCGTTTTTTGCACATGCGCAGTACAGCCGTGAGTGAACGTGCTGTGGACATGCACAGTGCAACCACCGGTGGTTAGTGTGCCTGCTGTGGACATGCGCAGTACAACCATGGGAGGTAACACAACTACGCATGCGCATCATTACCATGGACCGAAGAGATCTGGGCACATGCAGAGCGAGCGTGAGTGATTAGTACACCTGCAGTGGGCATGCGCAGAGGAGCCTTCACTTACTACGGGACCGTTTTTTGCACATGCGCAGTACAGCCGTGAGTGAACGTGCTGTGGACATGCACAGTGCAACCACCGGTGGTTAGTGTGCCTGCTGTGGACATGCGCAGTACAACCAAGGAGGTAACACAACTTCGCATGCGCATCATTACCATGGACCGAAGAGATCTGGGCACATGCAGAGCGAGCGTGAGTGATTAGTACACCTGCAGTGGGCATGCGCAGAGGAGCCTTCACTTACTACGAGACCGTTTTTTGCACATGCGCAGTACAGCCGTGAGTGAACGTGCTGTGGACATGCACAGTGCAACCACCGGTGGTTAGTGTGCCTGCTGTGGACATGCGCAGTACAACCATGGGAGGTAACACAACTACGCATGCGCATCATTACCATGGACCGAAGAGATCTGGGCACATGCAGAGCGAGCGTGAGTGATTAGTACACCTGCAGTGGGCATGCGCAGAGGAGCCTTCACTTACTACGGGACCGTTTTTTGCACATGCGCAGTACAGCCGTGAGTGAACGTGCTGTGGACATGCACAGTGCAACCACCGGTGGTTAGTGTGCCTGCTGTGGACATGCGCAGTACAACCATGGGAGGTAACACAACTTCGCATGCGCATCATTACCATGGACCGAAGAGATCTGGGCACATGCAGAGCGAGCGTGAGTGATTAGTACACCTGCAGTGGGCATGCGCAGAGGAGCCTTCACTTACTACGGGACCGTTTTTTGCACATGCGCAGTACAGCCGTGAGTGAACGTGCTGTGGACATGCACAGTGCAACCACCGGTGGTTAGTGTGCCTGCTGTGGACATGCGCAGTACAACCAAGGAGGTAACACAACTTCGCATGCGCATCATTACCATGGACCGAAGAGATCTGGGCACATGCAGAGCGAGCGTGAGTGATTAGTACACCTGCAGTGGGCATGCGCAGAGGAGCCTTCACTTACTACGAGACCGTTTTTTGCACATGCGCAGTACAGCCGTGAGTGAACGTGCTGTGGACATGCACAGTGCAACCACCGGTGGTTAGTGTGCCTGCTGTGGACATGCGCAGTACAACCATGGGAGGTAACACAACTACGCATGCGCATCATTACCATGGACCGAAGAGATCTGGGCACATGCAGAGCGAGCGTGAGTGATTAGTACACCTGCAGTGGGCATGCGCAGAGGAGCCTTCACTTACTACGGGACCGTTTTTTGCACATGCGCAGTACAGCCGTGAGTGAACGTGCTGTGGACATGCACAGTGCAACCACCGGTGGTTAGTGTGCCTGCTGTGGACATGCGCAGTACAACCATGGGAGGTAACACAACTACGCATGCGCATCATTACCATGGACCGAAGAGATCTGGGCACATGCAGAGCGAGCGTGAGTGATTAGTACACCTGCAGTGGGCATGCGCAGAGGAGCCTTCACTTACTACGAGACCGTTTTTTGCACATGCGCAGTACAGCCGTGAGTGAACGTGCTGTGGACATGCACAGTGCAACCACCGGTGGTTAGTGTGCCTGCTGTGGACATGCGCAGTACAACCATGGGAGGTAACACAACTACGCATGCGCATCATTACCATGGACCGAAGAGATCTGGGCACATGCAGAGCGAGCGTGAGTGATTAGTACACCTGCAGTGGGCATGCGCAGAGGAGCCTTCACTTACTACGAGACCGTTTTTTGCACATGCGCAGTACAGCCGTGAGTGAACGTGCTGTGGACATGCACAGTGCAACCACCGGTGGTTAGTGTGCCTGCTGTGGACATGCGCAGTACAACCATGGGAGGTAACACAACTACGCATGCGCATCATTACCATGGACCGAAGAGATCTGGGCACATGCAGAGCGAGCGTGAGTGATTAGTACACCTGCAGTGGGCATGCGCAGAGGAGCCTTCACTTACTACGGGACCGTTTTTTGCACATGCGCAGTACAGCCGTGAGTGAACGTGCTGTGGACATGCACAGTGCAACCACCGGTGGTTAGTGTGCCTGCTGTGGACATGCGCAGTACAACCATGGGAGGTAACACAACTTCGCATGCGCATCATTACCATGGACCGAAGAGATCTGGGCACATGCAGAGCGAGCGTGAGTGATTAGTACACCTGCAGTGGGCATGCGCAGAGGAGCCTTCACTTACTACGGGACCGTTTTTTGCACATGCGCAGTACAGCCGTGAGTGAACGTGCTGTGGACATGCACAGTGCAACCACCGGTGGTTAGTGTGCCTGCTGTGGACATGCGCAGTACAACCAAGGAGGTAACACAACTTCGCATGCGCATCATTACCATGGACCGAAGAGATCTGGGCACATGCAGAGCGAGCGTGAGTGATTAGTACACCTGCAGTGGGCATGCGCAGAGGAGCCTTCACTTACTACGAGACCGTTTTTTGCACATGCGCAGTACAGCCGTGAGTGAACGTGCTGTGGACATGCACAGTGCAACCACCGGTGGTTAGTGTGCCTGCTGTGGACATGCGCAGTACAACCATGGGAGGTAACACAACTACGCATGCGCATCATTACCATGGACCGAAGAGATCTGGGCACATGCAGAGCGAGCGTGAGTGATTAGTACACCTGCAGTGGGCATGCGCAGAGGAGCTCTCACTTACTACGAGACCGTTTTTTGCACATGCGCAGTACAGCCGTGAGTGAACCTGCTGTGGGCATGCGCAGTACAGGTGTAGGGATTAGTATGCTGTATTGTAGACATGCGTAGTAGAGCTGTCACGGATTCCATTCCTGCTGTGGACAGGCACCATGAGTGATTAGTGTACCGAGCTGTGCGCGTGCGCTGTGCACGAGTACCTGACCCCGCGCATGTCCTTGGAAAGGTTATCGTCGCCCAGAGCTCCCTCTGGTCTCAGGATCGGTTCAGACTCGGAGCTTTCCCCGCCGGAGACCCCCGAGAGGAGAGACGAGGAGGTGAGTTTGAGGGAGACCAGAGCCTCTCACTGACCCCCCCCCTGACGTCACTACTGACCCACCTGCTGACGTAACTACTGACCCCCGACCAGCACTGCTGATGTCACCACGGACCCCCACCAGCCCTGCTGACGTCACTACTGACCCCCCACCAGCCCTGCTGACGTCACTACTGACCCCCACCAGCCCTGCTGACATCACTACTGACCTCCACCAGCCCTGCTGACGTCACTACTGACCCCCCAGCCCTGCTGACGTCACTACTGACCCCCAGCCCTGCTGACGTCACTACTGACCCCCAGCCCTGCTGACGTCACTGCTAACCCCCCAGCCCTGCTGATGTCACCACTGACCCCCACCAGCCCTGCTGACGTCACTACTGACCCCGACCAGCCCTGCTGATGTCACTGCTGACCCCCACCAGCCCTGCTGACATCACTACTGACCCCCTACCAGCCCTGCTGACGTCACTACTGACCTCCCACCAACCCTGCTGACGTCACTACTGACCCCCCACCAGCCCTGCTGACGTCACTACTGACCCCCCAGCCCTGCTGACATCACTACTGACCCCCCAGCCCTGCTGACGTCACTACTGACCCCCCAGCCCTGCTGACGTCACTACTGACCCCCACCAGCCCTGCTGATGTCACTGCTGACCCCCCACCAGCCCTGCTGACATCACTACTGACCCCCCACCAGCCCTGCTGACGTCACTACTGACCTCCCACCAGCCCTGCTGACGTCACTACTGACCCCCCACCAGCCCTGCTGACGTCACTACTGACCCCCACCAGCCCTGCTGACCCCATTACTGACCCCCCACCAGCCCTGCTGACCCCATTACTGACCCCCACCAGCCCTGCTGACATCACTATTGACCCCCCAGCCCTGCTGACGTCACTACTGACCCCCACCAGCCCTGCTGACGTCACTACTGGCCCCCACCAGCCCTGCTGTCACCACTAACCCCCCACCAGCCCTTCTGTCCCATTACTGACCCCCACCAGCCCTGCTGACCCGATTACTGACCCCCACCAGCCCTGCTGACCCCATTACTGACCCCCACCAGCCCTGCTGCCCCATTACTGACCCCCACCAGCCCTGCTGACCCGATTACTGACCACCACCAGCCCTGCTGACCCCATTACTGACCCCCCCAGCCCTGCTGACGTCACTACTGACCCCCACCAGCCCTGCTGACGTCACTACTGACCCTCACCAGCCCTGCTGACGTCACTACTGGCCCCCCACCAGCCCTGCTGTCACCACTAACCCCCCACCAGCCCTGCTGTCCCATTATTGACCCCCACCAGCCCTGCTGACCCGATTACTGACCCCCACCAGCCCTGCTGACCCCATTACTGACCCCCACCAGCCCTGCTGCCCCATTACTGACCCCCACCAGCCCTGCTGACCCGATTACTGACCCCCACCAGCCGGTGTCCATCAGGAATTGGGGATGGGTTACATAACAGATACACTCAGGCTGGCTCCAGTTAGTTTCTGGCTTAAACTATGGCTTAACCCCGAATTAGATCTTAATCATAGACTGATTAAGGATTGCCTCATTTTGGATTATGTGTACAAGATTAGGTGGCTTGTTTATGTAAGAGAAACACTGGCAACAGTTGGTCGACAGGACCTCTTTGATGACCCCGAAACAATCACAAGAACGGATCTCAGCTGGGTGAAAAGACAGCTTTTAAATTTATGGGCAGTACAACGGGAAGAATTGGAGTTAACAAAAGGAACGGTAAAAGCATATTACCTTTTAAAAACTTCACCTTCAATGAAACCCTATCTGAAAATTGTTACCAGGCCTTTTCATCGTGTACTTCTCACCTCTAATAATGTTTTGCGACTTGTATAGTGACATCAGAAAGAGGTTTCTTTTCCCATTACTAAAAAGAAAGGGTTTTATCCAAGTAAATTGGTGGAGTTCCCTGTTTTAGTTGTAGCAGACTGGGATCGCTGAAGTGAACTGGGGGGGAGTTATTTGAGGTTTTAGACTATACTCAAATATGGCCTAGGTAGGATCTTACATAAACAACAAGAAAAATGGATATAGAGAAGTAACTGACGGACACAAGAATTTAAAAAAGGGGGAATGTGCGAAATTTATTTCAAACCTCCCGATCTGGGTTACAATCTAAAACATAATATAAAATAATTAAAAAACCACTAAAGGCGGTGGTACAATTTATAAAAAATAGTCAAAATGTACAAAGTCGGCGCGGCGTTTTGGTGTATGTCAGTCTTGACACCTTCTTCAGGACATTAAGGACATTTGACTTGATATCTACAAACAAATAACAATATTTTAGAATCATTGTGTCATTTTTTTCTATTTAATTCTACTAACATGTTACTTCATGATTGTTTTCTAGATCCTTTCCTATTGGTTCCCCTTAGTAGCTAACGTTCACATCTTATATGCATACTAACAAAGAAATTTATTGCTAGTTTTTCATTACTCTAAGTTATGGCTTAATGTACCTGTGTCTGTATTTTATGTAGAGACTGCTTATCAATTGCAGTTCAGTTTGATATCGAATTCAAAAGGCAGATCACCGGATATATATAAATCCTAAAACAGGAGAAATGGAGATCAATGTATCCCATTTGTTACTCAATAGGGCTCAACACTACACCTATACTCTCAAAGGCACATTAGTTTACCTTAAAGATAGATCATCAGAATTTTATATTTGCACGGAGGGGCCACCGAGGTCAGTAGAAGTTGATTCTTTATGTTGATATACGAAAATATAATTCCTCTTGTTGCCTAAATGTGGAGAATGTTACCAAAGGATTAAACTCATTAACTCATTTTTCTATAAGGATTCGATCTTTTTTGTTACATATTAATCGGATGAGTGAGTACTCACCAACATCAATGCTTGCAGTTATGTGGGTCTATGGATATCCACAAAACAGAAAATCCTTTAGATCAGGAGATTTTGATTTCTGTGAAAAATAAATGAAATAAAAAATTGCTTATGTCTCTGTGTTGCTGGTTTTTCATGGTATATTCATATCTAAGCTACTCAGTGCTGAGGTATTCTTACGGACCCTCCACCTTTTTGAAGCTTTAACGTACAGCTTGTGAGCTGGGAGGCATAGTGTTCAACAATATCAGTTGAGGCATAGACCTATTAGGTGGACCAAATTGAAAAATGGATGCTTTGAAAACCTATGGTTTTTCAGAAGAGGAATTCAATAAAATTGTAAATGGCACCTCGAAAAACTTTACATCCATAGCCAACATCAATAACGATGAAGATAAATGGCGAGAATTGTGGAATAATAAAAAGAAATTAGTCCGCACGGAATTACATGCAGACTTTCTAATTGACTACCTTAAGAAAGGCATAATCCCCAGTGGCCTACAGATCAAAAATGAACCAGGAGTGTTCATACGACACGAAATATTTATTGAAAATTGGACCCTGATTGCAAACAGATGCAGCAGGGAGTGGATGCTGCTCATAATTGAGACAGCTAATGCAATTCAAATAATAGAAAGAAGAGAGATAGATGAGTTAGAGGCAAAATTGGATACCTCAGCGTATGAGGACGCAAAGAAAAAACTGGAGGAAATCCAAAAGGATGTCTCCGGATACAGAGATTATCTCTTCGGTAAGAAAACTAATAAGTTTATGAAGGATGTGAATAATTACAATACCGAGATAGTGTACCCATATACCCAAAAAGACTTTTTTGATCTCCCTCGGGAAAATGTCGCCAATAGAAATCAATGGCAGGCACCACGACGTGCATATCCTAAAAAGCGAGTAACTTTCACTGATTCGTCGTATAGCAGCACAGATTCTGACAATGAAAATATGGGCGATAAAAACAAAGCAGTTGAATCGACCTCAACCCCCAATAGAGAGTCATTGTCTTTTTTAGGACAACGGGGCCGAGGGAACCATCAAAACCAATCGAGAAACAATGGGAGAGGGAAGTTCTACCCTCAACCTCAACAACAGAGGAGATATTATACACGGAGTCAACCCAAATGGGACTGAACCAAAAAGCAGCCATCATTAATCTTTCTAACATCACCCTTTCAAAAACAGAAAAAGCTGTCCTTGAAAAGGGATTAGGATTTGCCATCAGCTCTAAGATAGATAAATATAACCTAGAGAGAGATCTACAAGGATTTTTCAGAAAAATTAGACTTGAAGATTTTTTTAGAGATAAACCCCCTAGAGTAGGTCCCCTGAACAAATCTGGCCTTAAACCCAAATCTGATTGGACTCCTAATATAACCATGGTACACAAACAGGTTGAACTTTTTGAAAAGGTCGTTGAGTGTAATATTGCAGACCTACTTACGCATCCCATTTCAGTCAATAACAACTTGAGTCGCGAAGAAAGAGCATCACTTAAAAACCTGGAAAACAACAATAATTTAACAATCAAACCTGGGGATAAGGGAGGGAGCATTGTATTAATGCAAACTGACGACTATAACAACAGGATGATGCTCCTTTTAAATAATACGGATCATTATTGCCAATCCAATAAACAAGAGTGGAATGCCTTGATTACAAAAGTGAATAGCCTTGTTAATTTTCCAAAGAAGATGAGATAATTTGCCAGGATGAATACAAATTTTTTAAAAATGAGGCACCTATCATTCCGGCATTGTATGGACTTCCCAAAGTCCACAAGAATATTACAAACCCCCCCATGCGGCCCATTGTATCTAGCATTGATTCTATAACCGAGCCCCTTAGTAAATACATAGATACATTTCTTCAGCCCATCGTAACTGAACAAAGAGCATACATAAAAGACACAACCTGCATGATTGAAAAAATTGAAGGTTTACCTTATGATGTTACGAAGCAGTGGCTTGTCACTCTTGACATTGAGGCCCTCTATACAAACATCCCTCAGGATGATACCATCAAAATGTTAGAGGGCCTCCTAAAAATAGGACAAGAAGATTTGAGCAATCATGCAACATTTATTTTGGAATGTGCAGAAATAATTTTGAAAAATTATATTTTCTTATTCAACAATAATTTTTTTAAACAAATTAAAGGTACCAGTATGGGCGCAACTTGCGCCCCAAGTCTGGCATGTCTGTATGTGGCGGGCTTCGAGAATAAGCATATATTTAACAACATAGCACCTTTCAGTGAAAATATAACATGCTGGTCGAGGTATATCGACGACATTTTCTTTATATGGACAGGCGCCCTTGAAACCCTAACTGAGTTTATTCTTTGGTTAAATCTTGGGGACGAGAACCTCAAATTTACTTCAAATTACCATAGGGATACTATTGAATTCCTAGATATCAAAATTAGAGCGGAGAATGCAGCATTAGTAGTGGACCTGTACACTAAGCCAACCGACAGGAACACTCTTCTGCATTATAAAAGTAATCACCCCAACAGGCAGAAAAATAATATACCATTTGGCCTGTATCTAAGAATCAGACGTAATTGCACGAATTTGAAGGATTTTAATAAACATGCAGATGCTCTCTCCGAAAAACTTAAAAATCGGGGATACCCAAAAAATTTGATCAAGAAAGCATACAAACGTGCCAAATATTATAACAGGGATACTTTATTTAATAAGGATGAACAGAGAACGGACAAGACTAAAGATAAACTGATCTTTGTCACTAACTATAGTACAATTAGTAACAAAATCAAAAATATCATCAATCGTAACTGGTCATTATTAAACGACAGACAGGGAGTGACCATCCCTAGGCCTATGTTCAGTTTCCGCAGAAACAGAACCATAAAAAACTGTCTGGTTCATACTTTCAAAGATAACCATCAAGTAACACAAGGAACCATTTACAACACCCCACTCCCCACAGGTAACTTTGCATGTAATATGTGTTCCAACTGCATATCACAGATGAAGGGGAATACGATCACCCATAATGGCATTAAGCATAACATCAAAAGTTTCATCAATTGTAAAAGCAAAAACTTGATTTATATTATAATATGCCCGTGTGACAAGGCATATATTGGTGAAACAGCCAGAGAGGTAAAAACGAGAATAACCGAACATAAATCCGCAATTAGGACAAAGAAGAAAAATGCCCCCTTAGTCGAACATTGGCTCACCCTCAATCATAAATTAGAAGATCTGAAGTGGTGCGGACTAGAAGCCATATCACATAATTTGAGAGGTGGTAATGACAGCATTAAAAGGAAAAAAAGAGAACAATTTTATATGTCCCTCTTTAATACCTTTAGAACCGGTCTCAATAACAGAGAGGAGTGGGAAAGATTGATTCTATGATGATAAATGGAGCTTTGAGTACAGAATAACAGAGCTACGTGATTTGACTACTCCTATCTTTATGAGAAATATAACTGTGGTTATAAATCATGATAACTTTAATCATAGACCACAAAGTGTATTAACATATCAAATGAAAATCGAATGTACACATAAAATTATTAGTTATGACAACGGGTTTCTGAGGACAGGGATAAGAACCACATGATTTGACTATTGCAATGATGTAAATATATGTGTTCATAATTCATGGCAAATGTACACGTAGACCACAAAGTTGATCAACATAGTGGATGAAAATCTAATGTATTGTAAGTTTATCAGTGACGACATACTAATGACCATTGTTTGAGACACTGTCAGATGGTTGACCTGTAATAAGTTGTTGTAACTGCGAAACTATTTATGAATAATGGAAGCAACACCTAATAGAAATAAAAGGACAATGACTAATGCCATGCTTTGAAAATAAGATACCGAATTGTAAATGATGTTTGTTGTCAAATGTGTATTATATTCCAGATAGCAATAGTTTGGTGACAAAAATACAGAGGATGCTGCGGAATACTATAATAGAGTACCGTTGTGATTACAGCCAACTGCAATTTAATAAATGAAAATGACCACGTACATAGCGAATACTAATTGATTTTCGAATTTTTGTAGCTAGTATATCCTATTCTATGTATAGTTCAAAGGGTATCTCTGATTAGAGCACATTACTTGGTCGAGATATAGTACATGGAATCCTGCTTTCCTACATCGAAATGGAAGTCAAACGAGAAGCAATATCAGAATGGGCTTTCACGAGTTGGTCCCGATCCAAAATGGCCGCTATAATAGCCGTAATTTACAAAGACCAACCTTAGTATTAAATCATTTGTTAAAATCATTTTTAAATACCGCAAGGAAATAAGTACAGACTTTTTAAAAAATCTAGACTATAGGCTTATCACAATGCGAATAGATGTTCACATATGACGAGGGCTTACATATTTTAATTCACTTCCGGGTCATTAGCTCCGTGAAATTGAAAAGGACTTTTTTCAATAGTAGTAAGTGCCCCAACAATTTACTTTTAATAAAGAGTAAAGGCTTTTACACACACTTCTGAAAACAAAAACGAAGCGGAAAATAACGGCACAATAGAGAGCACTCCTTCCGGGTTAAGCCCGGCAGCGGCAGTACAAATACGCCGCATTTAGAAGTGACCTTCTCATTCCACATCGGAAGGAAGGACCGCGCACGGAGGAGCAGGGAGGCCGCTTTTAAAACAAGAGGTATGGAAATGACGCGCATGCTAGATTAAACCCGTTTGCATGGGAGGACCTAGTGGGCTCTTGATACTTTAAATCTTAAATCCTCTTTGCTTTCCAACTGAATAAACCTTGCCCTTAGTATAAGTCTGTCTACAACCACAATCAGGGCCAGTCGACCGCTGGGCGGGTTATATTGAGGTCTAACTCCAGCTAGTCATGATGACGGTATTCTTACCGACTTGGGAGCACAATCAATAGATATATACCTCGTTTCCATTTACTTAATAAAGCAATGGGGTCAGTAAGAATACCTCAACACTGAGTAGCTTAGATATGAATATACCATGAAAAACCAGCAACACAGAGACATAAGCAATTTTTTATTTCATTTATTTTTCACAGAAATCAAAATCTCCTGATCTAAAGGATTTTCTGTTTTGTGGATATCCATAGACCCACATAACTGCAAGCATTGATGTTGGTGAGTACTCACTCATCCGATTAATATGTAACAAAAAAGATCGAATCCTTATAGAAAAATGAGTTAATGAGTTTAATCCTTTGGTAACATTCTCCACATTTAGGCAACAAGAGGAATTATATTTTCGTATATCAACATAAAGAATCAACTTCTACTGACCTCGGTGGCCCCTCCGTGCAAATATAAAATTCTGATGATCTATCTTTAAGGTAAACTAATGTGCCTTTGAGAGTATAGGTGTAGTGTTGAGCCCTATTGAGTAACAAATGGGATACATTGATCTCCATTTCTCCTGTTTTAGGATTTATATATATCCGGTGATCTGCCTTTTGAATTCGATATCAAACTGAACTGCAATTGATAAGCAGTCTCTACATAAAATACAGACACAGGTACATTAAGCCATAACTTAGAGTAATGAAAAACTAGCAATAAATTTCTTTGTTAGTATGCATATAAGATGTGAACGTTAGCTACTAAGGGGATCCAATAGGAAAGGATCTAGAAAACAATCATGAAGTAACATGTTAGTAGAATTAAATAGAAAAAAATGACACAATGATTCTAAAATATTGTTATTTGTTTGTAGATATCAAGTCAAATGTCCTTAATGTCCTGAAGAAGGTGTCAAGACTGACATACACCGAAACGCCGCGTCGACTTTGTACATTTTGACTATTTTTTATAAATTGTACCACCGCCTTTAGTGGTTTTTTAATTATTTTATATTATGTTTTAGATTGTAACCCAGATCGGGAGGTTTGAAATAAATTTCGCACATTCCCCCTTTTTTAAATTCTTGTGTCCGTCAGTTACTTCTCTATATCCATTTTTCTTGTTGTTTATGTAAGATCCTACCTAGGCCATATTTGAGTATAGTCTAAAACCTCAAATAACTCCCCCCCCCCAGTTCACTTCAGCGATCCCAGTCTGCTACAACTAAAACAGGGAACTCCACCAATTGTGAAATCGAAATCCCCCTCCCTGATATTAATAACAGGGGACCCTCCACCTTTTTGAAGCTTTATCCAAGTAAAGCCAGCCTTATTATATTTACAGCTACTAAATGACCCCAATGAGATCTTCTATACAGCCAGTTTCCTTATGGCAGATGTTAGGTCGAGAAATAGCCGCAAGGATAGCCAATAATTAACAAGGTTTTTGACCATTTGCTTTTATCTTCTTAAAAATTTTAATGATTGATATTTTTAACGAGGTCCATATCAAATTTCTTGGATGCACTGTCACTTTTGCCCTGGAGTTCACTTTACCTGATTAGTACTGTATCGCGTCTTTTGCACATAGACTTTTACTGCCGGATTGCATTATATTGTTGACACTGTATTTTGTATTTTTGCACATATATGTCTGTATTTTTGTAAAGTAAAGTGGTTTGATGATGATGATGATGATTGTCATATTTGATTTACTAGTAAGTCCGTAGTACAGTACACTGTGTGTGCCCAGGGCCTGTAAATCAAATGTTGAGGGTGGGCCTGCAGCACTGATTGTGCCACCCACACCAGCAGCATTTTAAAGGTGTCATAGACCTGCCACTGCAGTGTATGTGCTCAGTTGTGACCGCCAGATCGACTTGGCAGGGCACCCACTTGCCAAACCCTAACCTTCCCTTTTATTGCATGCAAGGCACCCCTAAGGTAGGGCCAAGGTACCCCTATGGGCAGGATGCAGTGTATTTGAAAAGTAGTACATGTCCTGGTGTGTGTGACATGTCCTGATGGTGAACTACAGCGTCATTCGTTTTTCACTTTTTGAAAGGCTCTCTGTCCCATAGGATAGAATGTGGAATACTCTGTAAGATTGTACGAGTATGTTGTATCTTGACTCCCATGTTATGCCTCCCCTCTCTGTGGAATCCTCATGTGATGTCACTTCGCAGAATGTTGGGAGTCAAATAGCCACAGTTGGCTGGGCTGAGCAGCATGCTGGCTGCTTCTGGTGGGGTCTCCCTGTGGTCTTGTTCCTATCTGCTTATCATCTTGTAACTATCCTGAAAAAACCCATCTTTAAACTACATGATCACTTGTGGACATGATCATTACAATTTGGCGACGTGGCGACGTGGCGACGTGGCGACGATCTTTAAAAGAACCTACATCTGTCACCTCTACAAGGACTTCAAGCAAGTTAAAATACAGAATATCCTGCAACTTAAGTCAAGTTACCCCAACTGGCATCCTGACTCCACCAGTGACTGGGGGTGAATGTTTTGCCATTGTGCAACATTCCGTCCATCATCTTGTGTGTTTTGCTGACCACCAGTGACCTCCCATCGGTCGCCCACAGCAGTCTGCCAGTTGTTCCTGTTCGTCTGGAGAGCCTACTAACGTCTGCATTGGTGCTGTGCCCTCAGTGAGAGTAAGCCCATAACTCATCAAGTCTTGGCTCATCCTGTGCTGTGCCTTCATCTGAGGGTAAGCCTATCTTTCTTCAAGCCTGCCAACGCATACGTCTTGGTGGTGAGTCTGCCATCATCACGCTTACACACTGTCTGGTGAAGAAGTGTGTCTCTTCAGGTGTGTGTCTGTTTCCACACTTTTTCCCTCAGAGTGGAGAACATGTCTACCAGTGTACCTTAGCGTCAGTGACTTAGCGTTGAGACTGTTTCACTACGACCTCACATGGATGCCTGGGAGTTCTGCATAGAGGTTGTCTACATTGTTCAAGTCTCTGCCGGTTACTGCTGTGTCTACAGAGGTACAGCCTGTACTCGTGTGGCTTCTTAAGTCGTGGTAATTTAGTCTGCCTGAATGTTTCAGCTACACTGTTTGGATAAATCAACCCAATCCTACTATGGCGATTTGGATTCCTTTGAAAACAGAGTCAGCACCATGGAGCCGGTAATAACTGCCACCCTGCTCTTCAAAACTTTGAAGTCAGCGCGCGCTCCTCACCTCTTCGCTTGTACCACCTGTGGAGCCATTCATGACGTTTTCCCTGCTTGGCAGACACCAGTGCTGCTGTTGGATGCCTCACAGCAAGAGCGTGTCTGAAGCCACTCGGCATTCACGTCTACGAGCGTGCCACCATCTTGTGCCTGACTCCATTTTTTTAATGCTGTCTGCCTATTACCTGTTCGTTTCTGGATTAATAAAGTTTGTCCAGTTTTGGGACAATGAGGTATGAAGCGCGTCTTTCCACTGTAAGGGGTTATGACATGACATGTTTTCAACGATGCGCACAATCTCTAGTTGTGGTAATGACTTCTTGTTTTTACAAGTACTAAGTGCTTTGTTGATTTGACACCGCTCCTCGCAAGTGAGGAGGAGAGGAGGAAAGGCCTGTCCAGGGGTGCAGAGGAGGTGAGGCCTGCCCAGAGGAGGTGCAGAGGAGGTGAGGCCTGTCCAGGGGTCACAGGAGGAGAGGCCTGTCCAGAGGTGTAGAGGAGGAGAGGCCTGTCCAGGGGTGCAGAGGAGGAGAGGCCGTCCAGGGTTGCAGAGGAGGAGAGGCCTGTCCAGGGGTGCAGAGGAGGAGAGGCCGTCCAGGGGTGCAGAGGAGGAGAGGCCGTCCAGGGTTGCAGAGGAGGAGAGGCCTGTCCAGGGGTGCAGAGGAGGAGAGGCCGTCTAGGGGTGCAGAGGAGGTGAGGCCTGTCCAGAGGAGAAGAGGAGGAGAGACCTGTCCAGGGGTGCAGAAGAGGAAAGGCCTGTCCAGAGGAGGAGAGGAGGAGAGGCCTGCCCATGGGTGCCACGTAGGTGAGGCCTGTCCAGGGGTGCAGAGGAGGTGAGGTTTGTCCAGGGGTGCAGATGAGGTGAGGTCTGTCCAGGGGTACAGAGGAGGTGAGGCCTGTCCAGGAGTGCAGAGGAGGCGAGGCTTGTCCAGGGGTGCAGAGGAGGTTAGGCCTGTCCAGGGGTGCAGAGGAGGTGAGGCCTGTCCGGGGGTCAGTGGAGGAGAGGCCTGTCCAGGGGTCAGAGGAGGAGAGGGGGTGAGGGGGTAAGGCGTGTCCAGGGGTGCAGAGGAGGTGAGGCGTGTCCAGGGGTGCAGAGGAGGCGAGGCCTGTCCAGGGGTGCAGAAGAGGTGAGGCCTGTCCACTGGGCAGAGAAGGTGAGGCCTGTCCAAGGGTGCAGAGGAGCTGAGGCCTGTCCAGTGGTGCAGAGGAGGAGAGGCCTGTCCAGGGGTGCAGAGGAGGTGAGGCCTGTCCAGAGGAGGAGAGGAGGAGAGGCCTGTCCAGGGGTGCAGAAGAGGAAAGGCCTGTCCAGAGGAGGAGAGGAGGAGAGGCCTGCCCAGGGGTGCAGAGGAGGTGAGGTTTGTCCAGGGGTGCAGAGGAGGTGAGGCCTGTCCAGGGGTGCAGAGGAGGTGAGGCCTGTCCAGAGGAGGAGAGGAGGAGAGGCCTGTCCAGGGGTGCAGAAGAGGAAAGGCCTGTCCAGAGGAGGAGAGGAGGTGAGGCCTGTCCAGGGGTGCAGAGGAGGTGAGGTTTGTCCAGGGGTGCAGAGGAGGTGAGGCCTGTCCAGGGGTGCAGAGGAGGTGAGGCCTGTCCAGGGGTGCAGAGGAGGCGAGGCTTGTCCAGGGGTGCAGAGGAGGTTAGGCCTGTCCAGGGGTGCAGAGGAGGTGAGGCTGTCCGGGGGTCAGTGGAGGAGAGGCCTGTCCAGGGGTCAGAGGAGGAGAGGAGGTGAGGCGTGTCCAGGGGTGCAGAGGAGGCGAGGCCTGTCCAGGGGTGCAGAGGAGGTGAGGCCTGTCCAGAGGAGGAGAGGAGAAGAGGCCTGTCCAGGGGGCGGAGGAGGAGAGGCCTGTTCAGGGGGGCAGAGGAGGAGAGGCCTGTCCAGGGGTGCAGAGGAGGAGAGGCCTGTCCAGAGGAGGAGAGGAGAAGAGGCCTGTCCAGGGGGCGGAGGAGGAGAGGCCTGTTCAGGGGGGCAGAGGAGGAGAGGCCTGTCCAGGGGTGCAGAGGAAGAGAGGCCTGTCCAGGGGTCAGAGGAGGTGAGGCCTGTACAGGGGTCAGAGGAGGAGAGGAGGTGAGGCGTGTCCAGGGGTGCAGAGGAGGCGAGGCCTGTCCAGGGGTGCAGAGGAGGTGAGGCCTGTCCAGAGGAGGAGAGGAGAAGAGGCCTGTCCAGGGGGCGGAGGAGGAGAGGCCTGTTCAGGGGGGCAGAGGAGGAGAGGCCTGTCCAGGGGTGCAGAGGAGGAGAGGCCTGTCCAGAGGAGGAGAGGAGAAGAGGCCTGTCCAGGGGGCGGAGGAGGAGAGGCCTGTTCAGGGGGGCAGAGGAGGAGAGGCCTGTCCAGGGGTGCAGAGGAAGAGAGGCCTGTCCAGGGGTCAGAGGAGGTGAGGCCTGTACAGGGGTCAGAGGAGGTGAGGTCTGTCCTGAGGAGGTGAGGCCTGTCCGGGGGTGCAGAGGAGGTGAGACCTGTCCAGGGGTGCAGAGGAGGTGAGGCCTGTCCAGAGGAGCAGTGTCTCTCTTCAAGGCCTGTGCATAGTGCCCCTAGGCTCGGGGCAGAGTCAGAGGTGCTGTATGGGGTGGAATGAACTCTGGGCTCCTCTGTCCTTAAAGAGAATCCTTCACCGAGAGGCCTGTCAAGAGGAGGGGCAGAGGAGGTAAGGCCTGTCCAGGGGTGCAGAGGAAGAGAGGCCTGTCCAAGGGTGCAGCGGATGCGAGGCCTGTCCAGAGGTACAGAGCAGGTGAGGCCTGTCTAGGGAGTGCAGAGGAGGTGAGTCCTGTCCAAAGGGGTGCAAAGGAGGTGAGGCCTGTCCAGGGGGTGCAGAGGAGGTGAGGCCTGTTGTCAAGGGTTGTGTTTACTGACAATGCCGACACTCCCAGGAGCAGAATGATGAGATTTTTTAAATTCCTCCACTGGTTTTCCCACAGCCACCAACTAAAGAGTTAACTAGTGGCCGTGCGAACCCAGCCGGGGGAAAGGGGAATGGGACAGAGAAGAGACTGCCTGACCTTCTGGCTCTTCCACTCTACTCTTCCTTTCTGCCATACTCTGTTTTATTCCTTTCTTACTCCCTCTCTATCTTCAAGCATGAGTGGAAATCGCTGTAAAAGAAAAGCACACCATTACTAATTTCCTTCAATTCCTTCTCCACTTTCTTACTCTCTTTCTCTCTATTTCCTTACCCAGAGTGCCTATGGCTTTTGCTCCTCATCTATTCTTCAATATAAGTATTTTATTCTTTGGTAACCTGCATTATAAACAACATTTTAGCACCCTTTAACTCTGTGGGTTCATTTATTCTTTTTCACTCATTCGTTCATTCACTCTCTGCCTTACTTTCTTATCTTCTGAATTCTTCTTACTTCTCCCTTAGAAACCTTCTGGAGCCTCCGGCGTCAACCAAGCAAAAAAGAAATCAGGAACTGAAGTATTCAATGGGTAAGTATTAATTCTTCTCTTTATATTTCTTTTTTCCTATTTACTTTAAATTGGTATTTCTTTCTAGTTCTAAATTACCGAACTAACGAACCGACGCACCGAAGTGCTCTAACCTAAGCCTGGCACAAAATTGCACTATTTCTATCTAACTAGACTACAGAAAGAACGTGACTAATCACTGAAAATCCGTTGGTGAAGTGCATTTGGTTCTAAAATCAACCGGCGCACTTCACAGCAGGTCTAGACCTCATGCTCGTGTCCAGGAACTCAGGACTAGACCGGCAACTTCCACCGTGGTCCTCCCTGTTGGTAGTACAGGGGAGAATGCCCTGTTCTGTGCTATAATCACCCGCGACCTTTTGCGAGCGGGTGATCTTTGCAATGCCGGTTCAATGGCAGATACTTCGAGACAAAGAAGAACTTTGATTCCTTTTTCCTGCACCCTGACACCTGTCCAGGGGGTGCAGAAGAGGTGAGGTCTGTACTGTGCTGAGGAGGTGAGACCTGTTCAGGGGGTGCAGAGAAGTTGAGGCCTGTCCTGGGCCGGGGGTGCAGTGGAGGTGCGGCCTATCCAGGAGGTCTATGCCGAGGCATTGAAGGGCAGTGTGTCGCTGGCGTCTATAAGTGATGCAGTCATATCAGTGCCCCCTAAGCCTGGAGGAAACCCTGTAAGTGTACATCTTATCGCCCTCTGCCACTGCGTAACAGTGATCATAAATTCCTGCCTGAGGTGATGCGACTCGGCTAGCCTTCCTACTAGAGAAAATAGTCTCCCCTGTACAGTTGGGATTTGTCCCACATAAATCCACAGCGGTTCATCTACGGACGGTATTCGCAGTATTTGCAGTGCTGCATCAGGTAAACCCAAACATGAAGTCAGCTGATGCCGATAAGGCGTTTGACTCCCTGGAGTAGCCTTTTATGGTCGAGATGTGTAGGCGGCTTGGTATGTCAGGGAGTTTGAGATCATGTATGAAGCTGCTGGACCCACAGCCTATGGCCTGCGTTTACGTAAATGGGCTCAACTCAGACGCCATTCACATAGCCTGGGGCACTGGGCTTAGTGTTATCATGTCTGATGTCTGCGTCTCAAACTGGATGGTCGCTAATTTGAATCCTGGTTGGTGCACTAGGAAATAGTGACTTGTATATATATATATTTTTTTATCGTTTTTTTTTTACTTTATTTTTTGTTATGGAATAAAACAATAACAGTCCCCCCCCAAGTGCGGCATCATACAAAAACTGTTGCATACAGAACGATAACCTCATCAAGGCACTGTAGGGGCACAGGTATCACTGGGCAAGAAATGGTCTTAAGGGATATAATAAAAATCCATATATTGCAAACAGGAGATAGCGATAGTAGACATGAGGTAGCAGCCGAGTGCCACCGACAACGCAGATCTAAAAGTCCCCATTATTCCCCCCCTCCCCTTCAGCTCCCGACCCCTCGGACGTGAACTGTTCTTCACTAGTCCCCTCAGAATCACTCAAGGTCAGACCGGCAGCACACATGATTCTCCATGCCAGTAAGTCTTCCTGCAGTCTCTCATCCCTGCGCGTGTATTGCATATGAGTCTCCTCTGCCAGAGACCACTCCCGAACATCCTTCAGCCACGTGGCAATCTCCGGTGCCCTCCGCCCTATCCATGTAATGGCCACCCTACGCCGCACCAGGACTAACATAAGCTGCAATAATTTGTAGGGAAGGTTCTTTTTCTTAGGCCTAGGAAGACTTGTATATTTTTACAGTGCTGTGATGTCTGCCCGTGAGAGACAGCACTTTGAATAGGAAAGCCAATAGTTTAAAGAAAGAATTCACCAAAATATAAAATAGGCTACACAAATTATAGGATGGGCTGTACAGAGTATAAGATCAGTCAAGCATAATTTGCAAAAAGAGAAAATGTGTAAATTCTTACTGTGCTATCAGATGTTACATTTTTAGTAACCGCAATCATACTGTAGCTAGTGTTAACCTTTTTTTAAGGTTTCCATGAAAATACTGCATTAAAGAAGTACTGATAACACCCTCACAGTAATCTTGAAAATAATTATATCAGCATACTACGATTCTTTGCCGCCACCAAACAAGCAAACTGACCCAGAAGTTACTAGTTAGCCATGGCGTCTCCGGGCCATTGCTTACATTGATGGCCCCACCCAGGTCTCTAGCCCTCTGGACAGCTATCTAAACAGAGGACATGCCCTTTTGAGAAGCTGGTAACCCCAGTGCTTCTTCGAACAGTTCATTTATTGTGCCGCTCCATTTTAAGCGACCAACTTTCACCCCAGTGGCCTCCTCAACATGGTGCGATGTTTGGGTGACATTCGTTCCGCAAATTCCTGAAGCGTGTATAAAGCACAAGCCCGAAACCCATCAGCCTACATCTTCCAGGATCAACACCTAACGAGAAGAACAAACGCAGAATTCAAATGTTTTGATAGACCAATGTCATAGTCACAGTTTGATGCGCTGTAGTCGTTCACCGTATTAGCAGGTCTTTTATAATTAGGCGATCCTGCCTGGAGACGGTTGTTATGTGGTCACTATTAATAAGCATTTATTGTCCGCCATTGCAGATACACTGTCTACCTTGATACTTCTGCTTTTCCTTAACCTTTGTGTTGTTTTAAAAGTATCAGTAACCTTTATAAGACAAGTCGGTAAGCTTTATAATGTTGTCTATCAGTTGTCGCTTTATCCCCTTCTTGTAAAATATGCAAACCAAACTTGAAATAAGTACACTTTGTTGTGAGAATAGCTATTGTTGCCCTGATTTCCTTTATTGCAGCACAGCAATGCCTCTATTATAAATCGAACATTGATTATTCGAATAGTATTGATTTCATTCCAGAGTGACTTTTGCACCATTAAGGCGATAAATAATACGTTGACCTCATATTTGAGTTTGATCAGTTTATCCTGTTAGAGTCCTGTCCTGTCCTTTGTCGTCGTTTTCTAGTGAGCGGCCTAGGCTCTAGAGGATCACAGGGCTCTCCCACTCCCTTTGCTGCAACAGTGTTCGCCTTTAGAGATGCTGATATGCAGTGCGGAGACCTGCAGTTAAGCAGCTCTGAACGAGTGAATGAAATCCATGCTGGTGGTTTGAGCTGGGATCGTGCCTTTCATGTTTATTTCTTCCATCCAGCCTCCTTCGAGGTACATACATTGTCAGATAAGGGGACAGAGGCACAGAAAGAGTAGGATTTGCCTAGTACTAAACAGTTTAAGTCTGAATAACACAGGACTACTTTTTCCAAAGGTTATTACTTGGCCACGTTACATTCTGGTGAATAGTCCATGAGAGTGGGCGCTGTGTACCCCTCCCCCCCAAAAGAGGCAATGTCTATGTGGTAATCAAACTCTCGTGTCATCAGTAGGCTAAGGGTAAGATTAATTCACCACTCACCCAACTGCACCAGGAACGTAACTGCTGGGAACACTCCTGGCAACGCATCAACAACAACATTCCAGGAGCCGCTGGAAGGAATATTTAGTTAAAGACGCATCACCACAGTCTGGGCCCATTTTTAAAAGCACAGTTTTATTTACAACTTTAGGATGGTAGTAAATACCCCGATCTTGGACATAAATGGGGGGGGGAGGCATAAATTTACTTAGTGATTCCTGAAGCTCAATATTTTACAAATTGGTAGGTCAGGGTTAAACACAGAGTCTCCTGGTTGCACAGTTTCCTAGTGCAGTAAACCACACGTGGGGTGGTGGAGATCGTGAGGGAGAGGCCGAGGGACTACAATCCCAGGATAAGGACATGTATAGTGGCCCTGTCGAGAAGTAACATTTGGTGTTTATTTCCAGCATCTTTAGGTAAAGTGGTAAAGCCGGGATTAGATGTTATGTCTCCCCTCGGCCCCTCCTAGGATGATTGGTTTGTGTGTAAAGGCGCTTTCGTGTACTGCATACGTGTGAGGTGCAGAGCCCATTTCAGGTGTCTCCCTGTATCTAAGTAGCCTCTAAAGTTGTGCGCTCTTCCATAACGTTAGCGAATCTCTGCAATCTATCCTCTCACTGCATGCCCCGTCGCTGCTTTTTAGAGTCACTCCTTGTATTGAAATTCTTTGTAAAGCAGATGACCCTTGTAGGAAAGATTATAATATCTCTGACACTCCTTGGTACGTAATATCCCATACCTGGTCCAAAAAAAAAAACGGACTCTGCATGATTTACTATATGGTAAATACTTCCTTAAAATATTGCTCATTTTGCCCATGCTTCAGTCCATATGAAGCTAGTCTTTGCCCTCCCACCCTCTTGTCCACACAGTACACTAGATCCCGCCAGGTATTACATGCTCACCTGCATCAGATTCTTCTAGTGCCTGGCCTGTGTTATTGCATTGTTTGCATCAGATTCTCCTATTGCCTGGCCTGTGTTATTGCATTGTTTGAGTCAGATTCTTCCAGTGCATGGCCTGTGTTATTGCATTGTTTACATCAGATTTTCCACGTGCCTGGCCTGTGTTATTGCATTGTTTGCATCAGATTCTTCCAGTGCATGGCCTGTGTTATTGCATTGTTTACATCAGATTTTCCTCGTGCCTGGCCTGTGTTATTGCATTGTTTGCATCAGATTCTTCCAGTGCATGGCCTGTGTTAATGCATTGTTTGCATCAGATTCTTCCAGTGCATGGCCTTTGTTATTGCATTGTTTACATCAGATTTTCCTCGTGCCTGGCCTGTGTTATTGCATTGTTTACATCAGATTTTCCTCGTGCCTGGCCTGTGTTATTGCATTGTTTGCATCAGATTTTCCTCGTGCCTGGCCTGTGTTATTGCATTTTTTGCATCAGATTTTCCTCGTGCCTGGCCTGTGTTATTGCATTGTTTGCATCAGATTTTCCTCGTACCTGGCCTGTATTATTGCATACTTTGCATCAGATTCTCATCGTGCCTGGCCTGTGTTAATGCATTGTTTGCATCAGATTCTTCCAGTGCATGGCCTGTGTTATTGCATTGTTTACATCAGATTCTCCTCGTGCCTGGCCTGTGTTAATGCCTTGTTTGCATCAGATTCTTCCAGTGCATGGCCTGTGTTATTGCATTGTTTACATCAGATTTTCCTCGTGCCTGGCCTGTGTTAATGCATTGTTTGCATCAGATTCTTCCAGTGCATGGCCTGTGTTATTGCATTGTTTGCATCAGATTTTCCTCGTGCCTGGCCTGTGTTATTGCATTGTTTACATCAGATTATCCTCGTGCCTGGCTTGTGTTATTGCATTGTTTGCATCAGATTTTCCTCGTGCCTGGCCTGTATTATTGCATTGTTTGCTTCAGATTCTCCTCGTGCCTGGCCTGGGTTACTGCATTGTTTACATCAGATTTTCCTCGTGCCTGGCCTGTGTTATTACATTGTTTGCATCAGATTCTTCCAGTGCATGGCCTGTGTTATTACATTGTTTGCATCAGATTCTTCCAGTGCATGGCCTGTGTTATTACATTGTTTGCATCAGATAATTCCAGTGCATGGCCTGTGTTATTGCATTGTTTACACCAGATTTTCCTTGTGCATGTGACAGAGGGGAAACTGGAGGCCCTTCTGAGCCCCCTTTGAGGGTGTGGTCACGTGTACTGTGATCTGGAGTACCGTCTCAATAATGCACTGATAAAAGAGGAATAATGAAGTGAGATGACGATATTTCACGTTGGAGTGGCACTTTATTACACAAAAACATATGTATTTCAATAAAATGTATTGCTAAAGAACACGCTTAAGAAAACCTGGCTTCACTCTGTCATGGGTACATGCTAGATGAAGATTGCTTGTAAAATGCTGCGAGGCAAACAGAAGTGATTAATTATTAAAATGCGAGATTTGATTAACTTGAAACTTTAAGAAGACATTGAAAAACAGTTCAAGACAATATTTCGTTGTCACGCAAGTCTCCTGGAGAGAATCATTTTAGCAAGTTTAAACATTTCAGAAAGAACAAATACCAGAGGCTAAGACCCTTAAGAGGCATAATTGAATTTAGCTGAGTTATACAGAATACATTTTTATCAGGCCTAGTGCCTTAAAGCACCTAACTAGGAAGAGTAACCCTACAAGATATAATGCTGCTAAGGTACCTTAAGAATATAAGGGATTGGGTGTGGATGGAAAAATCCTAGGTAAAGTCAAGAATTCTAAGAGAGATGGAGGTATTATCTTATCTGGGAAGGCATCACCTGATAGAATAGGCTTGGCAGTCCCAAATCAGATAAACGGTCGACCGGAGAATCTCGCCAAAGTCAGCTGGAGAGTTCTGTCTTCTGATTGTGATGCTGAATCTTTTATACCTGAAATTGCAGAACTGACACTGTCCTGACATATTTTCTGACACAGGTGGCTTGACCGCATTGTCCTAGGACAGTGGGGGGCGGTCAGGTGTCCTAACGGTTGGTTGGCCATGCTTGACCGCAGAACATAAACTAAGAACATCTTGTCCTGTACAAATTTCAAAAAATGTATGTGAGAGCGGAACTTACGCCAGGTGCTAGTATTGCAAGATGTTACGGCTTATATTTCGGCAAGCTAAGTTTCAAAACAATATTTCAGTAAAAAGTCCCAACATGTGCCAACTTGTACCAGTTGGGTTTGTGTACGTGTGGGCGTTGGTTTTGATGCTGTGGAAAATTACTGTACTTCGTGTTAGCCCAATTTACCACGTTGTTTTCAGTGAACCAGAAATGCATTTTTAACATTATTGTGGGCCTAGTGCATTTTGTTATCCTAAGGCATGTCTTTTTGGCCTTTGCCTTGGGTCTATAACCCCAGAATTCAGGGGATTTGTGGAATTTAATTTGCTGATCATACATAGCAAAAGGTGAGGGTTTTAAAACATTTTTCAGTTTCTCCTGGGTGTGGCCATATAGCACTTTTATACTACCAAGGTAGATATGAGATGCTCTTTTTGGTGATCAGATGGTAGAGCGTGATTTTAACCCTTCATCATCTCCCCCCTCTTGTTCATTTATGAACACACTCTTAACTGAGTATCTCGGTGACCCTTTAGCCAGTGGGGGTACCCAGGGCATGTTGTTAACATAACACTTAAAGCTGCCTTGGAATTGCTCTTGTTTCTTGGCTCTTTTTCCATCTGGCCTAACAAGTATTTCGGCATATTCTGCACCTGATTCATTAAGCAGGCGTTCGTATTGGGCTGCTGCAGGGCTCTTGCTCAGGATGTCCCTACTTGGGGGAAGTGGGGGAGCTGTGGGTATGTTATAGTGAGTGCCAGGTGCTGCTAATTCGCTCATTTCTAATTGCATTCCAGTCCCATCCCCAGGAACCCGATCCATGTCTTCATACTTCGCTACCTGGTAGATCGCTGTGCTCGCATAATTCATCACTACAGCTTTGGTACTTAACCTTTTAATACAGTGACTCCCAATCTGAAAGGCGCAACACAGAATTATCATAATCCCAACTATGGGTATCATTAATTTCAAAATTGCTGTTAGCCATGAAGGCATCCAGTCAAAATCGAACCAGTCCGTTGGAATAATGTCCGCAGGGGCACCTCCTTCATCGGTCATTTCTTTTCCCAATTTTGTCAACTCCTCAATGGCCCTCGCTATTGATCCGTTATCCTCATTGTTTCCTGGTATGAAAGTGCAGCAGGATTTTCTGATTTGATGACACAACCCACCATCTTTGGCAGTCAGCATGTCGAGGAAATAGCGATGTTCCAAAACCATTAGTCTCAAGGGGCGCAGTTCTTCCCTGATTGCATTTAGTCTGTCTCTGGTGCTGTTAATGGCTTTCATGACCTCATAGCGAGTTACTTCCAGCCAACGGGCATTTGCATACGTTTGGAATATTGGAACTACCCCTCCGAAATAAAGCTGTGCCTCGTTGAAGAGGCGGAATTCTTCTGGAACTTTACCAAGGGCTTCTGCTGCGAAGTTCTCCGCTGTTCGCTGGTGGCGGTGAAGGAATGTCACGTCACCTGACATGGGGTGTGACAGTATGTGGGAGGCATTCGATGCCGGCACAACCAGATGTACTTCATGCAGAGTCACCAAAGAGCACAGTCTGAGCCACTGAGGAGGTAGGTGGAGACATAGGCGTTCTCCACAAGCCCAGTAGTAGTCCATTAATGCGGAGGTGCCAAACTGCATGTCGAAATTGAAGATAGTTGTGTTACAGTCTGTGTTACGCCCAACAGAGACAGAGTCATTACCTTTGCATCACGGCTGCTGTATTCACGGAACAGCTCGGGGGTGTCTTCTTCTTCTTCTTCTTCTTCGGCAGTGGACGGGAAACCGCTGTCTTCATTCAGGGGGACCATGGGCATGTCACTTTCCTCTCTCAGTCCATTGTTTGTTGCTGCGGAGGCACAGGATTGAGGCGGACGTCCTTCCGATGGATCCATGCCTTCCTCTCGGCTATCCGGACGGCAGTTAGAGAGGAATCAGTCACTGCAAAGGGTCCATCAAACTTGGGGTCCTTCCAGTGCCTGACGTGCCTCCGGACGAAGATCAGAGTCCCAGGACGAATAGGTGGAAGTTCTGGATCGATGGAGCTCTTCTCCTTCCTTTTGGACACCTGGGCAGAAAGGAACTGCGCAGCGCGGGTTAGTGTGCACAAAAAATCATAGAGCTCAATCAATCAATCAATCACAATAATTTGTATGGCTCGCTACTCACCCGTAAGGGTCTCAAGGCGCTGAGGGGGGGGGGGGTCGCTACTGCTCGAACAGCCAGGTCTTGAGTTGTTTCCTGAGGGAGAGGTGATCCCGGGTCAGCCGTAGGTGAGTGGGGAGGGAGTTCCAAGTCTTGGCTGCCAGGTAGGAGAAGGAGCTTCCTCCGACGGTGGATTTCCGAATTCGTGGGATGGAGGTGAGGGCGAGGCTGGCGGATCGGAGCTGGCGGGTGGGTGTGTAGAAAGTGAGGCGGCTGTTGAGGTACTTCGGGCCCATGTCGTGTAGAGCCTTGTGTGTGTGGGTGAGGAGTCTGAACGTGATCCTCTTGTTGACAAGGAGCCAGTGCAGGTCTTTCAGGTGGGCAGAGATGTGGCTGCGGCAAGGGATGTCCAGGATGAGTCGTGCTGAGGCGTTCTGAATGTGCTGGAGTCTTTTCTGGAGTTTGGCTGTGGTTCCAGCATAGAGGGTGTTCCCGTAGTCCAGACGGCTGGTGACGAGGGCCTGGGTGACCGTCTTCCTGGTTTCTGTGGGGATCCATCGGAAGATCTTTCGGAGCATGCGCAGGGTGTTGAAGCAGGATGATGAGACTGCGTTCACTTGCTTGGTCATCGTGAGGGAGGAGTCCAGGATGAAGCCCAGGTTGCGTGCGTGGTCTGTTGGTATGGGTACGTTGCCCAGGGCAGGGGACCACCAGGAGTCGTCCCACATGGAGGGAGATGGTCCGAGGATGAGGACATCCGTCTTGTCTGAGTTCAGTTTCAGACGGCTGATCTTCGTCCATTCTGCGACGTCTCTCATTCCTTCCTGGAGGTTGGCTTTGGCGGTGGCGGGGTCGTTGGTGAGGGAGAGGATCAGCTGAGTGTCGTCGGCGTAGGAGATGAGGTTGTATTGGCGGGCGATGGCTGCGAGAGGGCTCATGTAGACGTTGAAGAGGGTGGGGCTGAGTGAGGATCCTTGCGGGACGCCGCAGATGACTGCGGTGGCCGCGGATCGGAACGGGGAGGCGGACTCTCTGTGTTCTTCCGGCGAGGAATGAGATGATCCACTCCAGGGCGGCTCCTTGGATTCAGGTGTTGCTGAGGTGCTGTATCAGGGTGCGGTGGCAGACGGTGTCGAAGGCTGCTGAGAGGTCCAGGAGGATAAGGGCAGCCGTTTCTGCGTTGTCGAGCAGGGACCTGATGTCGTCGGTGGCTGCGATGAGGGCGGTCTCGGTGCTGTGGTTTGCTCGGAAGCCGGGCTGTGAAGGGTCGAGGGATCCGTTGGTCTCGAGGAAGGTGGAGAGTTGTCTGTTGACGGTCTTCTCGATGACTTTGGCTGGAAAGGGGAGGAGCCAGATGGGGCGGAACTTCTTCAGGTCCGTGGGGTCCACGGTGGGTTTCTTGAGGAGGGCGATCAGCTCGGCATGTTTCCAGCTCTCCGGGAAGGTGGCGGATGCGAAGGAGCTGTTGATGATGTTCCGGAGTTGGGGTGCGATGATGGAGTCGGCTTTGTTGAAGATGTGGTGTGTGCAGGGGTCGGTGGGGGAGCCGGAGTGGATGGTGTTCATCATGTGGGTGGTGTCTTCGGTGCTGACAGGGGTCCGGGTGCAGAGGGTGGTGGTTGGGGGCGCTGGTTCGGCGGTTGGGTGCGTGGTTTGTGCGCCGAAGCTGTTGTGAATGTCGGCGATCTTGCGGTGGAAGAACGAGGCGAGAGAGTCGCAGAGGTCTTGCGAGGGAGTGATGTCGGTGTTGCAGGCGCTGGGATGTGAGAGCTCTTTGAAGATGCTGAAGAGCTCCTTGCTGTTGTGGGTGTTGTTGTCCAGTCTTTCTTTGAATACTGTCTTAAAGCTCAGCTTTAATAATTTCAGAGGATGATTGGCTATCTGTTTTGGGCCTGGTGAAGGGTACGGTTACATTTATGGATCGTCCGGTGACAAGTTGGTGGGGCGTGAGGTGGTGATCCGAGCTTGGGGAGTTTCTTAGTGAGTAGAGGGCAAGTGGGAGGCAATAGAGCCATTTTTTACTGATGGTAGCGCTAATTTTGCTTATTTTATTTTTGAGCAAGCCGTTGAGGCGCTCACAAATGCCATTGCTTTGGGGGTGGTAGGCAGATGTTAGTTTGTGTCTGATGCCTAGCATTGTGGTCAGAGAGGAGAAGATGGCATTTGAAAAATGACTTCCGTTGTCTGTCCTAATGGCATCCGGAATTCCAAAGCGGGAAATGACGTCACGGAGTAGGAATGTGGCTGCTGCTTTGGCATCGCAGTGGATGCAAGGTCCAGCTTCGATCCAGCGCGAGAATGGGCATACCACCACAATGAGATATCGGTAATTTTGGCACCGATCAATCATGTCGACATAGTCAAGGTGGAGTTCTTTGAAGGGGCCAGATGGTTTGGGGATGGTGGAAGTGACTGTTTTGAGTGTTGGGTTTGGTGAGTACTGTTGGCAAATAAGGCATTTGTTAACAAAGAGTTGTATTAGTTCGTGGGCATTGGGAATGAACCAGTCTGCTTGAAGCGTTGTGGACATGTTATCTCGGGAGACATGTGCGGGAAGGTGGAGTTGGTCCAGTGCCTTCAGCAGTAAAGCTTGTGGCATGACAGGCTTCCCAGACATTGTTTGCCTGTAAATGAAATCAGCAGGGTCCTGCTGTACTCCCCTCTTCTTCCATAGCTCTTTCTCTATGTGGTGCACTTTCTTGTATTTCTCTGAGATGCAGTTGGGCAATGGAATTGTATTGCTGTGTGTTATCCATTGGGCAGAAAGCATTTGTGTCAAGAGTGTACTTGTTGTTGTCTGCGTGCTGTGCTGGTGCTACACTATCTTCATTCGTGTTTGTCTGGTGTGCTGGAGTTACACCTTGGGCGAGTAATATTGGGGTGTTCCGGGGATCTGGCGTGATCAACTGTATGGGGGGTGCGACTGCCACTCTGTCTGCCCAATCTGCCAGAGCGTTATCTCTGGAGAGAAAGTCCTCAGGTGTAATGAAAGGCACGGGGGGTCTGGCTGCCGCTTTGGCTGCCCAATCTGCCAGAGCCAAGTTAGTCAAGTTAAAATTTATATAGCGCACTACTCACCCGGAGGGTCTCAAGGCGCTTGATGGGGGGGGGGGGGGGGTTACTTATCAAATAGCCAAGTTTTGAGTTGTTTTCTGAAGGAGAGGTGGTTCTGAGTAAGGCGGAGGTGGGTGGGGAGAGAGTTCCAGGTTTTGGCCGCCAGGTAGGAGAAAGATCTTCCTCCCATGGTGGTTTTATGGATACGTGGAATCGTGGCGAGGGCTTGATTGGACAATCGTAGTTGGCGGTGTAAAAGGTCAGGCGCGTGTTGAGGTATTTGGGTCCTAGGTCGTAGAGGGCTTTGTGTGCGTGGGTGAGAAGACGGAACGTTATTCTCTTGTTGACGGGGAGCCAATGAAGGTCTCTCAGGTGACCGGAAATGTGGTCGTGGCTGGGTATGTCTAGGATGAGTCTGGCGGAGGCGTTCTGAATGCGTTGGAGTTTTTTCTGTCATTTGGCTGTGGTTCCAGTGTAGAGGGTGTTTCCGTAGTCCAGTCGGCTTGTGACAAGTGCTTGAGTGACTGTCTTTCTTGTTTCGGTGGGGATCCATCGGAAGATCTTTTTGAGCATGCTTAGGATGTTAAAGCATGATGATGAGATGGCGTTGACTTGTCTGGTCATCGAGAGGGAGGAGTCTAGAATGAATCCCAGGTTGCGAACATGGTCCGTTGGTTTGGGCGCGCCGCCTTGGGCTGGTGGCCACCATGAGTCATCCCAAGCGGAGGGTGATGATCCTAGGATGAGGACTTCCGTCTTGTCTGAATTTAGTTTTAAGCTGCTGTTCTTCATCCATTCGGCTTCGTCTTTCATCCCTTCGTGTAGGTTGGTTTTGGCGGTGTTTGGGTCTTTGGTGAGGGAGAGGATCAGCTGTGTGTCGTCAGCGTAGGAGATGATGTTGAGGTTGTGTTGGCGTGCGATGGATTCGAGGGGGCTCATGTAGACGTTGAAGAGAGTGGGGCTGAGCGAGGAGCCTTGGGGAACGCCGCAGATTACTTCGGTGGCCTCTGATCTGAAAGGGGGGAGGCGGACTCTCTGGGTTCTTCCGGTGAGGAACGATATGATCCAATCCAATGCTTTTCCTTGTATTCCGATGTTGTTGAGGCGTTGTACAAGGGTGCTATGACAGACCGTGTCAAACGCTACGGAGAGGTCCAGGAGGATGAGGGCAGCTGTTTCTCCGTTGTCGAGTAGTGATCGGATGTCATCTGTGGCTGCGATGAGGGCTGTCTCGGTGCTGTGTTTGGCTTGGAAACCGGACTGTGAGGGGTCGAGGGAGCCGTTAGACTCGAGGAAGGCGGCGAGCTGATTGTTGACGGCCTTCTCTATGACTTTGGCAGGGAAAGGGAGGAGCGAGATGGGGCGGTAGTTCTTAAGTTCAGTGGGGTCTGCTATAGGTTTCTTCAGGAGAGCACTGAGTTCGGCATGTTTCCAGCTTTCCGGGAAGGTAGCGGTGTTGAGGGAGCAGTTGATGATATTCCGGAGGTGGGGTGCGATGATGGAGTCGGCCTTGTTGAAGATGTGGTGGGGGCATGGGTCGGTTGATGATCCGGAGTGAATGGAGTTCATCAAGCGGATGGTGTCTTCGGTGCTGATCGGGTTCCAGGCGTCAAGGGTGGTGGTGGGGGGCTTCAGTTCGGTGGTAAGGGGGGTGGACTGGTCGCAGAAGCTGTTATGTATGTCAGCGATTTTACTGTGGAAGAACGAGGCTAGAGAGTCGCAGAGGCCTTGAGAGGGAGTGATGTTGTTGGTGTCGGCGCTGGGATTGGTAAGCTCTTTGATGATGCTGAAGAGTTCCTTGCTGTTGTGGGCGTTGTTGTCGAGTCACTCCTTGAATGCTGATTTCTTGGTGGATCGGATCAGCTGGTGGTGTTTGCGGGTGGCCTCCTTGAGGGCGGTCATGTTGTCTGTGGTAGGGTTTCTTCGCCAGGCTTTCTCGAGGGTGCGGCATTTCTTTTTGGAGTTCTTGAGGTCGGCATTGAACCAAGAGGCTTTTTTGCAGCCTGGCTTGTTGTGTTGCTTTTTCAGGGGAGCTAATTCGTCGGCGCAGTGGGTGATCCATTGTGCGAGATTGATGGCTGCTTGAGTTGGGTCCGATGATTTGGCGAGAGGGTTTTGGTATAGCAATGTGGTGAGCTGGTCGGTGGTAAGTTTGTTCCAGTTTCTGCGGGGGACTTGTTGTGGGTGGTGGTGGGTCATGGTCTTTCTGAAGTTGAAATGTACGCAGCTGTGGTCCGTCCAGTGGAGTCCTGTGGCGTGATTGAAGGAGACGTGCTTGCTGGAGGAGAAGATCGAGTCGAGCGTGTGTCCGGCGTGGTGGGTGGGGGTATTCACCAGTTGTTTGAGTCCGAGATTGGAGAGGTTGTCCAGAAGGGTGATGGTATTGCTGTCGTTGTTCTTTTCCAGGTGGAAGTTGAGGTCCCCTAGGAGAATGTAGTCCTCGGAGGGGAGGGCGTGTGGACTGATGAAGTCAGTGATGTCTTCGCAGAATTGTGTGCGGGGTCCTGGTGGTCTGTAGATGAGGGTGCCTCTAAGTGTGGTTTTGGGGTCGGTGTGTATCTGGAAGTGGAGGTGTTCGGCGGCTGTGAGGGTGTCGTCGGAGCTGGTCGTGATGCGGATGGTTTTCTTGTGGACGATGGCGGTGCCTCCTCCCGTCTGGTTGATGCGGTCCTTTCGGATAATCTTGTAACCGTCTGGGATGGCTATGGCGATGTCGGGCGCTGATGAGGCGTTCATCCAAGTTTCTGTAAGAAAGGCGATGTCCGGCGTGGTGTTGTCTAGTAGGTTCCATAGTTCACTGGCGTGTCTGTGGATCGAACGGGTGTTGAGCAGGATGCACTTCAGGTGGTTGTTGTCGGAGCTCTGTTTGGCGTTTGTGGATTTAGTGTGGGTCTTGAAGCAGTCGAACTTGCAGGATTGGCAGGTGAAGGGTCCATGCATGCGTCCTGGGGCAGCTTGGTGACAGTCGGGGAGACGGCCGGTGTTGAGTGCAGAGAGGGTTGCGACGTCGTACATTAGGCGGGTGGAGTGAATTTTGCAGGGGGCAGGGGGTCTGGCGCTGGGCGCGGTCCAGGCGCGGACGGGCGTAGACGGGCTTACCTTTGGCGCGCCTTCGGCACGCATAGGGCGCGTCCGCTGCGCGTATGTTGCACTGACATAAGTGGATAGTGGAGGGGGGCGGAGCGAGGGAGGAGCAGCTGGGAGGCGGGAGCAGGGTGGCGAGTGGGTAGGGTCAGTAGGAGCTGGAGGGAGCATGGGTGGGGCCGCGGGGGAGCAGCGGCGTGGACGGGCTAAGGGCACAACAACAATGCTGGGCGAGATCACTGGCACAAAGGAGGTCGTGGGCACAAAAAACAATCCCTGGCACAATCAATGGCACAGAATGCGGTCGCAGGCACAAATAGCTGGCCCAATTGTAATCAATGCAGGCAACGATACCAGGCACAATGCAGGTCGCTGGCACAGATAGCAGGGCAGAATGCAGGTCGCTGGCACAGATAGCAGGTCGCTGGCACCGATAGCAGGGCAGAGTGCAGGGAGAGTATGTGGCACGGTCATGGGTGTCGTCATCTGAGGCTGCAATGGGATGGGCAAAGAATGTGGCAGGATTTACTGTGTGACATTTGACAACTTTCAGAGAGGGTAATGACAGTATGACTTCGTAACCTGACACTCTTTGTGTAGTTAATGTTGTCTTGGCTTTCTGAATTATAGCAAAGACAGCGTGCTCTGTGTACATTGTTAGCGAGGATCCCATGACAATGGGGGTGCTTTTATCTACAGCAAAGGCTGCAGCAGTGAGAGCTTGTTCGCAGGGGTAATGGCCTTTCATGACTGAATCTAGCATGCCGCTGAAGTAGGCAATAGGCTTGTGGCCCATGGGGTATTTCTGAGTAAGGACAGCAGTCATGACCTGACCATTGCAGTGGGTGAACAGGTAAACAAATTTTGTATAGTCAGGTGTGCCTAACACTAGTGCGTTTGTTATTTCATCTTTGAGCTGCTTAAAGGATGCTGTCATTTCAGGTGTCCAGTCTATTTTGTTGCGTTTGTCTTTGGCTGCTTTGACTGCCTTCAGCAGGGGGGCAGTTATCGTGGAGAAGTCAAAAACCCATTGATGGACATAATTAATAAGTCCAAGGAATTTTTGCATTTCCGTCACAGTTTGGGGCTCTGGGGTGTTTCTTATGGCTTCAACTCTGCCTGGTGTTACTCGTCTCCCTGATGCTGATAGTACCTGGCCTAAGTAGTGTACCTCTGTTTGGTAGTACTGAAGTTTGTTTTTGTCCACTTTATAGCCTCTGTGAGCTAAGGTGGTAAGCAGAGAGATAGTGTCTGTTCTGCACTGCTGTTCTGTGGTGCTGCAGAGCAAAATGTCATCGACATATTGTAGCAGAGTGCTGTCACATTGGAAATTTGATAAGTCTTCTTTGACAACTTTGTTAAAGTTGCTAGGGGACTCACAGTACCCCTGAGCCAATCTTCTGTACATCATTTGCACCCCTTTGAACGAGAAAGCCAATAGGTACTGGCTGTCTGGGTGAAGGGGGACGCTGAAAAACGCATTTTTCAGGTCAATCACGGAAAAGTATTGTGCATTCGGGGTAACATTCGTGAGGATGACACTCCATTGATTGGTCTTACCTTTTCGAACCGGAAAAAGGCAGGTGTTACAAGGCGATACACAGGGGTATATGACTCCCTGATCCAGCAAGGCCTGTATGGTAGGGGCAATGCCCTCCTCTGCTTCCTTAGAGAGTTGGGTACTGTTTAATTCTGGGTAGCATTGCGCCTGGCTTCAAGGTTATTTTAAATGGGGTGGCAGAGCGAATAAGGCCTACATCATTGGGTCCAGTGGTCCACAGATGCGGCGGGACTTGAGCCAAGTCCGCTTCGCGCACTGAATCATATTTTTGTGAGGTAGTGGGTGTTCTCTTTTCCACTGTCACCGAGAGGGGTACCTCATACTCATAGACGATCTCTGTGATGGGATATTCATCAGGATCACCAAAGAGCTGTTCATCTGAAATGTCCCTCACTTGGTGTCCGGGCTCGATGAAGATTACACAGGCCTAGGAGCACATATAGTCGTCTCCTGCTATGAACGCCCCGTATGTAGGTGTAATGTGAAGAGCGTGTATGCCTAAGATCATGTTTCTGTCTGATGTCTGGGAGTTCTGGGACTGTGGACAGAAGAGGAACTCTTTTGGGAGCTGGACAGTGCGATCGTGCAGTTCTGGTGTGTTGGCTACAATGATGTGTACCGCAGTGGAGAACGCTTGCTCATCCACGGGGCGAGCTCTTATTTGATCCTTCAAGGAAGAGTCAATAGTGAGTGCCATCATCCTTGCTGGGGGTGTGCCTGGTATGGAACAAACCATTGTTCCATTCTCACGGAAGTGAAGGGTCATGTTCAATTTTGCCATGAGGTCTCTCCCTAAAAGGTTAACTGGAGAATGTGGCGAGTACAACAGTGGTTGCTCCAGCATCCGGTCTCCTATTTGTAGGGGTACTGGCTTGGTAAAGGGGGCCCTTGCTATTGCCCCAGAGAATCCCTGTGTGTCCGCTACTTGATCAGAAATAGGCAGATGTCCGCCTGTAATGCAGGAGTAGGTGGGGCCTGTGTCAATGAGGAAGCTATATGTTTTGTTATTTATCGTGACCAGGACGGTGGGGTCATCTTCACCGCTCATGATGCATGATAAAACTGGACACACAAGAGTTGTCTGTGGGCTGTCCTAGCAAGTGTATCCTCCAGCTTGGTATTGTTGGATAGTGCCTTGTGTGAGGGTATTGTTGGGGGTAATCACCACTCCTCCTTGGGGTGCGGTGTTTTGGGCTTGAGGCATCATTTGGTATGTGGATATTTGCTGTTGCGGCTGCAGGGGGGCTTGCATCTGCTGGGGCTGCATAGTTTGCGGTGGGGCAGGTTGAGCATAGGCATACAAGATCTTGGGCTGTTGTGAATACATCGGTCGTTGTTGTTGGAATTGTTGGGGTGCTTGTTGGCCTTGCTCTCGAAGTCTAGTACGACATTCTCTTAGCATGTGGCCCGGTTTGTGACAATAAAAGCAGGTGCGTGGCCCTGCCTCTAGTGTGGCCCTTTGCTGTCCCATTCCATTTCCCCTTCCCTGCATGCCTGTGTTTTGGTAGGTGTTATTTCTGTCATTGTTGTAGTGCTGTTGTTGGTCACTTCCATAAGCAGGTAGTGGTGATACGTATTGTACAGGGGGCTGTTGTTGCACGTACTGCACTGTAGGCTGTGGTTGGGCCTGTACATACTGTACTGCTTGTTGGGGTGGGGTCTGCACGTACTGTACGGCTGCCTGTGTTTGTTGTTGTGTCTGTGCCTGCACATATTGTATGTGAACAATAAAGAATTTGCTAGCCCCCACGGAAATGGTTAGATAAAGAATTTTTAAGAAAAGCACAAACAAAGGAATTCTTCTGCTCGTGCAGGTATTTTATTTAAACCTGTTTCAATTTTTTATCAAATTTGTTTTTTCATGGAAGAGAAAGGTACTTATGAACCACATTTATACATATTTACAACAATTAACCGACAAACATATATACAAATATAAACAATTATTGCACAATCTTCTTTTACAAAAGCTACGTGTTCACAAATATTAATTCTTTGTGAAATGTTTCTCACTTGTGATTACCAGAGAATGAAAACAAGAAAAAGCAACCCGATTATTGCAAGGGGAAGATCAAAAACAATTAGTAATGTGATCAGAAATGAATTCCTGTTCCCTTTCTTTAAGTGCATATTGTATGGCAGGCTGCTGCCCCTGTTGCGGAGTAGACTGGGTATTGGTGGCGAGCGCGTTTCGAGCAGCCTGTGGAAAGGTGGTGACTGCCGTCATTTGGCTGACAGGTGCAGCTAACATGACATTGTCTAATGCATCTTTTTTCTTATTACGCTTCTGCTGTACCAGTTTTGCAGCTGCATTTTCAATAGCTAGCTATCTACTTTTTTCCTGTTCTATTTTCTTTTTGCAGAAATGTATGATGTGGTCTTGGATCTCAGGCCATGGTTTTGCCTCCGTGGATACTACCCCATCTAGTTTTTCCTGCACGTCTTCTGGCAGTCCTCTCTTGACCATGTGGTAAAAAAGCCTGCTGTTTCCTCCGGTTGTATTCCAGGAGTCACCTAACTCCTGGTGCCATTTTTCTTTCATTCTGGAAATAAAGTGAATCGGGTCTTCATTTGTTTGCATAGTCAGTGACATGAGAGACCCAATATCTGGAATGTCAGGGTATTTTAGTTGCAATTTAGTCCAGGCGGCTGCCCTTATTTTGTCGAATGGTTCTCCATCATACTTGGTGTCGTTCATAGTTATTAACCCTCTACTGATACTTGTGAAAATGTCTTCTGCTTCCCCTCCCATGAGGGAGATAAGCAAACTTTTCATATCGCCTTTCCCTGGGGTGGTGCCTGTAGTATTTTTCTCTAGGGCCACTATCCATTTGCTGGCACCCTCAGCGAGGGGCGGGAGGTTCTTTTTAATGTTATGTTATGTTATGTTAGTTTATTTCTTCTATAGCGCTCGGCTACTCCTAGGAGCATCCCGGCGCTTTGGCGAAGAGTATCAGCAAGTAAGACAACAACATAACAACTAAAATGCAGACAGAAAAGAGGGGAAGGAATTATTTGGTAAAAAGCCACGTTTTAAGATCTTTTCTAAAAGCGAGGAGACTGGGAGCCTGTCTAAAGGAGAGTGGTAGTTCATTCCAAGCCTTCGGGGCTAGGTAGCGGAAAGATCGACCTCCCATCCTTGCACGCCTAATAGCCGGGACTGTCATCTTGGATAAACAAGATGATCTCAAAGACCTGCTAGGTGCATATCGGGAGAGACGTTTCCTTATGTACTTGGGGCCAGTGCCTTGTAAAGCTTTGAAGGCAAAAGTCAGGCTCTTGAAAAGAATTCTCTTTGCGATCGGTAACCAGTGTAAGGTGTTCAGTAGGACAGTGGCACCTGCTCTTCTCGGGAGCCCGTAAATAGCACGGGCTGCCGAGTTCCGGACTACTTGCAAACGGGTCAAAAGATATTTTGGTAGACCCAAGAAGAGAACGTTTGCATAGTCCAGTCGAGATCCAATCAAGGACTGAACAATTATCTTCCTATGCTGGAAAGACACTAAAGGAAGAAACTTCCTCAGCATCCGTAAAATGCCGAAGCATTTACCTGAAAGGCACGAAATATGTGGCCCAAAGGACAGTTCCCTGTCCACAATCACTCCCAAGTTTTTAGCCTTGAGAGACACATTGTCAGGGGGAAACATATCTTGTGGCCACCAAGCTTTCCAATCTGGTTCACAGGCGCATCCAAAAAAGAGCAATTCCGACTTATCGGAATTGCACTTTGTGAGAAGTTGGCCTGATAGGTGATGTTTCCAATTCTGGAACCACCTATTATCAGACCAAACAATCCCTTATGGTGTCTGGTTGTAAGTCAACCTTATTAGACAAGCTATCCTAGGGGTAGCATGGACTAAGCAGCCTAAAGGCTTAACTTAAGAGGTCGTGTTAAGCGAGCTGTTTTACCACATACAATCCTGTAGTACCAAATGAAAGGACACCACACAAGTATATATTATAAAAATATATGTATTTATTACTAAAAACAATCCCCAGTATTCTTTATGAATAAAGGGGCACAAGCGTTAAATCAAAAGCACTGTTTAAACATAAAAAGTTGCACAATTATGGATGAGGGCAGGGGGCCACTCAAACCATATACTGAACAAGTGGTATAAGAGATGCCACTCGAGCAGTGGTTAGGCCTAGGGCCTAGGGAATCGCTGGGAGCAGTCAGGACAAGCAATGCTGAAGTCGGGAATGGCCCTCGGGATTCGGGAGATGTGCGGAAAGCGCACGCACGCACCAATGTTAACCAATGGTGCGTAAAAGTTGTAAAGTTAAAGTTAAAGGACACTTCCGCTGAACCTAGAGGAACAAAACTTAACACACAGACCCTAGAGGTGTGCACCAGTGTGGGAACACCGGCGGAGCAAAGTTACCTCACCCACAGGAAGTGGGTGCACAGGGTCGAAGTGGCGTCGGGTTCTGACACGCAGGCTCTTGGTGCTTGAAGCTGAAAGGGCTGCAGGCGGGTTAAAGATGAAGTGTCCGGTGGAGTCCAAGGGTGGACTCAAGTCGAAGGGTACCTGAAAGCAGAGGGGACAGAGTCTGGGTCACTCAGCAGTGACCAGGGTGGAACCAGGACGGAACCAGGCAATGTCGGGCGCAATCAGGTGGTCGTCGAGGAGCTTCTCTCCGCTGTCACGTGGGCTCTGGGGCATCTGCGACGTCCAGGAGCAGGTCACGATCTGTCCCACGCAGGCTCTCACCGTCGGTGCAGTCGGCTTCAAGTTTGGAGCAAACAACACTTGGCAAGAGCAATCCACGCGGGATTGGAAGATTGCTTCTCACTCGGACCAGGAAGGTCAGAGTCGGGGCTCCTTTTCAGGGGAGCTGGTGTGGATCTGGAGCAACCAGATTCACGAGTCTTCTTCGTAGTTTCGTCACAGGGACCACTAGCCAGCTGGCAAGTGACCGGGCCAACGCGTTGAGCCAAATGGAGCAGAAGGGCCCCACGCAGCACTCGTCGAGTGTGGAGGGCTGAACTTCGGCTCAGGAGTAGCTCAGGGTGGGGGCTTCTCAAACCCCGGTGCACAGCTTCGAGGGTCACTCGTGGGCTGCACGGTCAGCGTCTCGTGGTCAATTCAAGATGGCGTGCCCCACGCTTCCGGTCGCCTCCACGGGTCTCAGCTTTGCAGGGACTTTGGATCGGGCTGTTGGAAGGCAGGCAGGCTTGATCTCGTCGATCTCAGTCGCTCGAGTTCCGGCGGGAACTGCAACTAAGTAGACGTCGAGGGCTGGATGGTGCCTGCTGCTGCAGGGTGGTCACTCCTTGACCACAAGGGAGATTCTTCGGGCTTCCACGTTGAGATGGAGGGCGAAGGGTCCAGAATTTCGTTTCAAATGTTTCTTCCAGGAAATCTGATGTGCATTGGCACTGCTCCCACTCTTATTCGAATCTGGGGGGCGTGATTACCTGCTAGGTCCCCCCCTATGGGTGGGACCCAGGAAGTGGGTGGATACACCCCCTTCCTTTGATCCAGGCCGCCCTGGCACGAGGGCTGGAGTGCCCCAGAACCGGTTTGGCCGGATTATGCAAGGGGCAGCCTTGTGCGCCCCAAGCAGTGTCTGGTTTCTTTCAAACCTCCCTGCTACAATCCACTATCTCCTGTCTGGAGGGCGGTGACACCCTCCTGTGACAGGAAACCCTTTGTCCAGGACCCATTTGGTTGAGTTTCGGTCAACTGCAGGGGTCCAGACATTAGTCTGTGGCAGAGGCATCCATTTTGTGGATCTAAGGTCTTTGGAGAAATTAACCGCATTTAAGTAAAGCAACATGTCTTACCCCTCTAGAGGGGTGGAATGCTATCCCCGTCGCCAGAACTGGCGAGGGGATAGTATTCCAAATCGTATGACACCTTACACGACATGTTTTGATAAAGCCAAACCAGAGTTGCTATATAACCGCGAGGATTATAAGGCACTTAAGAGTATATGGTATGGCGTTATCCTGAAACAGCTTAGGGAGTTGTTCCCGACAGCTGCAGACAGGCTCAGCTCATGCTAGAGCTCCATCTCACATGAAACCACGCACTCTGCCTCCAGGATTGATGAGGCCTTCCATAGGAGTGGCTCACAGGTTAATATGTGTCCAGATATAGGTTTAGATATAGGTATACTATATCTAAGCAAGGGGTGATTACACCACCTTACCCCAGCTGAGTGATCAGCCAGTTGTGTCAGTTTAAGAACCAGCCAGGGGTGGCAAAAGATATGCTGCAGCCCCTGGTAGGCCTTGGTGGCCCCTATGCCCTGGGCACCTATAGTGCATTATACAGGGGCTAACAAGGAGTCCATTTCCAATTGTGGTATGTACCTAGGGTACATGGAATCCATTTTAGAGAGAGAGCAGATGGCCTGGGTCCCTGATTAGCAGGGAACCAGGTCAACTAAGTCAAAAAACCAGCTAAACACAGGCAAAAAATCCGGGGTAACCATAGTCAGGTAGCCACCTTCCTACATAACCCCCCCCCCAAACGAAAGGAGATAAGGCTATCCTTGGCCAGGTAAGCCTATATTGCCTGAGTGGCCATATAAGGAAGTACCTGCACTAGCATGGGTACCCCCTGCTTCATGGTCCACTAAGCAGTCCCTCACCCTTGGGGTATCAGAGGGTCTCCACCATAGGGAATCACTACCTTGGGTGTGTTTATGCAAAGTTAAAGGCTGGTTTGGATATGGAGTATTGAAGCGAGGCTCTACTAATTTAGGGCTTAGCTTCCTCCAATTATCTTCCACCATGTGTGCCTTTCTCTCTTTAACTGAGTTGCACTGTGCTCTCAGGGTCAACCTCTGGCTACCTAAAGCTGGAGGCTGGGTCCCTCTGTTTGGCTTGCTGGAGGGACAGTTCAGGTTTGGGCCCCTTGGGTCCCAGGTTTGGCTGTGCCCAACTGTGAGAAGTTGGCCTGGTAGGGGATGTTTCCAATTCTGGAACCACCTACTACCTGACCAAACAATCCCTTATGGTGTCTGGTTGTAAGTCAACCTTATTAGACAAGCTATCCTAGGGGTAGCATGGACTAAGCAGCCTAAAGGCTTAACTTAAGAGGTCGTGTTAAGCGAGCTGTTTTACCACATACAATCCTGTAATACCAAATGAAAGGACACCACACAAGTATATATTATAAAAATATATGTGTTTATTACTAAAAACAATCCCCAGTATTCTTTATGAATAAAGGGGCACAAGCGTTAAATCAAAAGCACTGTTTAAACATACAAAGTTGCACAATTATGGATGAGGGCAGGGGGCCACTCGAACCATATACTAAACAAGTGGTATAAGAGAGGCCACTCGAACAGTGGTTAGGCCTAGGGCCTAGGGAATCGCTGGGAGCAGTCAGGACAAGCAATGCTGAAGTCGGGAATGGCCCTCGGGATTCGGGAGATGTGCGAAAAGCTCACGCACGCACCAATGTTAACCAATGGTGCGTAAAAGTTGTAAAGTTAAAGTTAAAGGACACTTCCGCTGAACCTAGAGGAACAAAACTTAACACACAGACCCTAGAGGTGTGCACCAGTGTGGGAACACCGGCGGAGCAAAGTTACCTCACCCACAGGAAGTGGGTGCACAGGGTCGAAGTGACGTCGGGTTTTGACTCGCAGGCTCTTGGTGCTTGAAGCCGAAAGGGCTGCAGGCGGGTTAAAGATGAAGTGTCCGGTGGAGTCCAAGGGTGGACTCAAGTTGTGAAGTACCTGAAAGCAGAGGGGACAGAGTCTGGGTCACTCAGCAGTGACCAGGGTGGAACCAGGACGGAACCAGGCAATGTCGGGCGCAATCAGGTGGTCGTCGAGGAGCTTCTCTCCGCTGTCACGTGGGCTCTGGGGCATCTGCGACGTCCAGGAGCAGGTCACGATCTGTCCCACGCAGGCTCTCACCGTCGGTGCAGTCGGCTTCCGGTTTGGAGCAAACAAGCCTTGGTAAGAGCAATCCACGCGGGATCGGAAGATTGCTTCTCACTTTGACCAGGAAGGTCAGAGTCGGGGCTCCTTTTCAGGGGAGCTGGTGTGGATCTGGAGCAACCAGAATCACAAGTCTTCTTAGGTAGTTCGTCGGCACAGGGACCACAAGCCAGCTGGCAATTGACCGGGCCAACGCGTTGAGCCAAATAGTGCCAAAGGGCCCCACGCAGCACTCGTCGAGTGTGGAGGGCTGAACTTCGGCTCAGGAGTAGCTCAGGGTGGGGGCTTCTCAAACCCCGGTGCACAGCTTCGAGGGTCACTCGTGGGCTGCACGGTCAGCGTCTCGTGGTCAATTCAAGATGGCGTGCCCCACGCTTCCGGTCGCCTCCACGGGTCTCAGCTTTGCAGGGACTGTGGATCGGGCTGTTAGAAGCTGGGCAGGCTTGATCTCGTCGATCTCAGTCGCTCGAGTTCCGGCGGGAACTGCAACTAAGTAGACGTCGAGGGCTGGATGGTGCCTGCTGCTGCAGGGTGGTCACTCCTTGACCACAAGGGAGATTCTTCGGGCTTCCAAGTTGAAATGGGAGTCCAAGGGTCCAGAGTTTCGTTTCTAATGTTTCTTCCAGGAAATCTGATGTGCATTGGCACTGCTCCCACTCTTATTCGAATCTGGTGGGCGTGATTACCTGCTAGGTCCCCTCCTATGGGTGGGACCCAGGAAGTGGGTGGATACACCCCCTTCCTTTGATCCAGGCCGCCCTGGCACGAGGGCTGGAGTGCCCCAGAACCGGTTTGGCCGGATTATGCAAGGGGCAGCCTTGTGCGCCCCAAGCAGTGTCTGGTTTCTTTCAAACCTCCCTGCTACAATACACTATCTCCTGTCTGGAGGGCGGTGACACCCTCCTGTGACAGGAAACCCTTTGTCCAGGACCCATTTGGTCGAGTTTCGGTCGACTGCAGGGGTCCAGACATTTGTCTGTGGCAGAGGCATCCATTTTGTGGATCTTAAGGCCTTTGGAGAAATCAACCGCATTAAAGTAAAGTAACATGTCTTACCCCTCTAGAGGGGTGGAATGCCATCCCCGTCGCCATAACTGGCGAGGGGATGGTATTCCAAAGCGTATGACACCTTACACGACATGTTTTGATAAAGCCAATCCAGAGTTGCTAAATAACCGCGAGGATTATAAGGCACTTAATAGTATATGGTATGGCATTATCCTGAAACAGCTTAGGGATTTGTTCCCGACGGCTGCAGACAGGCTCAGCTCATGCTAGAGCTCCATCTCACATAAAACCACGCACTCAGCCTCCAGGATTGATGAGGCCTGACTATAGGAGTGGCTCACAGGTTTACATGTGTCCAGATATAGGTTTAGACATAGGTATACTATATCTAAGCAAGGGGTGTGTACACCACCTTACCCCAGCTGAGTGATCAGCCAGTTGTGTCAATTTAAGAACCAGCCAGGGGTGGCAAAAGATATGCTGCAGCCCCTGGTAGGCCTTAGTGGCTCCTGTGCCCTGTGCACCTATAGTGCCTTCTACAGGGGCTGACAAGGAGTCCATTTCCAATTGGTATGTACCTAAGGTACATGGAATCCATTTTACAGAGAGAGCAGATGGCCTGGGGCCCTGATTAGCAGGGAACCAGGTCAACTAAGTCAAAAAACCAGCTAAACACAGGCAAAAAATCTGGGGTAACCATAGTCAGGTAGCCACCTTCCTACATAACCCCCCCCCCAAACGAAAGGAGATAAGGCTATCCTTGGCCAGGTAAGCCTATATTGCCTGAGTGGCCATATAAGGAAGTACCTGCACTAGCATGGGTACCCCCTGTCCCATGGTCCACTAAGCAGTCCCTCACCCTTTGGGTATTAGAGGGTCTCCACCATAGGGAATCACTACCTTTGGTGTGTTTATGCAAAGTTAAAGGCTGGTTTGGATATGGAGTATTGAAGCGAGGCTCTACTAATTTAGGGCTTAGCTTCCTCCAATTATCTTCCACCATGTGTGCCTTTCTCTCTTTAACTGAGTTGCACTGTGCTCTCAGGGTCAACCTCTGGCTACCTAAAGCTGGAGGCTGGGTCCCTCTGTTTGGCTTGCTGGAGGGACAGTTCAGGTTTGGGCCCCTTGGGTCCCAGGTTTGGCTGTGCCCAACAGAATCCATCTGTGGGAGGTCCCTAACTGTTTTTAAGGGGGCTCCCTCAGGAGTTTTTAAAGTTTTCACCTTACTAGGGCTACTAGTTTTGGTGCACCTAATCTTTTGATGGGGGTGCTTTATTTGACAGGGGGCCCTCTGGGTCTCACTGTCCTTCTTGTCCTCTGCAGCCCTGGGCTGGCTAAGGCAAGGTAGAGAGGGGCAGGTTACCTGCTCCAGACTGGGTCCCACCTGAGAAGGGTCCACTGACATCAGAGGTTCTGTCAGGCTAGGCCCAACCACCTCTGGGGCAGTTCCTTCATCAGGGGTAAGATCAGTTCCCTGAGGAGGCTGATCCTGTCCTAAAGTCTGGTGAGGGGGAGATTTCTCTTCCTCCTCCATGCTCTCAGTTTGTGTGGAGTTATCCATCATTTCAGGTTTCACAACACACGTGTCAGTTTGAGTTTGGGCTGTGGCCATCACAGCCCCACCAACCTTTTCAGGAGGAGACTCAGTTTGGGTTTCTGCTGTTATCATACCAGCTTTGCTATTCTGTTCAGGAAGAGCTTTTGCTAAAGATGGGGCAGAGAGTTTCTCAGCCCTACCAACCTTTTCAGGAAGGACATCTTGAATTGTGGCTGTAGCCATTACAGCCCCACTAACCTTTCCATTGGAATTCACCATTCTAGAATGGGTTTCCTGTTCAACCTCAGCCCAGGCTGAGATCTCCAAATCATTACCAAGTAGGCAGTCTACAGGCAAGTTTGGTGACACTGCCACTCTCTTTGGGCCAATGACACCTCCCCAGCTGAGACTTACTACTGCCATGGGATGATTGGTTTGGATTCCATCAATGTTTGTAACCTGGTATGTGGCACCAGGTAAAAGTTGCTTAGAGGGGACTATGCCATCAGCCACCATGGTGATGCTAGCCCCTGTGTCTCTAAAAGCTTCAACTCTTAAACCATTGATGATGGGTTCTTGTCTATACTTGCTCAAAGTATTTGGGCAAGCAGAGAAGTTGGCAAACCCCATGCCAGCCTCATAAACAAGATCATTGGGTGATGGGGACCTGGATAGGCCAGGGTCCACCTGAGCTCCAACAGTAAACCCACCCAGATTCCTGGGTGTGCTTCCACTTCCTGGGGGATTACTGCTGACAGTAACAGGAGGTGTGGAAGCTGGCTTGGGAGGTATATTTTCTTTATTGTTATTCTTGGGACAACAGCTGTCTGTTTTGTAATGCCCCACCTGTTTACAGGGATAACAATAAGGCTTTTTCTCAGTTGAAGAAGTGTCTTGGGACCCACCCCCATTCTTGGAGTTTTGGGGCCCTGGGGAAGTCTTTTCTCTATTTTTATCCCCACCCTTATCTTGAGGCTTGGTAGACTCCTTCTTCTGGTTACTGTCCTGATTCTTAGGCCTAATCCTGGTTCTGACCCATTTGTCTGCCTTCTTTCCCAATTCTTGGGGAGAGGTCAGATCAGAGTCTACCAGGTGCTGGTGTAAGAGCTGGTTCTGACAATTACTTAGGATCTGCTCCCTCATAATCAAATTATACAATCCTGTAAAGTCATGTACTTTGCTGCCATGTAGCCAACCCTCCAGAGCCTTAGTAGCACAATCTACAAAATCAGTCCAGTCCTGAGTCTGTGTCTTCTGGGTATCTCTGAACTTCAACCTGTACTGTTCAGTGGTTAAGCCAAACCCATCTATCAGAACACTCTTCAGGACTTTGTAATTGTTTGCATCCTCATGTCTAACAGTGAGGAGCTTATCTCTCCCTTTCTCTGAAAAGGAGTGCCATAAGATTGCTGCCCACTGTTCCTCAGGAACCTGCTGTACCATGCAGGCTCTCTCAAGAGCAGTCATCCATTTGTGGATGTCATCCCCTTCTGTGAAGGGGGGCACAATCTTTGTCAGGTTTCTACTATCATAGGACCTGGGTTTCTCTTTAGGAATATTGCTGCCACCAGTGGCACCTAAGCCACACAATTGTTGCTCTCTTGCCAAGGCAAGTCTAGCTTGAGCCAAGGCTACCTCCTCCCTCTCTATCTGGAGTTTGACAGCCCTCATTCTGGCCCTATGCTCTAGCTTTTGAGAAGCACCCATGCTTCTCTGTGATTCTCTGGAGGCACTAGAAATATGAGAGTCCCCTGAGGGAGATCTCACTCTTCTGTTGCCTGGGAGAATAACATGGTGGGTTCTGGGGAGGGGCTGGCCCTCTCCATTCCCCAGTAGGTCCAAGTTGGCCTGGCTAAGCCTGCTAACTGGAACCTGGCTACCCTGTTCCTGAACTTCTAAGTCCTCAACATCTGAGTCCTCATCTAAGTCATCATCATCCTCCTCTTCAGGGGGATCAGTTACAGGGGGGTTCCCTCCATTTCCTGTGTCTAGGGAAGCTGCTTTTGCCTTCTCTAAGTCATCCTGTTCTAGGATTTCTACCAGGATTAGGCAGGTGGGGCTTCTGCCCCTTTTTAACCCTCTTGCTTTGCACAAGGCAATCAAGTCTCTGCGGGTTAACTTGTCATATCCAAAAGTTGCCTGGGTAAGGTCAACTGTCACAGGAGTAGACCCTGAGGCTTTTCCTGTGTCAGACATGGTTACTAGTGAGGTGTAAGTGGTGCACTTACCTACACTAAGTGTTTTCCTACTGGACCTTGCTAGTGAGTTGTAGTCAGGGGTGTGCTACTCCCTTCAACCTACAACCACTAAGTTCAGTAGAACTTAATATGCTCTCCTTCTCACACGGACATAAAAGATGTGCCTTGCCAGGAAGCGCAGCGGACGGGCGCAGCGGGCGCGCCGTCAGCGCGCCGAAGGCGCGCCAAAGGCAAGCCCGTCTGGGCCCGTCCGGGCCTGGACCGGGCCCAGGGCCAGTCCCCCTGCCTCTTCCTCTAAGTCCACCCGCATTTGCTGGACTACTACCCAACTACACCTACTTAATACGCGCCCATGCCCGACCTGCCCTCGCTGCATCCCCAATCACCTGGAAACTGCTCATTATCTTTGCCCACTATGCAACTTTACACTCCCGCCCTGCCAACCTCGTCTCTCCCCGTGCCCACCTTCACAGCCATCACCCTCTAATCAGTATACCTTACGAGCAGGTCTGATCAATTGCCGATCCCTTCCCTGTCACGCCAATGACATCTGGATGTCCATCTCGTCTGATGAATGGGATATTCTTTTCCTAACTGAGTCCTGGATCACAGACTCTTCCTCGCCGGATATTTATCTGGCTACCCCCCCAGGTTATGACATCAAATGCCTGAATCGGGCCGGAGGTAAGTCTGGCGGTGGTCTAGCTGTCATATTCAAATCCTCTTTCCAGCTGACTTTCACTAAACTTACTGAAATAGGTACAATCGAAGCTATGTACTTCTCAATCTCCGACTCCGCGTCAGCAATCCTTGCTGGCACTCTAGTTTACTGTCCCCCCCCCGTCACCGCCCCCTCCCTCACTGCCCTGGTCCACTTATTGGCCGATCTGTCTATTAAACATCAAAATTTCATTGTCCTGGGCGATTTTAACCTCCACATTGACAACCCGCTCTGCGGCAAGGCTACCAACCTGGTGGACACCATGGATAGCCTCAATCTTAAACAACTGGTTGTAGGTCCCACTCATGTGGCTGGTCACACCCTGGACCTCATATTCGCCAACTTTCCGCTCATCACTGTCCTTCAGCCTCTCCCTCTGACCTGGACCGATCACTACCTCGTCCCATTTTCTTTCACTATAGGACGTAAATCTGCCCCAATGGCCCATAGGAAGGAACTGGGAAGAAAGTGGCATAAGGTCACTTGCGCTACCCTGGATCCACTATTCCACTATCAGTCGGAGCACCTCTCCCCGGACATTGATGAAAATGTCTCCAGGTTGAACTCTACTCTCATCAAAGCAATTGATTCTATTGCCCCCCAGATAACCATTTCCTCCACCAGGTCGCGACCCTCGGCTCCCTGGTTCTCCACCCCCCTTCGGGAGGAGAAAAGCAGATGTAAGGCTCTAGAACGCAAGTGGAGACTTAATTACGACCCTGAAGCCAAACACCTTTACAGAACGGCCCTAAAACAATTTCTTAAACTTAAAAAATGCGCAATGAAAGACCACTTTGCCGCTCAAATTAATAAAGCCAAAAATTCATCTAAAACGCTCTTTAACATCGTCAAAGACTTTATTAACCCTCCGGCTAGGGCCCCCCAGAATACCGCCTGTCAGGTTCTTTGCGAGGGACTCTCAGATTTCTTTCTGGATAAAATTAACAAACTCTGTGTTTCCTTTCCCACAGAGTCTGTCATTCCATCTTCCCCTATCAGTCCCCCTGAGTCTCCATCCTTCCTTGCATTCAATAAACTCAACCAGGACGAGGCTATCAGACTACTCATTGGCTGTAAATCTGGTGCCCCCTCCGATCCGATCCCCGCTAAAATCATGGGAGAATTGGCGCCCTCACTGGCTTGCCCTTTCCTCTCCGTCTGGAATGCCTCCCTTCACCATGGCTTCTTCCCAACCACCTGGAAGGAGGCATTGGTGATTCCCATTTTGAAAAAGGCAGACGCAGACCCCGCCGTCTTCTCCAACTACCGCCCCATTTCCCTTCTTCCCAAACCCGCCAAGGTCCTGGAGAAAGCCGTACAGCTCCAACTTACGGACTATCTAGAAGACCACTCTCTGCTTCATGGATCCCAATCCGGTTTCAGAGCAGGATTCAGTACCGAGACAGCCCTGCTGGAGGTGTCTGAGACCATCCGGGAGTGCGTGGACAGGGGCGAGGAGGCCATGTTGGTTCTCCTCGACCTGTCCGCGGCATTTGACACGGTTTCGCACCCTATCCTCCTGGATCGTCTCAAGCAGATAGGCATCGGTGGCACTGCCCTCGGCTGGATCGAGTCCTTCCTCTCATCCAGAAGTCAAAGGGTACTGCTACGCCCTTTTAAGTCAGAGAAAAAACCTCTGTCTTGTGGGGTGCCGCAGGGCTCCGCCCTAAGCCCCCTGTTCTTCAACGTCTATCTGGCCCCCTTGGCGGACGTGGTGGAATCTTACGGAGTCAGGGTGGTCTCTTACGCTGACGACACACAGCTGGTGTTTTCCTTTCGGGACCACTCTGACTCCGCATTTCTCAACTTCCGCCAATGCCTTCTTAACATCAGTGGCTGGATGACTACGAACCACCTTAGATTGAACGCAGACAAAACAGAGGTTCTGTTCTTTAATCAGAAAACCTCTATCCCCTCTTTTTGGTGGTGGCCTACGGCTCTTGATCCTGCCCCATCCCCGGCTCACTCGGCTCGGAACCTTGGCTTCCAATTTGATGACTCTTTGTCTTGTAAAATTCAGATCAACAAAGTTACGTCCGCATGCTTCATGAAACTTCGCATGATAAAGAAGATCCTTCCGTACCTCCCCATGGATTCCCGCCGCACAGTTACCCAGGCCCTTATTACGTCCCACCTGGACTATGCCAATAGCCTTTATGCAGGGGCCCCCCAGTACCTGATTGGTCGGCTGCAGATCGTCCAGAATGCTGCAGCCAGACTGATCGGTAATATCCCGTACCGTCAATCTGTCTCTGCATACCGGAGGAAACTCCACTGGCTCCCTGTGGCTAGCCGCATCCAGTTTAAGGTCCTCACTCTTACCTATCGAGCCGTCAACAACCTCGGTCCTACTTACCTGCAAAATCGGGTCTCGATATCCCGCTCCACCAGATCCCTGAGATCCAATGACCTCCGCCTCCTAATCTCGCCCCGTTTCAGACTGTCCAGAACCGGTGGCAGAGGTTTTGGTGTCATTGCTGCCAGACTCTGGAATTCCCTTCCGCTTGAACTGAGGTTTGGTCCCTCTGAAACCATCTTCCGAGCCAAACTTAAAACCTGGCTTTTCTCCGGACTCTAGTTTCCCCTTCATCTCTTTCTTTTTCTCTTCCCTTTTTTCACTTGGGTACCCCTGGATTTTAGCGCCGGGACACCCCCTCGGGGGTAGCTGCGCGCTCTACAAACTCCATAAAATAAAATAAATAAAATAAATGCTAAGCTTTTGATTTTATATGTACCTAGAGGTACTTGATGTGATCTTTCAATTTGATATAAAGATTGCAATGGTAAAACATCAGCAAGCTCAAATCCGCACCGCTGCTCACCAATGTGAGAAGTTGGCCTGGTAGGGGATGTTTCCAATTCTGGAACCACCTACTACCTGACCAAACAATCCCTTATGGTGTCTGGTTGTAAGTCAACCTTATTAGACAAGCTATCCTAGGGGTAGCATGGACTAAGCAGCCTAAAGGCTTAACTTAAGAGGTCGTGTTAAGCGAGCTGTTTTACCACATACAATCCTGTAATACCAAATGAAAGGACACCACACAAGTATATATTATAAAAATATATGTGTTTATTACTAAAAACAATCCCCAGTATTCTTTATGAATAAAGGGGCACAAGCGTTAAATCAAAAGCACTGTTTAAACATACAAAGTTGCACAATTATGGATGAGGGCAGGGGGCCACTCGAACCATATACTAAACAAGTGGTATAAGAGAGGCCACTCGAACAGTGGTTAGGCCTAGGGCCTAGGGAATCGCTGGGAGCAGTCAGGACAAGCAATGCTGAAGTCGGGAATGGCCCTCGGGATTCGGGAGATGTGCGAAAAGCGCACGCACGCACCAATGTTAACCAATGGTGCGTAAAAGTTGTAAAGTTAAAGTTAAAGGACACTTCCGCTGAACCTAGAGGAACAAAACTTAACACACAGACCCTAGAGGTGTGCACCAGTGTGGGAACACCGGCGGAGCAAAGTTACCTCACCCACAGGAAGTGGGTGCACAGGGTCGAAGTGACGTCGGGTTTTGACTCGCAGGCTCTTGGTGCTTGAAGCTGAAAGGGCTGCAGGCGGGTTAAAGATGAAGTGTCCGGTGGAGTCCAAGGGTGGACTCAAGTTGTAGAGTACCTGAAAGCAGAGGGGACAGAGTCTGGGTCACTCAGCAGTGACCAGGGTGGAACCAGGACGGAACCAGGCAATGTCGGGCGCAATCAGGTGGTCGTCGAGGAGCTTCTCTCCGCTGTCACGTGGGCTCTGGGGCCTCTGCGACGTCCAGGAGCAGGTCACGATCTGTCCCACGCAGGCTCTCACCGTCGGTGCAGTCGGCTTCCGGTTTGGAGCAAACAAGCCTTGGTAAGAGCAATCCACGCGGGATCGGAAGATTGCTTCTCACTTTGACCAGGAAGGTCAGAGTCGGGGCTCCTTTTCAGGGGAGCTGGTGTGGATCTGGAGCAACCAGAATCACAAGTCTTCTTAGGTAGTTCGTCGGCACAGGGACCACAAGCCAGCTGGCAAGTGACCGGGCCAACGCGTTGAGCCAAATAGTGCCAAAGGGCCCCACGCAGCACTCGTCGAGTGTGGAGGGCTGAACTTCGGCTCAGGAGTAGCTCAGGGTGGGGGCTTCTCAAACCCCGGTGCACAGCTTCGAGGGTCACTAGTGGGCTGCACGGTCAGCGTCTCGTGGTCAATTCAAGATGGCGTGCCCCACGCTTCCGGTCGCCTCCACGGGTCTCAGCTTTGCAGGGACTGTGGATCGGGCTGTTAGAAGCTGGGCAGGCTTGATCTCGTCGATCTCAGTCGCTCGAGTTCCGGCGGGAACTGCAACTAAGTAGACGTCGAGGGCTGGATGGTGCCTGCTGCTGCAGGGTGGTCACTCCTTGACCACAAGGGAGATTCTTCGGGCTTCCAAGTTGAAATGGGAGTCCAAGGGTCCAGAGTTTCGTTTCTAATGTTTCTTCCAGGAAATCTGATGTGCATTGGCACTGCTCCCACTCTTATTCGAATCTGGTGGGCGTGATTACCTGCTAGGTCCCCTCCTATGGGTGGGACCCAGGAAGTGGGTGGATACACCCCCTTCCTTTGATCCAGGCCGCCCTGGCACGAGGGCTGGAGTGCCCCAGAACCGGTTTGGCCGGATTATGCAAGGGGCAGCCTTGTGCGCCCCAAGCAGTGTCTGGTTTCTTTCAAACCTCCCTGCTACAATACACTATCTCCTGTCTGGAGGGCGGTGACACCCTCCTGTGACAGGAAACCCTTTGTCCAGGACCCATTTGGTCGAGTTTCGGTCGACTGCAGGGGTCCAGACATTTGTCTGTGGCAGAGGCATCCATTTTGTGGATCTTAAGGCCTTTGGAGAAATCAACCGCATTAAAGTAAAGTAACATGTCTTACCCCTCTAGAGGGGTGGAATGCCATCCCCGTCGCCAGAACTGGCGAGGGGATGGTATTCCAAAGCGTATGACACCTTACACGACATGTTTTGATAAAGCCAATCCAGAGTTGCTAAATAACCGCGAGGATTATAAGGCACTTAATAGTATATGGTATGGCATTATCCTGAAACAGCTTAGGGATTTGTTCCCGACGGCTGCAGACAGGCTCAGCTCATGCTAGAGCTCCATCTCACATAAAACCACGCACTCAGCCTCCAGGATTGATGAGGCCTGACTATAGGAGTGGCTCACAGGTTTACATGTGTCCAGATATAGGTTTAGACATAGGTATACTATATCTAAGCAAGGGGTGTGTACACCACCTTACCCCAGCTGAGTGATCAGCCAGTTGTGTCAATTTAAGAACCAGCCAGGGGTGGCAAAAGATATGCTGCAGCCCCTGGTAGGCCTTAGTGGCTCCTGTGCCCTGTGCACCTATAGTGCCTTCTACAGGGGCTGACAAGGAGTCCATTTCCAATTGGTATGTACCTAGGGTACATGGAATCCATTTTACAGAGAGAGCAGATGGCCTGGGGCCCTGATTAGCAGGGAACCAGGTCAACTAAGTCAAAAAACCAGCTAAACACAGGCAAAAAATCTGGGGTAACCATAGTCAGGTAGCCACCTTCCTACACCAACAGAATCCATCTGTGGGAGGTCCCTAACTGTTTTTAAGGGGGCTCCCTCAGGAGTTTTTAAAGTTTTCACCTTACTAGGGCTACTAGTTTTGGTGCACCTAATCTTTTGATGGGGGTGCTTTATTTGACAGGGGGCCCTCTGGGTCCCACTGTCCTTCTTGTCCTCTGCAGCCCTGGGCTGGCTAAGGCAAGGTAGAGAGGGGCAGGTTACCTGCTCCAGACTGGGTCCCACCTGAGAAGGGTCCACTGACATCAGAGGTTCTGTCAGGCTAGGCCCAACCACCTCTGGGGCAGCTCCTTCATCAGGGGTAAGATCAGTTCCCTGAGGAGGCTGATCCTGTCCTAAAGTCTGGTGAGGGGGAGATTTCTCTTCCTCCTCCATGCTCTCAGTTTGTGTGGAGTTATCCATCATTTCAGGTTTCACAACACACATGTCAGTTTGAGTTTGGGCTGTGACCATCACAGCCCCACCAACCTTTTCAGGAGGAGACTCAGTTTGGGTTTCTGCTGTTATCATAACAGCTTTGCTATTCTGTTCAGGAAGAGCTTTTGCTAAAGATGGGGCAGAGAGTTTCTCAGCCCTACCAACCTTTTCAGGAAGGACATCTTGGATTGGGGCTGTAGCCATTACAGCCCAACTAACCTTTCCATTGGAATTCACCATTCTAGAATGGGTTTCCTGTTCAACCTCAGCCCAGGCTGAGATCTCCAAATCATTACCAAGTAGGCAGTCTACAGGCAAGTTTGGTGACACTGCCACTCTCTTTGGGCCAATGACACCTCCCCAGCTGAGACTTACTACTGCCATGGGATGATTTGTTTGGATTCCATCAATGTTTGTAACCTGGTATGTGGCACCAGGTAAAAGTTGCTTAGAGGGGACTATGCCATCAGCCACCATGGTGATGCTAGCCCCTGTGTCTCTAAAAGCTTCAACTTTCAAACCATTGATGATGGGTTCTTGTCTATACTTGCTCAAAGTATTTGGGCAAGCAGAGAAGTTGGCAAACCCCATGCCAGTCTCATAAACAAGATCATTGGGTGATGGGGACCTGGATAGGCCAGGGTCCACCTGAGCTCCAACAGTAAACCCACCCAGATTCCTGGGTGTGCTTCCACTTCCTGGGGGATTACTGCTGACAGTAACAGGAGGTGTTGAAGCTGGCTTTGGAGGTATATTTTCTTTATTGTTATTCTTGGGACAACAGTTGTCTGTTTTGTAATGCCCAACCTGTTTACAGGGATAACAATAAGGCTTTTTCTCAGTTGAAGAAGTGTCTTGGGACCCACCCCCATCCTTGGAGTTTTGGGGCCCTGGGGAAGTCTTTTCTTTACTTTTATCCCCACCCTTATCTTGAGGCTTGGTAGACTCCTTCTTCTGGTTACTGTCCTGATTCTTAGGCCTAATCCTGGTTCTGACCCATTTGTCTGCCTTCTTTCCCAATTCTTGGGGAGAGGTCAGATCAGAGTCCACCAGGTGCTGGTGTAAGAGCTGGTTCTGACAATTACTTAGGATCTGCTCCCTCATAATCAAATTATACAATCCTGTAAAGTCATGTACTTTGCTGCCATGTAGCCAACCCTCCAGAGCCTTAGTTGCACAATCAACAAAATCAGTCCAGTCCTGAGTCTGTGTCTTCTGGGTGTCTCTGAACTTAAACCTGTACTGTTCAGTGGTTAAGCCAAACCCATCTATCAGAACACTCTTCAGGACTTTGTAATTGTTTGCATCCTCATGTCTGACAGTGAGGAGCTTATCTCTCCCTTTCTCTGAAAAGGAGTACCATAAGATTGCTGCCCACTGTTCCTCAGGAACCTGCTGTACCATTCAGGAACCTGCTGTACCATGCAGGCTCTCTCAAGAGCAGTCATCCATTTGTGGATGTCATCCCCTTCTTTGAAGGGGGGCACAATCTTTGTCAGGTTTCTACTATCATAGGACCTGGGTTTCTCTTTAGGAATATTGCTGCCACCAGTGGCATCTAAGCCACACAATTTTTGCTCTCTTGCCAAGGCAAGTTTAGTTTGAGCTAAGGTAAGTCTAGCTTGACTCAGGGCTACCTCCTCTCTCTCTATCTGGAGTTTGACAGCCCTCATTCTAGCCCTATGCTCAGCTTTCTGAGAAGCAGTCATGCCTCTCTCTGATTCTCTGGAGGCACTAGAAATATGAGAGTCCCCTGAGGGAGATCTCACTCTTCTGTTGCCTGGGAGAATCCCATGGTGGGTTCTGGGGAGGTGCTGGCCCTCTCCATTCCCCAGTAGGTCCAAGTTAGCCTGGCTAAGCCTGGCAGCTGGAACCTGGCTACCCCTCTGATCCTGATCTTCTAAGTCCTCAACTTCTGAGTCCTCCTCCTCCTCTTCTTCTTCCTCATCTTCCTCCTGAGGGGGGTCAGTTACAGGGGGGTTCCCTCCATTTCCTGTTTCTAGGGAAGCTTGCTTTGCCCTTTCTAAGTCATCCTGCTCTAGGATTTCTACCAGGATTTGGCAGGTGGGGCTTCTGCCCCTTTTTAACCCTCTTGCTTTGCACAAGGCAATCAAGTCTCTACGGGTTAGTTTGTCATATCCAAAAGTTGCCTGGGTAAGGTCAACTGTCACAGGAGTAGACCCTGAGGCTTTTCCTGTGTCAGACATGGCTGCTAGTGAGGTGTAAGTGGTGCACTTACCTACACTAAGTGTTTTCCTACTGTACCTTGCTAGTGAGTTGTAGTCAGGGTGTGCTAATCCCTTTAATCTACAACTACTAAGTTCAGTAGAACTTAATATGCTAAGCTTTTGATTTATATGTACCTAGAGGTACTTGATGTGATCTTTCAATTTGATACAAAGATTGCAATGGTAAAACAACAGCAAGCTCAAATCCGCACCGCTGCTCACCAATGTGAGAAGTTGGCCTGATAGGTGATGTTTCCAATTCTGGAACCACCTATTATCAGACCAAACAATCCCTTATGGTGTCTGGTTGTAAGTCAACCTTATTAGACAAGCTATCCTAGGGGTAGCATGGACTAAGCAGCCTAAAGGCTTAACTTCAGAGGTCGTGTTAAGCGAGCTGTTTTACCACATACAATCCTGTAGTACCAAATGAAAGGACACCACACAAGTATATATTATAAAAATATATGTATTTATTACTAAAAACAATCCCCAGTATTCTTTATGAATAAAGGGGCACAAGCGTTAAATCAAAAGCACTGTTTAAACATACAAAGTTGCACAATTATGGATGAGGGCAGGGGGCCACTCAAACCATATACTAAACAAGTGGTATAAGAGATGCCACTCGAGCAGTGGTTAGGCCTAGGGCCTAGGGAATCGCTGGGAGCAGTCAGGACAAGCAATGCTGAAGTCGGGAATGGCCCTCGGGATTCGGGAGATGTGCGGAAAGCGCACGCACGCACCAATGTTAACCAATGGTGCGTAAAAGTTGTAAAGTTAAAGTTAAAGGACACTTCCGCTGAACCTAGAGGAACAAAACTTAACACACAGACCCTAGAGGTGTGCACCAGTGTGGGAACACCGGCGGAGCAAAGTTACCTCACCCACAGGAAGTGGGTGCACAGGGTCGAAGTGGCGTCGGGTTCTGACACGCAGGCTCTTGGTGCTTGAAGCTGAAAGGGCTGCAGGCGGGTTAAAGATGAAGTGTCCGGTGGAGTCCAAGGGTGGACTCAAGTCGAAGGGTACCTGAAAGCAGAGGGGACAGAGTCTGGGTCACTCAGCAGTGACCAGGGTGGAACCAGGACGGAACCAGGCAATGTCGGGCGCAATCAGGTGGTCGTCGAGGAGCTTCTCTCCGCTGTCACGTGGGCTCTGGGGCATCTGCGACGTCCAGGAGCAGGTCACGATCTGTCCCACGCAGGCTCTCACCGTCGGTGCAGTCGGCTTCAAGTTTGGAGCAAACAACACTTGGCAAGAGCAATCCACGCGGGATTGGAAGATTGCTTCTCACTCGGACCAGGAAGGTCAGAGTCGGGGCTCCTTTTCAGGGGAGCTGGTGTGGATCTGGAGCAACCAGATTCACGAGTCTTCTTCGTAGTTTCGTCGGCACAGGGACCACTAGCCAGCTGGCAAGTGACCGGGCCAACGCGTTGGGCCAAATGGAGCAGAAGGGCCCCACGCAGCACTCGTCGAGTGTGGAGGGCTGAACTTTGGCTCAGGAGTAGCTCAGGGGGGGGGGCTTCTCAAACCCCGGTGCACAGCTTCGAGGGTCACTCGTGGGCTGCACGGTCAGCGTCTCGTGGTCAATTCAAGATGGCGTGCCCCACGCTTCCGGTCGCCTCCACGGGTCTCAGCTTTGCAGGGACTGTGGATCGGGCTGTTGGAAGGCAGGCAGGCTTGATCTCGTCGATCTCAGTCGCTCGAGTTCCGGCGGGAACTGCAACTAAGTAGACGTCGAGGGCTGGATGGTGCCTGCTGCTGCAGGGTGGTCACTCCTTGACCACAAGGGAGATTCTTCGGGCTTCCACGTTGAGATGGAGGGCGAAGGGTCCAGAATTTCGTTTCAAATGTTTCTTCCAGGAAATCTGATGTGCATTGGCACTGCTCCCACTCTTATTCGAATCTGGGGGGCGTGATTACCTGCTAGGTCCCCCCCTATGGGTGGGACCCAGGAAGTGGGTGGATACACCCCCTTCCTTTGATCCAGGCCGCCCTGGCACGAGGGCTGGAGTGCCCCAGAACCGGTTTGGCCGGATTATGCAAGGGGCAGCCTTGTGCGCCCCAAGCAGTGTCTGGTTTCTTTCTAACCTCCCTGCTACAATCCACTATCTCCTGTCTGGAGGGCGGTGACACCCTCCTGTGACAGGAAACCCTTTGTCCAGGACCCATTTGGTTGAGTTTCGGTCAACTGCAGGGGTCCAGACATTTGTCTGTGGCAGAGGCATCCATTTTGTGGATCTAAGGTCTTTGGAGAAATTAACCGCATTTAAGTAAAGCAACATGTCTTACCCCTCTAGAGGGGTGGAATGCTATCCCCGTCACCAGAACTGGCGAGGGGATAGTATTCCAAATCGTATGACACCTTACACGACATGTTTTGATAAAGCCAAACCAGAGTTGCTATATAACCGCGAGGATTATAAGGCACTTAAGAGTATATGGTATGGCGTTATCCTGAAACAGCTTAGGGAGTTGTTCCCGACAGCTGCAGACAGGCTCAGCTCATGCTAGAGCTCCATCTCACATGAAACCACGCACTCTGCCTCCAGGATTGATGAGGCCTTCCATAGGAGTGGCTCACAGGTTAATATGTGTCCAGATATAGGTTTAGATATAGGTATACTATATCTAAGCAAGGGGTGATTACACCACCTTACCCCAGCTGAGTGATCAGCCAGTTGTGTCAATTTAAGAACCAGCCAGGGGTGGCAAAAGATATGCTGCAGCCCCTGGTAGGCCTTGGTGGCCCCTATGCCCTGGGCACCTATAGTGCATTATACAGGGGCTAACAAGGAGTCCATTTCCAATTGTGGTATGTACCTAGGGTACATGGAATCCATTTTACAGAGAGAGCAGATGGCCTGGGGCCCTGATTAGCAGGGAACCAGGTCAACTAAGTCAAAAAACCAGCTAAACACAGGCAAAAAATCCGGGGTAACCATAGTCAGGTAGCCACCTTCCTACACACTTTAAGCCATTACACCTAAACCACTCAAAGACCGCACCAAGGCAATCCCTGATCTGTATGCCGTCGAATGACCCGCCCCTACCACAAGTGAATAGGAGCTGGGTGTCATCGGCGTAGGATACGATCTGGGCGCCAAAGGATGGGGCTGAGAATGGAACCTTGCGGACCCCCCACCTCTAGCGGAGCCATATCAGCGGAGAAAGGGGGCGCCCAGATCGTTTGCCGACGGTCGGCCAGAAATGATTTAAGCCAATTCCACACCGTTCCCCGGAGGCCGCTCTCCCAGAGTCTTACAAGGAGGCGATCGTGAGGAACGGTGTAGAAAGCCGCCGACAGATCAAGCATTACCAACATGGCACTTCCCCTGGAGTCGAGTACTTCCCTGATTGCATCCGTGACCTCGAGAAGAGCCGACTCCGTGCTATAATTTGCACGGAACCCAGATTGCGTGTCATGCAACAGATCGTTTCCTTCGATGAAATTGGAAATCGTCCGATGTGCAAATCTCTCGGCCACTTTTGCCAGAGCAGGGAGAAGGGAAATAGGCCTGTAGTTGGCATGGATAAGGGGGTCCAGGGTAGGCTTCTTGATCAGTGGCAGGATCAAAGCATGTTTCCATGCCTGCGGAACCACACCAGTTGACAGAGAGGAATTCAAAAGGGGGTTCAGCAGGACATTTAAGGCAGGAGCCACCTTCCCCAGATGTTTAACCGGGCACGGGTCAAGTGGAGAGCCTTATTTCAAACTTGACAGAAGCTCGAGAGAAGTATCAAGGCACAGATGGGGAAATTCTGAGAGAAAAGGGCCTAGACCCTCCATAAGTGAAGGGGGGGTGAAGGGCCCGAAACCAACTGGGAGCTGGAGTGGGAAAGAGAGGCTTGAATGGTTGTGATTTTACTAACGAAGAAAGTTGCAAGCTGTTTTATCCATACTTCTGAATGAGTATGAGATGGAGTGCAGATGGCTGGAGAAGTAAAATCCAGGACAACTTTAAAAATTTCTTTACAGCCATTTTCAGCCTCATCAATTCGGCGCTCAAAATAAGCCTTTTTTTCATTCCAGATCAACTGATGGTAGGCTTTAGTTATCGCTCAAAATTTCAATTTTTCAGTCGGATCATAGACCCATCTCTAAACTCTCTCAGCCCTTTTACATCCCTGCCGTTGCATCTTTAACTGGGGAGTGAACCATGGGGCCGATGCTCTACGTTCACCTGATTTAAGCTTTTTTTCAGGGATTAAGGTCTCACATCTGGTTATCAGCCATTTGTGGAAGAGACCAAGATTCTCTTCCAAATTGCCCGGAAGAGGACACGGAAAGGTGGTAAGGGCCTCAGATAACATATCCATCGAAAGTAGATGGAAAGGACGCGAAGTCCGCGTGGTCTCTATTGATTCTCTCACCCGAGTGATAGTGGTGGCAGGCACGGAAAAGGAGATCAAGAAATGATCAGACCACAGTACTGGTTGTATGGACGTTATAGTTATAGATTTCGTTGAAAAAACCTGATCCAGGGTATGGCCTTTATTGTGTGTTGGTTCTTGCAGAAACGGAGACAATCCTAATGGGGCTGTGACGTCACTAAGTTTCATTGCATCGGGGTCAAGTATATTATCCATGTGAACATTAAGATCCCCAAGAAGAATACAGTGCTCAGATCTAAGACAGGGGACTGAGAGAGCTACTTGTAGTTCGTCAAAGAACAGCCCTGCAGGTCCCGGAGTTCTATACAGAAGAATCCCGGTACAAGCCTGGAGGGGAGAGAAATGAAGGGTGAAACCGAGAGCTTCACATCCCTGAATATTGTCTACCAGAAAGGTTGAGCAGGGAATGTTTTTATTTACAACTAGTGCTACTCCTCCTCCTCTGCCCGATATTCTATCCCTCCTAAAGATGTTGTATTCCGGTGGAATGGCGTTGGCTAAATCAGGAGCGGAGCAATCACTCAGTCAGGTCTCTGTAAGAAATAAGCATGATATATTGGAATTCTGTAATAAATTCCAGATATCAAGAGAATGACAATTCAGAGATCTGGTATTAAGAAGAGAACATTGAAAAGGAGCCGGGATATTGTCCAGCGCAGTTCCAGTAGACACCGGAAGACGCCAACCGCAGATCGAGCAACCTTTCCTTGAGGCCCGACCGCCAGGGAAGATAAGATGACATTGGCCACGGGGGGGGGCGTAAAGAAAGTAAATCTGCCGAGGTATAGCTAGTCATATCCATGAAACAGCACAGTAGTTCAGCTAACATGAAAACACCCAGCCGTCCTGCTCCGTCCGCTGCCGAGAGGCTGACAGGCGCAGACGGGCAGGACTCTGGCAAGACTCCGGCAAAGCGGAGGCCGACCCGCTGCGCGATCCCGCTGCGGTCGGAGGACTGGTTTAAGTAGTCCCTCCAGGTGGGGAGCAAAGCGACCCTCCAGTACACTCAAGATGGTGCTAGAAGAGCGTTAAAGCCCTTACCACGATGGCGCCCGCTAGGGAAGCAAGAGAAACCCTCAGCCACCCCGGAACCGGGCCCGCTCAAGCGGCGGTGTTCTGCCTATTAGGGTGCAGGTAAGGGGAGAGCCCCAAAAATGCTGCCAATTAAAATCAGGGTGGAAGAAAAGAAAAACGAACAAAAATACAAAACAGGGTGTTAAAAGCAAAACGCGCTCACCACGCTGCGCAAGAGCTGCTACAAGCTGCCAGTACCTGGCTAATATTTTCTATCAAGGTGCACAACACATGAGGACCGCCTTAAGTAGTCCCTCCAGGTGGGGAGCAAAGCGACCCTCCAGTACACTCAAGATGGCGCTAGAAGAGCGTCAAAGCCCTTCCTAAGATGGCGCCCGCTAGGGAAGCAAGAGAAACCCTCAGCCACCCCGGAACCGGGCCCGCTCAAGCGGCGGTGTTCTGCCTATTAGGGTGCAGGTAAGGGCAGAGCCCCGAAAATGCTGCCAATTTAAATCAGGGTGGAAGAAAAGAAAAACGAACAAAAATACAAAACAGGGTGTTAAAAGCAAAACGCGCTCACCACGCTGCGCAAGAGCTGCTACAAGCTGCCAGTACCTGGCTAATATTTTCTATCAAAGAGTCAGGGATGTGACCCATATACACCCCCTAGTCGTGATTAGAAAATCACTTAAATACTGAACACAAAATGACCCGCACCAAGGTACATGAGTTAAACTTATATTGACAAAATTCTATGGCTTCCTTCTCTGTGTATGACCAGCAGTTATAAATTGGGGGGTCCTTTGCCCTTTTGTATAAAAGCGGCATCTGGCGGGTAATTCCTGCACCTTGATGCTTTGGTCTTGTGGTGTCATATTGCCTGGCATATTTCTGCCAAAATTTGAGACTGGCTCGCATATAGGCATAATCCCAATCCTCATCCCCTACACCCTGCAGGATACATTCTACTGCTGTGGATATGTGCTGAGGTTCGAAAGACCCTTCTCTTGGCCAGGGGATCATCTGCGGGGCCAAAGACTCTGTCCATCCGGCCAGATCGTCTGTGAAGGGGTTGACAGCATAATCTGAATCCTCTCCTTGTGTCACTATTTTGTTGGGAGTCAGGCCATCGTCCCGCAGGGCACATGGTCTGCTGAGGAACATGCCATTACCCTTTTTCGCTCGAATGTTGCGCATGGAAGCGGTGCCAGTGACATCATAGTGGATGTCCTCTGGGCGTCCGTGTGTTCCCAACACTGTAAGTCTTTCTATCTCTGTTGTCCTAGTCCTCCTTCTCCCCCCTGTATCCCCTGAATTTGGGAATTCCTGATGTTCGTAGAATGGGTTTGTCGCATTTGGGGCGCGTGGCTGGCTGGATGAGTCTACCATGGCTGTGGCGGATGGTGGGGCAAACGGATCCACCACAGGTGCAGTATGTCGTGGTGGTGGCTCTGGGTGTGTGGAGTGGACCTGTGCTGTCGTGGTAGTCGCATTGGTGTGGTCTAGTGCAGTTGTCTGAGGGCAAGGGGAATGGGCGCTGTGGCACAGTACTTCCATCAGTTCTTCGTTGTCTCCCATGTCCCGAGAGATACCTGCGCTAGTCAAAGGTGTGGATGGGAAGTAGGCTGTCTGCTGTTTACTACGGCCATGTTCCCCAGTCCCTCCTGTATTTTCAATAGGGTTTGTCTGTACAGTAAGTTGTGGTGAAGTGTTCATTATTGTTTGGGTACTGGATGGTTTAAAGTGGGCAATCTGGAGGGTCTCAGATAATCTGTCACTGATTTGTTCTAACTTTAATGAGGCACGTCGGACTACCTGAGATATGTCGTCGTGTTCGGGGTTGCGTGGAATTTCTCTGATGAACATGTCTGTTCGGGTATCCCCATTTTGACTGCACTCTAAGCTTTTATTGAAGTCTGCGGCCATTCTCCATGTGTCATAGTGGACTAGATACGGTGCCGGAGGGCCCTGTAACTCCCTGTCCCTATTCTGTGGTTGGACAGAGGAGAATGTGATCAGTGGTTCGCCTGCGTTTGTGCCGCAAAATGGCATGGGGTCTCGGGGGTGGCCTCCTGCTCCTGGAGTTGTGGAGCATTGGCATCACGGAGGCCGTTGAGATCAGGGTAGTGGGGGAGTGCATGGCGAAGCGAGGCGGATGAGTGGTGAGATGACATGCGTGAGTTGTTTGATGGTGCAAGGGACACATTGTCGGAATCTATCTCTTCCTCCTCAACAGGCAGGACTGCGACGGAAGTGGGGTTCAGTTGTAGCGTAAACGGCGCATTTATTTGTCCTGGTAAACCTGGCACCGTGGCGTGCAGTGTTGGACTAGTACTAGTGATAGGTGTTACAGGTGGGGGAATGTCTGTGGCTGGCACTGTGATGGGTGTGGGGGCTGGCACTGTGACGGGTATGGATGCCGGCACTGTGACCGGTATAGGTGGGCCACTGCTGGTGCCGGGTGGTGCCGATGGGGCAGCACTACATTCAACGACAGGTTGAGGGTGTTCGGATGTGGTAAAGAGGTCACTTGGGAGTTGACTGTATCCAACAGTTGCCATATTATTAGTCGTACACTGTAGGTCTAGTTCTTTATTTTCGGCAGATGCAATTGCGGGATACATGCCATTGGCGTGGTATGGTGGGGGCGCGGAAGGGGCAGTGGGCAGGGTAGCAGTGTGCTCTTGCGTATTGTCTTTAAAGATACGCCAAAGGTCCAGGGTGGCTTTCCTTTTGTGTAATTTAGTGCCGGAATATTTGGTGTTTAGGAAGGTGGTGGCGTGCTCAAGGGTAGTTACGTCAAAGCTTCCTTCTGAGTGCCATGGATAATTCATGTTTCTGGTCATCTTATGAAGCTCCCTACAATGTTTTTTTTTTTTTTACATTCAAAACCATTTTATTTTATTTATTTAAACAGTTTTTATTTGCATTTTCAATGTAACAGTACATATCAATTTCAGTTTCGGACATGCAGTAAACATACGTTTGCATCCTCGTGTTATAGCGACAGTACTACTTTTGGTAATTAGCGAATATCACAAACCATTACATCATCCATGTGTTAATAGTATAGCTTCGGCCTTCGGTGAGAGCCCCCCTGGGCCGACCCCACGTGTGTAGTGAGCGGAAGAACTCCAACAACCAGCTCACATGTCAAAAACTAGTAATGTTAGTTACCAGTCCAATTCTTTGATTTAGCCCAGGTGGCCCCTGCGTCTATGACACTAGAGCTATGGCTTTGTTCCCTTCCTAAGGACTTACAGACAGCTCAGGTGCTTCCCGTGGTGGTTTGCATATGTCCCCTCGGTATTCGTTCCATTTGCCCCATATAACGGACCATTTCTTTGGGCACCCCCTCTGTATATATACTGCCTTTTCCGCCACCATCGCCTCATCCATGTCATTTCCCCATTGCGTCCTCGTGGGAGTGGTACCGGACCCCTACCTTCTAGCTATGTTACGCTTTGCCAGTGTCATGCCCAGTGTTGCCCAAGTCTGTTGTCCCCGGTTAAGATCCGTGGGCGGCCAGATGTTCAATATACAGCACCGGGGATCAAGTTGTATCTCCACCCGCTCGCATTTGTGAGTTCTGACAGCACCCCTGACCAGTATGTTCGAATCCTGGGGCACTCCCAAAGTATATGAAAGTACGTTCCCGGAACTCCACAGCCCCTCAGACACCCCGGCTCCAGGACATGACCTAATTTGTGTAGGAGGGTGTGGGAATAATAGATTCGGTGCAGTATCTTCAGTTGTATAAGTTTCAGCCGAGATGGAATGGAGGCGTCTCTTGGGAGGCAAGGGCATGCAGCCAGTCTTCGTCCACTATGTCCCCCAATTCTACTTCCCACTTGCTACGGAGGACCACTGTGGGGTCTGGAAGATTGTTTATCAGCTTGCGGTATGTCAACGAAATTGCCTTCTTCTCCAGATGGTCAGTGAGGAGTCTGTCCTCCAGTGGGGAGGATTCGACCAGGGTCGTCCCCGTTGGGATGGCTCCTTTTAGGGCGTGTCTGATTTGTACGTATCGGTATCGCTCTGTGGGTGCCATTCCATATTTTGCTTACAGGGCTTCAAAGGTGATGATGTCGCCTCTACTCCACAGATCCCCTATCTTCGAGATACCTATGAGGTCCCACTGTCGGAATCCCTTAGTGTTAGCCAGGGTACCCAGGCGGCGCGTGTCCCACAGCAGGGTAGCCAACGTAAGCACTCCCTCCCATCCTATGGCTCTCTGGGCCGTGTGCCAAATTTTAACTGTGTGCGCCGTGGGGCCAGTAAGCGTATGACGCCGTTTATTTGTGTATAGGGCCTTCAGCAGGTGGTCTGTGAGGAGTAGCGTTCTGTCCAGCCGGCTCAGTGTGTGGGGCGTGCAGCCATTGGTTGATTACTGTTAGCTGTGTCGCCCAGTAGTATAATTTGACACTCGGTAGCGCAATCCCTCCATTATACCAGCTACGGATTAATTTGGAGTGGGCTATACGCGCCGGTTTTCCGTCCCATAGAAGGGAAGATATTTCTGCGTCTATTGCCTTGAAGTAGGTTAGTGGGACCGGAAACGGCGTGTTTTGGAGTGCATAAAGGAATCGCGGGAGTGAAAGCATCTTAAAAAGTGCCGCTCTCCCTAACAGTGTCAGCAGGAGGGTACGCCAGTGCGTCACATCTGATTTGGGCCTCTGTAGGGGTTTCTGCAGGTTTTCTTCCATGAATACCGCGGCTTGCGGAGTAACATAGATACCAAGATATTTGAAAACTCTAGTTACTATTTGTAGTGGACAGGCCGGGGGAAGCACGGGCAGTGGGCCGTGTAAGACATATAAGATCCATTTAGTCCAATTTATCGAATATCCCGAGGCTTCCCCATAGTTCTCGAAAATGATTAACAGAGCTGCTATGGATGTTGCCGGGGACATAAGGTATATTAATACGTCATCGGCATACAGGGATATGCGATCTTCCCAGCCCGTCTCCCATGTGATCCCACGTATCACTGGGTCCGTTCTAATTATTACCGCCAGCGGCTCTAGGATGAGGGCAAACAACAGAGGGGATAAGGGGCAGCCCTGTCGTGTACCGCGTCCTAAGGTAAACGTGCGGGACGTATGGCAGTTGGCCACTACTTGTGCTAGGGGCGTTGTGTATAACAATTTAATCCAGCCACAGAATTTGGGGCCGAATCCCATCTTCCTGAGCACTGCAAATAGGAATGGCCACTCCACTAGGTCGAATGCCATAGTGGCGTCTAGGGAAAGAATGGCTTTCGTCCGAGTGGCAGTAACACTAGGCGACGAGGCGGATTACTAGTGTTACTGCCACTCGGACGATTGCAACTTATCAAGGTTGCGAATACGGACTTCCTCAATCCTTTACTAAGTCCGTCTAAATCGACTATGTGACTCTTACAATAGGATCCCTTGTATTTCTGTGGATTCTGTCATCATTAACGTATATCTCATATTTTTTCGCCTATGATATTTTGTCGGCTAGAAAAATGATAATACATTCGTCAAGATCATTATGCTTATGTTTCTGTTGAAGTGAATCCAGTTACGAGCTTACTTCACTCTCTATTTTTGGTATCGTATTATCAACACGTAACGTTGTGTCCTCACTTCATTAACTGATTACTAAACACCTTCAAATCACTATTCATGCCTTGATGAAGTCTCTGTGGGAGACGAAACACGTGTTGGCGATTTGTATGCTGGAAAAATCTGTTTTTTATGAACTTTGAATAAAGAAGAATAACAAAAACAACGCTATATGAAGAGGACCCCTTTTTTTTTATTCTATATTTGATCACTACTTACCCTTATACTGTGTGAATCTCATGCTGTTCCATAGATTTTACTGGTGACAAATGTTAAATTTTCTACCTATACGACACGCACATAAAGACTGAAATAAGTTGAACAATTTTTGGTGTGCTGTAATTAGAACCTCACCTCATAAGCATTTTCCTGGTTGCACGTCTTTGTGCACCGATATAGTACCTTTAGGTAGTAGGTACTTTGAGTTTCTTGAGCACCCAGTGTATACTATGTTTTACTTACAATGCGCATTTACTTAAGGATACTTTGAGACATGTCTTTTTTTGAATGTTGCTGACTTTTCCATCTTGAACCTTACGTTTTAGGTATTGTAGGACCAGGCCTCTTTTAATTTTATGGCCGAGCCCATTCACATTCCAGGAGATGATTGTCAGTGGTGGGGCTACCAGTGTATTCCCTGGGGGATCAGTACCTGGCATTGTGTGTTCTGTCATTGAGTGCAACATACAGGTGTGATTCTGGTGCTGTCTGCTGTGTTTCTGTCTGGGTTGTCAACCAGGTCGCAGCTGGTCCGGGCCGCGGGTTCTCCAGAGGCCATTGTACGAGGTGGGTGCGGTGCAGTGTTGAGGCAACCCGTGTCTCCCTAGAGCGTGCCTTGTTCGAGGTGATGTGTTGGGATGTGCGGAGAGGAGCCTGAGTCTGTGCTGCATGTGTGTATGAGTGAAATCTCAAAGCCAATAATAAAGAACATAAACAAGTCAAACTAGAAATGTATAAACCCCTCTCCCCCCTCCCTGCCTCCCTGCCCGGTGGATAAAGAACCCTCCACCTCCCCAACTGAGCGGAGTGCTTAAAGTCCCAACTTATAGGTATTGTTCGTGGGGGTGAGACTTCTGCGTCCGCTGCCGAGTCCCTTCTCCATGAATATCATGCAGTGTCTATCCAGAGCATATCGTCTTACCTAAATGGGCCCGCGTTCCTGCGGTCAGAGTCTTACCATGGCTGGTCACCTGCTTCTGGGAAAAAATGTTCTTTCTGTTGGTCGCCATTGCAGCATCTCTTATATCCCGAATGGTGAGGAAATCAGGTATGTCTGTCCTATAGGCAGGTGCTGCCCGTCACTGTCGAGGGGAGCCTTCCGTTACTGTCGCACTTTCCTGGTTAGTCCATTTCAGCCGTGATCCGTGGGCTTCCGTTGCTGTTCCCTCGCTGTGGGCCACGATTTCTGGGTCCTTTAGCTGGCCTCCACCCCTCCAACCAGTCCTGGGCGTCGCGTGGTGACTCAAAGAACCACGTCTTCCCTTCTGGTTCGACTCGTAGTTTTGCTGGGAAGAGCATAGAGTATTTGAGTTCTCGTGCCCTTAATTCCTTTTTTACATCTGTGAAGCCCCGTCGTTGTTGGGCCACCGCAGCCGTGTAGTCTGGGTAAAAGTTTATTTCCGAGTTGTCGATTTTGAGTGGTGGGCGAGTGCGTGCTGTTTGTAAAATGGCGTCCCGGTCTCTGAAGTTGAAGATTCTTATCAGGATGGGACGGGGAGGTGCCCCTGTTTTAGCCTTCCCTCGGGGCACTGAGGTGCCGGGTTTTTAGGAACCCGGTGGTGCCAGGGGACAACACCCGAAGACCTCTGAGTTCTCCCTTGTTCCGGACCACAGAAACAATGAGTCTTCTAGTCGCAGTCAGAGATCAAGTTTTTATTGGTAGCTACCAAGTAACACGTGTCCTAGAAGCACGACAAACACGGGTCATGTATTCTCAGGAGACTGTACGTGTTCGTTTTTACAGAACCAGTCTTCTCCTTTTATACAGAAATAATGGCTTCAAGCAAGAATTCTTGAGTTTATGATATGGCTGTAAACATATTTCTGCAATAATACAAAGTGCGGCGTCACGTAAGCAAGCCCACATTTTAGATGTCCAGTTCGTGACAGATTACCCAGCAAGATCCGGGACTCCCATCAGATATCGATGAAACACCAATAAAGGCAGGTACCACCCAGTCATAAAACTGGCCATAAAGAAGAAGTATGGACAGGTGCATGTTTGTAGAAAGCATGTTCTGTATGGGGTGAATGGTTTGTGGAATGTTATGTGTCGATAGTATCGTATTCGGCCACTGGGCGGGGAGCCGCCCAAACAGGTTTGGCTTAAGGCAATGGAGTCAGTTTGGACAGGTCAGGGGGAAGTCAGGGAAGGTGGACGTGTCCTTTTGGATCAAGCTCGACCTTTAATTGACTTAACATGAGGGCAAGACGTAAGATGGATGCCGTTAACAAAATGGAGTCTAAGGGATTGGGACGGCAACTACGATTTAGGGGTGTTGGCAACCCTCGATTGTCACGCAAATACATAGGAATGATGTCCTAATCATTATCGGTTCACGGACACTAAATTCGTCATGGTATGTTGATATTTTGTGACACGGGTATTGGACCTCGATATTGGGATAACAATAGGGTCCAGATTTTCAGAACCACAGACCCTCCTTTTACCCTTATGTAAGGCAATAACTCATGTTAATCCGAGTCCAAATCTGTATGAATGAATTCGTGGAGATGCTGCTGTAACATCATCCTGTTGCTTAGTTCGTCCCTTGACGCAGGCTTCCGTACACATGAAGTAGCACAGAGGCCACAGAGTGCAGGAGCGCACTGGACACATAGGCAGAACATAAACAGAAGTGTTAAGATCATCCCAATGAAGATTAGCGTTTTCCATCCCCAGGCAGCGATCAGTCCCCAGAACCACCCTAGCAAGGACCAATCCCCTTTCTCAACGTGAAGGGAACCAGATATTTCATGTAGTTTAGAGATGGCCTGGTATACTGTCGGTGCATTATCAGGGATGAATATGCAACAACTGGATTGGATGACTCTACACACACCACCACGGCGAGTATGATATCAAGGGCAATTCGGTTCTGAAGGGTCATAAGTCGATCCGACTGAAGCTCGGTTGTCAAATTGCCAAGTGCTCCGGCTGTTGTAGTCACGGCGGATTCAACTATCCTTGCTAACTGGCGAATATTCCTGCTGTTCACCATAGGCCCCCAAAATGGCAGAAAACCTTTTGCGAAGTCAGCGAATTCCTGACCCGCGGTGTCGTCTTTACTCACGACACCTCTAGCTGTCCTTGTCCGATGGTAATCTGCTCGGGCCGTGTAGGTAGGAGGCAGCAGAAATTAGATGAAGCACGTGCCTGAGAAGTCAGGGGGTAACCATGTATAGGCTTCGTGGCAGACGAAATACGTGCCTTTGGCTGCTAAGAGTATAGGGGAAGTTCGGGAGGCGAGCACATATGTTTCTGTGCAAATGCTCTTTCCTAACTGTGCAGTGGGATCTCTACCAATACCTTATAAACATAGGTGACCTCGGTGGGGCACTATCCAAACTGGGCGGGATTTCTTTGCTGCCTGGCTCTTGATCAGGTAAACGCCATGTTTGGTTACGTTCCAACGAGTGTATGGAGTCAGTTCATCTTTGGGGATAGTCAGATATGTGTTGAACTCTCTACTCATATTTCTTATCCCTGCTATTAGTGCCTTGTTACTGGAATCGCTTTCAGTGGAACGGGTCGGGTATGGTTCTAGGGCGAATAGAAACATGGTCTGAAAAGCCCACAGAGAACCATAATAACTAAATGGCAGGATGAAGTATGGGATACCCTTATCCGTCTTGTGCGGCATGAGTCCGCATATCCAACAGTTTGATGTGTTCATTATAGACTGGTGTTGGTGTAGGAGTTGGATGAAAGAGTTATTTACAAATTCGAGCCTTCTGGCAGACTCGTGTTCAGGTAGAGGGTGAAAAGAATGTGGGGAGAGAGTGGGAGAAGGCGTCGGCAGAGTGTCATTTGAGAATAGGGAAACTTGAAATACGAATAGAGCATAACCAACCAAAAGCATCACAGTGCTACACAGCATTAGAACACATATTATTAAAAATCTTTTCTTGGACAGTATAGTACACAATTGTTTTTCAAAGTTCGTAAGCTTGACAGGTCTCTCTACCCTTGGAAACTCATCCTCTACTTGCTGCCCGCGGTGGTAGGTTGATTCTGCCAGGGGGCGCGCTCCGTTCGGTCCGGGGTGACTCCCTCGGACCAACCAGAACCATGGACCTAAAACTTCCTTGGTTGCACTCCCTACACTTCAAACGCGACCCTAGCAGCGGAATCGGATGGCGGTTCAAAAATCAAAAATGAGCTAATTCCCTGGGACAAGAGAGCTGGAAGATAAAAAATAGTTCTTGGGGGAAAAGGGAAATCACATTAGATCAAGGTTTTATTAGTCCCTGGGGCTGGATCTCAGGTAGTGTCGTCGCTTCTCAGGTACGGTGTGGTCTTTAAACAATGTCTCAGGTTCGGTAGTGTCCAATTGCATAGATGGTGACACACGTCCTTGCAAAATACGATCACTCTTCTTTTCGGTACCAGTCTCTTTTAAACGTGCATCGGGATGAAACGAGGTACGGATTCAGTCTTAGAGTCGGCAAGTCCTTTATCGACCCACCGGTCGTATGGAAGGGGCAGAGGGACCCGTTTGCAATGGGTCCCATGCACCCAGTTCTTTTTGCCGTCCACCCGAACCGCTGATCTCGTGGAAAGAAGTACCAGGTAAGGTCCGGTCCACCTCGGCTGTCCGTTGTTGGTGCGCTGGAAGTTCCGCACCAAGATCCACGTGCCGGATTTGATTGTATGACCTGGATCGTCAGAGGCTGGCGGAGAGGAACTGTGAACCTGTTGGTGTAAAACACGCAATTTAGCTGTCAATTCGCACAAATAATCAAGCAGTACGGGGTGTTCTATTTCACGGAGTTTCTTTGGTCTTGGCACGCCCCAGACGTTGGCTGGGCGGCCAAACACGATCTCGTGGGGGCTAAGACCTAATCTGGAATGGACGGTCATCCTAGTTGACAAGAGTGCTAGGGGCAAGGCGTCAGGCCATTTAAGACCTGTACTGGTTTGGATCTTTGCTAGCTTGAGTTTCAAAGCGCCATTGTAGCACTCTACTAATCCAGCTGATTGGGGGTGATTTGCAGCGTGGAATTTCTGGTGTATGCCTAGACACTCACACACTCTCTTCATCACTCGTCCTATGAATTCACTTCCATTATCACTCCAGACAATTCTAGGCATACCGAATCTCGGGAAGAACTCTTTGACAAGGGCTTTGGCAGTTGTCATAGCAGTATTGTCTTTAAGGGGGTACGCTTCCACCCACCTTGAAAAAGCGCAAACAACAACGAGCACATACTTTAGATTGTTGCACCTTTCCATGTGAATGAAATCGAGCTGCAAAACCTCGAACGGATACGTAGGAGGCGCAAAATGACCAGCTGGAGTTGGAGTTCCTTTACCGGGATTGTGTTTTAGGCATATCATACAGTTTCTGACCACATTTTCTGCATATTTTGGGATATTGCTATTCTGCCATACTGGGGCCAATAGCTTACATATTCCTTTCGAACTGATGTGTGCCATGCCGTGAGCCATTGTTACTACTGCAAGTACGTATGCATTAGGTAGTAGCCATCGCTGGTGTTCCGATAATTCGACTCAACAACCATTCGTATCCAATCTACCCTTACTTTCTCTCCATTCATTCAACTCATTCTCAGTTGCCTCAGCTTGTATACATTTCACGCTTTGAATGGTGTCCTCAAACATTCCCACATCAGCAGTACATCTAGCGGGACCCGCAACATACATTCGACTCATCGTGTCCCTTGCGGTCTCTTTCCCAACCTCGTCTGCAAATGCTTTCCCGCGGCCAATATCGTCTTGAATTTTCTTGTGTGCACTGCATTTCATAATGGCAACTTGTAGTGGCATGGTCAGTGACTCAAGGAGCTCATTAACTAGCTGACCATGTTGTATCTTTTCACCATGTGAGGTAAGGAAACCACGTTCACGCCATAATCTCCCAAAACTGTGAGCCACGCCATGTGAGGTAAGGAAACCACGTTCACGCCATAATCTCCCAAAACTGTGAGCCACGCCAAAGGCGTATTGGCTGTCCGTGTACACATTCACTCGCTTTCCTTTTGCTAACACGCATGCCTTGGTAAGTGCAATAATTTCCGCAGCTTGTGCAGAGTTGTGGGAAATACGTGCGGTCTCTATAATGGTGTGTAATGTTGTTACAGCATATGCGGCAGTCGTATCACCATTCGGTAACTTGAAACATGAACCGTCAACCCATAAAGTATCATTGCATTCAGGAAGGGGAGTGTCCTGTAAGTCTACTCTCCCTTTTGTCTCTTCTTCTGTCCTAAAGCAGCAGTCATGTTTATCACTCTTGTCTGTTCCTGTCGGAATGGGTAATAACGTTGCGGGATTCAGTGTATTGTGGAAAAGTAAATTTTGCCATGTTCTGTGTCCCTACGTGTCCTCCATCTTATGTTATGTGTGCATGATTAATATGCATATGTATTCCCCATGTTCGATTAAAGACGCAATTACAGTTGTGTCCATCTCTAGTATGCCAGTTTCCAGTTCTCGTGAATACTACGAATATCAGGCCGATGTAAAGCTACGTTGCCACGTTTCCCAGTGTGCACGTTATTTCATTGTAAAGTCCCCGTTTCTAGGCCTCAAAAGGGCCCGGACACCAGATTCTGCTTCTGTCTCCTGAGCCCTCGCTGAGGAGCGATACAGCCCCCACCTGTGTTCCTGACCCTTCACTTACTTCCTGCCTCACAGTGCCCGGTTCAGCCTGGCTCTGCCTCCGAGTCTGCCAAGAGTATGTTATGATTCTAGTTATCAGTCCAGCCCTCCTTCCCTGCATTCCTAAGCTACTGAATCGCATCAATAGTTCCGTCATTGTCTAGCCTTTACGTCTCCATGTAAGAGAAATACTGCATTAATGATCATTTAATATTCTTCATCACGCACTACATGTAGAATAATGCATGCTCCAGTCTTAGAGTCTGTTAGCCTCTCCCCTCCTGACTCTTAGTTTATATCAACACGTCCTCTAAACATTAGATACTAGATAGGGTTTAGGTACATGTCGCCCTGACTCTCCAGACTTCAGTCTCTGCTCCTAGCACGGAGTTCATAGCCCCCAGCTTCTCCTGGTAACACGTCATTGTCAGTTTGCGCGCACCATTAGGTTAGAGGTCCCGGCTCCTTAGGTAGCCCCCTCCATGTTTCCGCCCCATTTATGACATATTCTGTTACGTTTACATCACATGTCTATGTATACGCCTTGTTACACCCACTTTCACCCTTATCTTTCGCGACTGCTATTGACCACACCCACTGCTCCGCCTATTGTATTCACTGTAATGCAACTGTTTTAGTATATATGCTTGTGTACTGTTATTAAATGTTAGCGCGCTCATTCCCTGTCCCCCCTGCAGGGCCCTGCCATCCTGTTCCCGTGCAGGTTGTCCTGTTCCTGTCCTTTATGCTGTATTAAACCTGCAAACTCCTACTACCTCGAATCTTGACTCTTATTTATTGAGCTATCTGTTATTATTATGTCCAGTCAAACCTAGATCCGGTATTATTTATTTATATACCACATAATGGCGCCCGAATAGGGACTTGCCCTTTCCCCACGCGCCGGTGAAGCCACGTATGCCCCCTGATCCTCTGCAGCCGTGACGGAACCATACCGTGCACGTGCAGATATTTCTGCTTCAAGTATCCCTCAGGCCCACGGAGGAGACGGAGGTTGCGGTCCAGCATCCAGACGAGGCGGTGGAGGAACGCGGCGAGTCCCGACCAGAGCCCAAGCCGAGAGTCCAAGGTCCGAGGTATCCGGAGGCCCACCCGTAACAGAAGTCCGAAGTTCGTCCGTCCGGCGTCGAAGCAGTCCAGTCCAGTCCGAGGCCTTCCATTCTTGCTGCCCGGTGAGTACCGTTGCTGGGGTAGTATCTAGACAGGGTCAATCTAATTGTCTCTGGTCCGTGGGGTTTGGTGGTACACAGATCCCAAAACGAAGTGTCCACTTCGGTGGATGCGGGTCCTGACGTGTCTCTTTATGAGACCGGTGAGTTTCGTACTGTTTCAGCAGTGCATCTAGTTTCTGTTCTAGTCAGTTCTGTTCTCGAGAAAATTCATGTATTCTGTTTTCCGTATTCCAGGTAGTATTCTGTTCGAACTGTTATTTTAAATGTTCTTCATGTATTTTAATGTCGTGGTATGAATGTGGAGTAATTATCGTGTTCATTGTGTATTGTAATTGCGTATTGTGTCTAGGTTACAGTTCAGTCATGCCCTTATTTTCTAAACTACGTCAGTTAAAAACCAGAAAAGGTCTGCTAGAAGCAGCAGTTCCTGTCCCGCCTAGGGACAGTCCAGGTCATTTTATGTATCAAAAGCATGGCATAAGTGCCATATTATATCTAGATTTATGGGTAGAGTATACCAAAGGGTTAGAGGAAAAGTATAGATGGCCCGTATCAGGTACGTGGGATGCCGAGTGCATCATGCGAGTGGAAGAAGCATTATGGAAAAAGAAAGCCAGACAGTCACAGAAAGATGCCATCGAGTTATGGCGCAAAGAATCTCATAAAAGAACCGAAAAAGAAATCAGAAAGTCAGAACTAAGTAGAGAATCCTTAGAACGAGCCCAAGAAAGGGAATTAATCGAGATAGGTGAACGAGTTAAAACCGAACAGTCAGATAGACAGAGGCATGCCCTTATTAAGGGTATGTATCCTCTTCTTGCCGAGGGCTTGCCAAAAGCAACCCCGGAGGCATCCAGTAATTTTCCGCCACCCTTAGTTCCGACCAAGCTACGTCACAAACCGACCGCAGCTGATATTTTTATCTCGTCCTATTTGGACGACACAGTCCCAGAATATGCAAATCCTGTTCCGCCAGTCCCTGTAAATCAGGCAATTCCTGCTCCCCCAGACACCGGGGCACCCTTTGCAGTACCTGCTACGGTACCCCCGGTCCAGCCTACATTACAATTTCCCGCCGCGCCAGTACGACGAGTGTCAGTCGACGATTCCAGTTTAGGGGCCGCAGGAGGAGGTCCTCCTGGTACCCCGCCACCACACCAACGTAGAACGTTGGCCGAGTTACATGAATGTGCGTTACAGCGTACGCCCAAATATAAGTCCGTTGCAGAAATCCGACGGGCTCTCACTGAATGCCGCTATGATCCAGTTGCAGGTGATGATAGTACAGTAATATATTCCATCCGTGTAAGACGGGTGACCGGGTATTTGGACACCCTACCAGACATGAAAGAAGATCTAGACAGTATATATCGTTTCATCCGTACAGGGAATGATCCAGAAAGTATTGGTGAAGCCATGTCTCAAAGGAAAGCTGAAATCCAGCTCATGATATTGAAGTTTCTGATTAATTGTTTAATAAGAGAACAAGATTACCCGACCAAAGATCCGGCCGAAATGAGAATCCTGACAAGGTGGAGTGATAATATAGCCGAGGGTAAGCACAGAACCATCAGTAGTATAGAGAGTATGTACAAGAAAATTCGTAAAGAAATAATAAGGTTACACGAGAAACGCAAAGAAGCACAAGTAAGCGAGAAAGAGAATGACTCTCCTACGGAAGAGGTAGAGGACGAGAATCCCGCCAGAATAGCGTATGTAGGAAAATCTAGATTTCCAGATCGCCATTTACGCCTAGAACACAAGACAGTTTTTCATCATCCAGCACCAGAACAAGGTTCTCTAGAACAAGTATTTCAAGCTACCGATCACATTCTGAAATCACGAATCGGTTATAGTGAATTAAGTACTATGCATGAACAAGAATTAGTCCGATCAGCAGTCCGATGGATTACTGATTCTACCACTTTTCCAGATGAAATAGTGGCACAAATGTTTCTGAAACTGCCCCCAGCCGAGCAGCGACTGGGGGGTATGTATATGATCCAGCACCTCATTACATTGTATGAGGGTCAACATTCTGATCCAGGTCCGTTACACGATGTCCTGAACGAGTTACTCCAGTATAGGTGGAAAGGTTTAGGTACCGATTTAATTAGTGTCATTCTAGAACAGCGCCACAAATATAGAACGTTTTTGAACCCGCATTTTGTTCATGTCTCACCCCCAGAAAGTAAACCCTTTTACATAGACAGACAGAATCCGTTACGAGAAGTACACCCAGTCAGGACAGCAGATGGTGAAATGCAACGAGTGTTTGTTTACACTCCGATTACAAAGATGGAACTCTTAGAGATGAAGAAATTAATTCCTTGTCACGACAAAGATAAAGCAGGGTTCCACCGAGAATTAAAAGACATGCTCCGTATGGGAGAATACACGTATCCAGATATTATTAAAATGTTAAAGGTCCTGTTGCCCGCAGGGGTATATGAGAAACTCAAGGAAAAAGAATGGGAGGTGGGAGAGAAAAAGATCGATTGGGCAGTTCTAGAAGCTGAAGATAAGATACGAGTACCAGGTACCGGTCTTGGAGAGAAATGTAAAGAATTACCAGAACTGTTAATACAAGTTTTGCCCAGATTATTAGCCACTAAAAAGGAAGACTGGGATGCAATCTCAGCCTGTAAACAGAAACAAGACGAAGATACTAGTGATTTTTATTCTAGATTCGAGAAATGCTTTATTATAAACAGTGGTCTCAAGACAAGTAGCGAGTCATACCCTCATCTTTTTGTTACTAAATTAGTCGAGAATTCAAGTCCGCAAGTTAAGAACCGAGTTTTGAAAGTCGAAAGTACATGGCAAGCTAGTACCCCGTCCCAGATGTTACAGATGCTCCAGTACCACCAGAATAGAATCAGAGAAGAGCAAGATCATGAAAGGAAGCGTATGAAAGACACAAAAATGAAAGTATTAGTTGCACAATCTGTTCCTCAAGACAGTCAGAAGAGGGGTACGAATCAAGCCAGTCATCCCGCAGTTCCCGTTAAAGGGACATGCAATTATTGTAAACAGCCAGGTCATTATATAAACGAGTGTGCAGTTCTGAAACCCAGCATAGCTACCGGTAAGACTAAAGAAAGACCACGTCCGCCTAGACAAGAACAAGTTTCACAGACTTCTCAGCCACAGAATGCACAACAGACAGTTCCAACACCGCAGCCTATAGCTGCAACACAGCATGTTACACAGCAGATGTACCAGTATGCACAGTCTGAGTATCCAGAGTATCAGCCATATTCATGAAACAGCCTAGAGAGGGAGGTAGGCTTGCCTCTCATCGAGATACCTGTAGATCAAGAGGGTCCCTATGTTCACAGTCAAGTATTAGGGAAAGACAGAAAGTTTCTAATTGATACAGGGGCAAGTAGGACCACCATTAGTCACGCCGAAGTTCCAGGGGCTCCGCTCTCAGGCTCATGAAATGTTTCCCTTGGTTTTTCAGGAAAGCCTATTGTAAACGAGATATCTAAGCCAGTTACTCTAGAAGTAGGTCCATTGTCCCGCACTACTGATCTGTTACTTACGAAATCATGTCCAGAAAATCTGTTAGGTATTAAAACACTGAAAGAATTAGGTGCAGTTATTTGCTGCTCCCCAGAGGGAATACGATTGTTCCTACGTGACTTCAAGGGTCACTATGTACTACGAGATTTTGATCCGAGATTGTCCAATGTTCTGCAGCATCTATGGGCGCAAGGTCCAACTGATGTTGGTTATATGCAAATCACACCCCATCGTGTGACTCTCAAGCCAGGTGTAGTGTTACCACAAATCAGACAGTACAGATTGCCACCTGAGGCTGTAGCAGCCTTATCCAAAATTATTGACGAGCTCATGGCTCAAGGAGTAGTTGTAGAAACTGACTCCAATGTATGTAATTCTCCGATCATTCCAGTCATGAAACGTACTGATCCGAATGCACCCCCAGTATATCGATTAGTGATTGACCTTCGAGAACTCAATAAATGTATTATCCCCCAGTACCCAGTTGTCCCAGATATTTCATCCCTATTGACAGCCATTGATTCAGAAGCTTCATTTTTTACAGTCATAGACCTCAAGAACGCGTTTTTCAGTGTCCCCATTCATCCAGACAGCCAGTTTCTTTTCGGATTTTGTTTAAATGGAAGGAGCTATATGTTCACACGCGCTCCTCAAGGTTTCACAGAAAGTCCTAGCATTTACAGTCAAGCACTTAAAAGACAACTAGACAACATTCACATGCCAACAGACACTGCCCTGCTCCAGTATGTCGATGATTTACTGATCACAGCCCGTTCTGAACGTGCTTGCGAGCGAGCATCACTTACAGTCTTGTATTTTCTCGCCGAGATGGGGCACAAGGTGTCCCCTTCGAAGCTTCAATTCTGTGTACAGCAAGTGATCTACTTAGGCCACTTACTGTCCAAGTGGGGTAGGCAGTTGACACCAGACCGTATCCAGTTAATAGCGAGTCTTCCTCAGCCCAAGACACAGAAGGAGGTACGTGCCTTTATCGGCCTTACTTCTTATTGCAGACAATGGATTCCTCAGTATGCATTTCTAGCTAAACCACTGATACAGTTAACGACACAGGAGGCAGCCGTATCGACTGTCCTCCCTTGGACATCTGAACATACACTTAGTTTCAATGAGTTAAAGAAAGCTTTATGCCAAGCTCCAGTTCTAGCTACACCGAACTACAGTAAGCCTTTTACACTTTTCGTCACCGAACGTGAAGGTACAGCATTATCTGTTCTCGCACAAGATCAAGCAGGACAATACAAGCCTTGTGCTTATTTTTCGAGCACATTAGATCCAGTAGCCCAGGCTCTGCCTGCGTGCCTCAAGTCAGTTGCAGCCACAGCACTAGCTATCAGACAAAGTGATTCCATAGTATTAGGACATTCCTTGACAGTACAAGTTCCACACTCCGTGGAAGTTCTTTTAAACCGAACACAGACTCAGCACTTGACAATTGCACGTTTAACAGGTTATGAATTGACACTGTTCCAGCCACACATAGAAATCAGACGCTGCAACGTTCTAAATCCTGCTACCCTGTTACCATCAGTTAATTCGAATTCTGCCACACACGACTGTGTGGAAATAGTTAACATTATGACCAAGCCAAGACAAGATCTGACAGATATTCCATTACCAGATCACTTTATGTGGATGGTTCATGTATGAGAACAAGTACAGGAGAACTAGTAGCCGCGTATGCAGTGACTACTGACACTGAAGTTATTGAAACACACCGTATTGACACCCTGTCTGCTCAAGCCGCAGAGCTAGTTGCTCTGACACAAGCCTGCATACACGCTAAGAACCTGAAAGTTAATGTTTACACAGATTCACGCTACGCATTTGGAGTCGTACACGACTTCGGAGTGCTCTGGCAGGAGAGAGGTTTCATGACTTCTCATGGAACCAAGATTCAGCATGGTCTCCTTATTCAAGCTCTGTTAGATGCCATACATTTACCGACATCTATTGCTATCATGAAGTGCAAAGCACATACGAAAGTTACTGACATTATTTCCCAGGGTAATGATCTAGCAGATCGCACAGCCAAGCTTACAGCACAGACACCAGACATTCCAGTTAATCCGACACAGACACATACTCCAGATCCGACTACATGTATGACAGTTAAGGACCCTACTCAAGATTTAATTTAATTTAATTTAATTGCGGGTTTATATAGCGCTATGAATCGACTCCCGGAGGAGTATCTCCGCGCTTCGACCGCTGGGGAACCCGTCCTGGCTCACCCTGAGAGATGGTCCCTGATGGGTATCTCTAAGGTGCGACCAAGCATCCCCGGCGGTCTGGGGGGGCCATTGTGAAGATGAGGCAAGCTGATGCCCAGAGTTGCCGAGTGTGGTTTCTGACTAGAGTAGGCACCGAGGCGAGAATTATCGAGTCCGCTGACCCTGGTCCACGACCCTGCCGCGTCGGGAATCGAACCCTGGTCCCGGGCCATTCTCTGCTTACGGGTCTGCCGCCTCTAACCAGTGAGCCACACTTCTCCATGTCATAGATATCCAGTTACATGCTACTCCCGATGAAATCAAGAAATGGTCCGAACAAGGAGGGGTCCAGACAGATCAGGGATGGGTAACGAAGGGTAGAGCCACATGGTTTCTCCCCGACTCTATGGTTCAAGTCATTATTAATACCGCACATAGTCCAGCACATTTAGGAGAAAAAGCTATGTTAGACAGTATCCAGACCATTTGGTTTAACAAGCATTTACGAGCTGCAGCCAAGCAGAAAGTCCGTACCTGTATGATATGTTGCCAGTTTAATCCAGGTAAAAGTGTCCCGGTGGAACAAGGTGGATTCCAGCCCCCTGACCACCCTTTTGAGGTCCTCCAGATGGATTATATTCAGATGGAGCGATGTCGAGGTTTCAAGTATGTCCTTGTAGTTGTATGCGCTTTGTCCAGGTGGACAGAGGCATATCCAGTCCCAGATTACACAGCCGCGACCACTGCCAAGCAGTTGGTTCGTGAATTCTTCCCCCGTTATGGACTCCCTAGAGTCGTATATTCTGATAACGGCCAGCCATTCTCATCTGAGCTTATGAAACATATTTCCCTTTTGTTAGGGTACCAGTGGAAGTTCCATTGTGTACGCCATCCAGAAGCAGCCGGTCTCGTAGAGAGACATAATCAGACCCTGAAAATTCGAATTGCAAAAGTATGTAAAGAGAAAGGTGTGGACTGGCTAGTAGCTCTGCCAGTCGCTTTGTTTTATATGCGCATGGTCGCACATTCCAGATCAGGTCTGTCCCCGTACGAGGTCGTATTCGGCCGCCCCCCTAACATGTGGGGTACACCTAGACCTCGAAGTATTACAGATGTTTCAAGTAATATGCTGACAGATTACCTAGCTTCCTTGATGTCTGCCCTACACTCTTGTCGTTCACAGGTTGCCGCCGCATTTCCAGACAATACCGAGGTGGCACCGCATGAAATCGTTCCCGGATGCATGGTTCTTGTGAGGAACTTTGATCGTTCAAGTCCGCTGGAGCCCCGCTGGAAGGAACCCAAACAGGTCCTCCTGGCCACCCGCACTGCCGTCAAGCTGGAAGGCAGGAAGGGCTGGGTCCATTTGTCACATGTGAAAAGATTTTTTGGATTGAAGCCTGTTTCTAAGAACATTTCCGAGGATTTAAAAGACTGCCAAAGTACTATTCTTAAGGACTGTCCCGCAAAAGACTGTGATACAAATTCCTCCCTGTTAGAGAAAACTCCGCAACAGGAATATAAGAAAAAATTAAGGTCTAGTAAAATAAGTCAGCCAGTTTGATTGTCTAAGTCCTCCCCTAGGTGAAACGGTTAGACCGGTTTCTGACATGTATAAAATAGACCCCCATAGTGAGAGAGTTAGTCAAAACTCAATCCGATGTATCGTTTTTCTAAGTTTCATATTGTTTCTCAGCCTTATGTTTACCTGCACAGGTTATGCATTTTATTTGTATTTTCCAGTTTCTCATGTAAATAAGTCTTCTATTGCTACAGTAGAGCACACGTTTAGTGATCTGCCTCCTCATGAACTATCTTATCGTCTTGCTATGTGTAATAATTCCTTTATCCGCATGTTACATTATTCACACCAGGCCAGCAATGCCACTAATTGTTGGGTGTGTGGTCGACTCCCCCCTTTCCAGACACCGAAGGGAGTTCTGCCACTCTTTCCTTATCCATTTTCACATAATGGTTCGTGTGGAGCATGGTCCACGTTAACGTCATCCTCAACAGATATGTCTTTTCTTAACAGTACATGTTTTCCAGACAAGCAAGGTCTTCCCCACAGAACAGGGTTAGATCTAGAAAATGAAGTTTATAATCTAGGTAATTATTCTTCGAATTTCATGGTCCTGAATGTTCAGTCTGATACTACTCCAGACTTACCTGCTATGTCAGTATTACCAGTCAAAGGTGAATTATGTGTCCGAAATAATGGTTCCGTACATGTAGGACATAGTGATTGTACTACTATTGTCAAGTATAGTGACAGTAGGAAATCTATTTTCAAAGCTTCACGTCATTCTTATTTTGTTTGTGGTCAGACCGCATATGTTCGTCTGCCCCTCGATTGGGAGGGAACCTGTTACATTGCCTTCCTACTGCCACCAGTTTTCCTAGCCCCATCTGATTATCACAGAAACACACATCTAGTACACATTAGACATAGAAGGGAGATCGAGTCCCCGATTGTCGATCAAACTGAAACTGCTCTAGAACAGTATACAGATTTCAATAAAGGTTTTTTCTTCTTTATAGGACCTGTCCAGAATAGTAAGTTAATCCGTAGGTTAACCAGAACCCTTGAAGCAGTAGTGAATGAGACTGCCTCTGCCCTAGGTAACTTAACTGAAGAACAATCTGCTATGAGATTTGTCGTGCTCCAGAATCGTCTCGTCCTTGACGTCATACTGGCCGATAGGGGCGGGGCCTGTAGAGTCATCGGATCTAGTTGCTGCATTTTCATTCCTAATAACGCGCCGTCTGTTTATTCAGCTATAACCAGACTCCATAAAATTGCCCATATGTTACACCAAGATCCAGGCACCTGGACATGGTCCGGTTGGTTCTGGAATATAATTTCCGCTTGGGGATGGAAAGTATTGTCATTTCTAGGTATTGCAGTAGCGATCATATTCAGTTGCTGCCTCTGTATACAATGTGGCCCTGTGATTTGTGGCATTTGTGCTACCTCTTGTATTCCTAGTCCCAAGTCCCGTTCTAAATCCCGTTCCAAGAAAATTCGAGACGAGCAAATGATACTGTATGAAATGATAGATGGTATCATGAATATTGATGTTTCCTGATGGAAACGTAGTGACAAGGAGGGAATGTGGAAAAGTAAATTTTGCCATGTTCTGTGTCCCTACGTGTCCTCCATCTTATGTTATGTGTGCATGATTAATATGCATATGTATTCCCCATGTTCGATTAAAGACGCAATTACAGTTGTGTCCATCTCTAGTATGCCAGTTTCCAGTTCTCGTGAATACTACGAATATCAGGCCGATGTAAAGCTACGTTGCCACGTTTCCCAGTGTGCACGTTATTTCATTGTAAAGTCCCCGTTTCTAGGCCTCAAAAGGGCCCGGACACCAGATTCTGCTTCTGTCTCCTGAGCCCTCGCTGAGGAGCGATACAGCCCCCACCTGTGTTCCTGACCCTTCACTTACTTCCTGCCTCACAGTGCCCGGTTCAGCCTGGCTCTGCCTCCGAGTCTGCCAAGAGTATGTTATGATTCTAGTTATCAGTCCAGCCCTCCTTCCCTGCATTCCTAAGCTACTGAATCGCATCAATAGTTCCGTCATTGTCTAGCCTTTACGTCTCCATGTAAGAGAAATACTGCATTAATGATCATTTAATATTCTTCATCACGCACTACATGTAGAATAATGCATGCTCCAGTCTTAGAGTCTGTTAGCCTCTCCCCTCCTGACTCTTAGTTTATATCAACACGTCCTCTAAACATTAGATACTAGATAGGGTTTAGGTACATGTCGCCCTGACTCTCCAGACTTCAGTCTCTGCTCCTAGCACAGAGTTCATAGCCCCCAGCTTCTCCTGGTAACACGTCATTGTCAGTTTGCGCGCACCATTAGGTTAGAGGTCCCGGCTCCTTAGGTAGCCCCCTCCATGTTTCCGCCCCATTTATGACATATTCTGTTACGTTTACATCACATGTCTATGTATACGCCTTGTTACACCCACTTTCACCCTTATCTTTCGCGACTGCTATTGACCACACCCACTGCTCCGCCTATTGTATTCACTGTAATGCAACTGTTTTAGTATATATGCTTGTGTACTGTTATTAAATGTTAGCGCGCTCATTCCCTGTCCCCCCTGCAGGGCCCTGCCATCCTGTTCCCGTGCAGGTTGTCCTGTTCCTGTCCTTTATGCTGTATTAAACCTGCAAACTCCTACTACCTCGAATCTTGACTCTTATTTATTGAGCTATCTGTTATTATTATGTCCAGTCAAACCTAGATCCGGTATTATTTATTTATATACCACAGTATCACACCTCTTTATGTGGATGTGGCTTGCTAGCAACGTCAGTTCGTAACTGGATAGTCGAGCGCTAGTAAGGTGTTGTGTCTTCGTCCTGTTTAGTAAAATGTCTACTGCATGCGGAACCATAACGATCAGAGTATTATTCATGACTAATCCAGCGGATTGTCGAATGCAGACAGCTGCTGCGGCGGTAGCCCTCAGACAACTTGTGGTTCTGAAAATCTGGACCCTGTTGTTTTCCCGGTATCGAGGTCCAATACCCGTGTCACAAAACCTCAACGTACCATGACGATTTTGGTGTCTATGAACCGATAATGATTAGGACATCATTCCTATGTATTTGTGTCACAATCGAGGGTTGCCAACACCCCAAAATCGTAGTTTCCGTCCCAACCCTTTAGACTCCATTTTGTGAACGGCATCCATCTTACATCTTGCCCTCATGATAAGTCAATTAAAGGTCGAGCTTGATCCAAAAAGGACACGTCCACCTTCCCTGACTTCCCCCTGACCCGTCCCAACTGACTCCACTGCCTTCGGCCAAACCTGTTTGGGCAGCTCCTCGCCCAGTGGCCGAATACGATAGCATCTATGCATAACATTCCACAAACCATCCACTACATACAGACCATGCTTTCTGCAAACATGCACCTGTCCACGTTCCTTGTTTATGGTCAGCTTTATGACTGGGTTGTGCCTTTCTTTATTGAGGTTTCATCGATATCTGATGGGAGTTCCAGGCCTAACTAGGTCATCTATCAACAAACTGGACATCTAAAATATGGGCTTGCCTGCATGACTTCGCTCTTTGTATTATTGTAGAAATATGTGTATTGCCATACCATAAACTCAAGAATTCTTGCTTGAAGCCATATATCTTGTATATAAGGAGAAGGCTGGTTCTGTAAAAACGAACAGTCTCCCGAGAACCTACTCTCCGTGTGGTGTACTTCTGGGACACGTGTTACTTGGTAGCTACCAATAAAACATGATCTTTGACCGTAACTAGAAGACTCTGTGTTTCTGTGGTCCGGAACAAGGGAGAACTCAGAGGTCTTCGGGTGTTACCCCCTGACACCACCGGGTTCCTAAAAACCCGGCACCTCAGTTGGCGCCCAACTCGGGGCGATATCAAGCGGTGACGGTCCAAGCCAGATGTTCGTGAGGAGCTTCGTGTGAAAATTCCGGAGGACGGCCAGCCACTTCAGCGACCCCTGTATGTCGACGTGGTTCCGAAGGTCTTTGCTGCGAGGTTCCCCGCGTCCCGACGGCTACGAAGGACTGCTGCCCTGACTATCGCCTTGTTTTGGACCCAGTGATCCTTGGTAGAGCGAAACGATAGACGAGTCTTCTAGCGACGTCACAGATCTTCAATTACTTCAGTTAAGTATAAGTGGAGCGTCTCCCAGTCCTTAGTTTGTCCTTAGTTTTGGTATCCTTGAGATACACTTTGATTTGGAACTTGCAAGCCCCAAAGCCGAAGGACTCGTGTATTCACGAGAAATATCGTAATAGATAATCCTTTGAAGTTTGAAGCTAGACTAGTGAGCGAAGATGCCTGGTTTTAGCAGACTTGGAAACTTGTTTTGTCTTGGTTATAATAAGGACTCCCGATTAGAGGATTCTTGTCCGGTTCCTCCAATTGGAACTCCAACGAATGAGCTCTATGTAAAGCACGGCGTAGGTCCTATAACATATAACGAAGCAGCAGACATAGAAAAAGGAAATCGCCTCTTGTGATTTACTTTGTGCATGAAGGTCTCCCTTCCTTCACAAAATTCCAGCACCCTTGCATTGCACCATGGTGAAAGGCTGCCTGCATTGGCGCATGGCAGCCCATTGTGCGCCTGTGCTGGGGACAAGGACAGGAATGCGCTGTATCACATAGATACGGCGCATTCCTGCCCTTTTCTTCTGGTGTAGAGCAGTGCAGCAATATTCCTTGTGGTGCTGCCCTACCCAAAACCTCATAAATGAGTCTCTGGGCTTCCTGACGGAGGAGGAGAGACCTGCAGCAGGACGGCGTTCGATCGACTGAATCCAGTCAAGCGTGAACTAGAAAAAGAAGAGATCACATTCTTTGGCCACAATTACACCGACACAAGATGTTTGGAAGAAAGAGCCAGACCACCTGTAGGATTATGAGACCACCATGAGCCAGACCAGATTACCCCACCCCCCCCCCCCTCCTGAAGACTCATGAGACCACCATAGCGTTTGAGCAATAAGCAACAGCTAAGACGCAGACATTCGCTGTATCAGAAGTCCACAGTGGCAGGTCGAGGAGATGTGGTCATGGAGTGACTCGTGCATATTCTCTTCCTCTAGCATTCTCTTTTTTGTGTTTTCTTTCCTTTAATTCTTCTCCTTCCTGTCTGTTTTTCTTCTTTCTGCACCCTGCCCGGTCTCTCTAAATTCTTTCATCTACCAACCAAGGGGTAAGATGTTGATTAAAGCTTAATTTCAGCCGGTGGTTGCAGGTGGGGCCCATCAGCACTCTCCTTGTGAGGGCCGGCACTTATTTTTCGTCATCAGACTTTGACACTTAACAAGGGTGTGAAAAACACCCAAGGGGGAAGAACGAGGAAGAGAAAGATGAAAACAAGTGACATAGGGGGAAATATGAGACCTACAGAAGTGAGATAAAGGAGCCAAGAGTGTCTGGGAGTGGATTAAAGAGCCACGAGGTGGAATCAAGAGTGAGATAAAGGAGCCAAGAGTGTCTGGGGGTGGATTAAAGAGCCACGAGGTGGAATCAAGAGTGAGATAAAGGAGCCAAGAGTGTCTGGGGATGGATTAAAGAGCCACGAGGTGGAATCAAGAGTGAGATAAAGGAGCCGAGAGTGTCTGGGGTGGATTAAAGAGCCATGAGGTGGAATCAAGAGTGAGATAAAGGAGCCAAGAGTGTCTGGGGGTGGATTAAAGAGCCATGAGGTGGAATCAAGAGTGAGATAAAGGAGCCGGGAGTGTCTGGGGTGGATTAAAGAGTCATGAGGTGGAATCAAGACTGAAATAAAGGAGCCGAGAGTGTCTGGGGGTGGATTAAAGAGTCATGAGGTGGAATCAAGAGTGAGATAAAGGAGCCGGGAGTGTCTGGGGTGGATTAAAGAGTCATGAGGTGGAATCAAGAGTGAGATAAAGGAGCTGAGAGTGTCTGGGGGTGGATTAAAGAGTCATGAGGTGGAATCAAGAGTGAGATAAAGGAGCCGGGAGTGTCTGGGGTGGATTAAAGAGTCATGAGGTGGAATCAAGAGTGAGATAAAGGAGCTGAGAGTGTCTGGGGGTGGATTAAAGAGTCATGAGGGGGAATCAAGAGTGAGATAAAGGAGCCGGGAGTGTCTGGGGTGGATTAAAGAGTCATGAGGTGGAATCAAGAGTGAGATAAAGGAGCTGAGAGTGTCTGGGGTGGATTAAAGAGTCATTAGGTGGAATCAAGAGTGAGATAAAGGAGCCGGGAGTGTCTGGGGTGGATTAAAGAGTCATGAGGTGGAATCAAGAGTGAGATAAAGGAGCTGAGAGTGTCTGGGGGTGGATTAAAGAGTCATGAGGTGGAATCAAGAGTGAGATAAAGGAGCCGGGAGTGTCTGGGGTGGATTAAAGAGTCATGAGGTGGAATCAAGAGTGAGATAAAGGAGCTGAGAGTGTCTGGGGGTGTATTAAAGAGTCATGAGGTGGAATCAAGAGTGAGATAAAGGAGCTGAGAGTGTCTGGGGGTGGATTAAAGAGTCATGAGGTGGAATCAAGAGTGAGATAAAGGAGCTGAGAGTGTCTGGGGGTGGATTAAAGAGTCATGAGGTGGAATCAAGAGTGAGATAAAGGAGCCGGGAGTGTCTGGGGTGGATTAAAGAGGCATGAGGTGGAATCAAGAGTGAGATAAAGGAGCTGAGAGTGTCTGGGGGTGGATTAAAGAGTCATGAGGTGGAATCAAGAGTGAGATAAAGGAGCCGGGAGTGTCTGGGGTGGATTAAAGAGTCATGAGGTGGAATCAAGAGTGAGATAAAGGAGCTGAGAGTGTCTGGGGTGTATTAAAGAGTCATGAGGTGGAATCAAGAGTGAGATAAAGGAGCCGGGAGTGTCTGGGGTGGATTAAAGAGTCATGAGGTGGAATCAAGAGTGAGATAAAGGAGCCGGGAGTGTCTGGGGTGGATTAAAGAGTCATGAGGTGGAATCAAGAGTGAGATAAAGGAGCTGAGAGTGTCTGGGGTGGATTAAAGAGTCATGAGGTGGAATCAAGAGTGAGATAAAGGAGCCGGGAGTGTCTGGGGTGGATTAAAGAGCCACGAGGTGGAATCAAGAGTGAGATAAAGGAGCCGAGAGTGTCTGGGGTTGCATTAAAGAGTCATGAGGTGGAATCAAGAGTGAGATAAAGGAGCCAGGAGTGTCTGGGGGTGGATTAAAGCGCCTCGAGGTGGAATCAAGAGTGAGATAAAGGAGCCAGGAGTGTCTGGGGGTGGATTAAAGAGCCATGAGGTGGAATCAAGAGTGAGATAAAGGAGCTGAGAGTGTCTGGGGGTGGATTAAAGAGCCATGAGGTGGAATCACGAGTGAGATAAAGGAGCTGAGAGTGTCTGGGGGTGGATTAAAGAGCCATGAGGTAGAAACAAGAGTGAGATAAAGGAGCCGAGAGTGTCTGGGGTGGATTAAAGAGCCATGAGGTAGAATCAAGGGTGAGATAAAGGAGCCGAGAGTGTCTGGGGTGGATTAAAGAGCCATGAGGTGGAATCAAGAGTGGCATAAAGGAGCCGAGAGTGTCTGGGGGTGGATTAAAGAGCCACGAGGTGGAATCAAGAGTGAGATTCAGGAGCCGGGAGTGTCTGTAGGTGGATTAAAGAGCCACGAGGTGGAATCAAGAGTCAGATAAAGGAGCGGGGAGTGGCTAGTGGTGGATTAAAGAGCCATGAGGTGGAATGAAGAGTGAGATAAAGGAACAGAGAGTGTCTGGGGGTGGATTAAAGAGCCAGGAGGTGGAATCAAGAGTGTGATAAAGGAGCCAAGAGTGTCTGGGGTGGATTAAAGAGCCATGAGGTAGAATCAAGAGTGAGATAAAGGAGCCGAGAGTGTCTGGGTGGATTAAAGAGCCACGAGGTGGAATCAAGGGTGAGATAAAGGAGCCGGGAGTGTCTGGGGGTGGATTAAAGAGCCATGAGGTAGAATCAAGAGTGAGATAAAGGAGCCGAGAGTGGCTGGTGGTGGATTAAAGAGACACAAGGTGAAATCAAGAGTGAGCCGTAAGTATCTGTGTGCTCGCTCTGTTCCTTTTTGCCTGTTATTTGTCTGCTTTTGTATTATTTTTTGTGGTATCTGTTACCCACTGTTGTATTACTTTTTAGTATTCTGCTGCTGTGTTATTTTGTGCCCACTGTTGTATTCCTTTTTTTTGTTTTCTTTGCTTCCGCCCATTTTTTGCTCTGTAGCCCTCCAGCATTCCAGCCTACCTCTACCCTTCCCGCTGCTGCGGCCCCTACCCCCGTTTGCCCATTCGTCCCACTCCCGTCTGCTCCTCCCTCCCACCTCCCCTTCTAATGGCTGCCGTGCCAAAAGCGTGCCGAATGCAAACCCGCCTGTACTCGTCCACGCCTGGTCCGCGCCCAGCGCCAGGCCACCCTGGCCCCCCAAACTCCACGATGCCCGCCGCCACTACCACACCAGCACCCTCCATGCACTCAACGCCGGCCGATCATACACCTGCTTCCTGGCCACCCCGAAGCGCACCCAAGGACCCTTCACCTGCCGGAGCTGCAGTTTCACTAGCCTCCAAGCCGCCACCTCGCCCATCGGGGTAGGATGCCACCACCTCAGATGCATACTACTCAACCACCGCTCTGCCCATAAGCATGGCATCGAACTCTGGGATCTACCTGACTTATCCTCCCCGGACGACGCCTTCCTGATGGAGACCTGGAATTAACCCCTCCTCTGCACCCGACATCGCCATAGCCATCCTGGACGGCTACAAGATCACACGCAGGGACCGTACCAACATAGCAGAAGGAGGAATCACCATCGTCCACACCCTCAGAATCTCGACCAGCACCAACGACACTCTCAGCTCCACCGAACACCAGCACTTCCAGATCCACATCGACCCCAATACCACCCTCAGAGGAACCCTCGTCTATAGACCCCCCCGGCCACAGTGAAGCAACTCCATCCTCGACTTCGACAGCACGCTTGCCCTTGCATCCACGGACTACATCCGCCTCAAAGACCTGAACTTCCACCCACTCCGCCGGACACATGCTCAACAGCATCTTCTCCACCAGCAACTACATCACCTTCAACCATACCACCAAACACCACTGGACCGACCACTGCTGCATGCACTTCACCTTCGAGAAACCCACCATGCACCACCACACACAACGGACTCAACGCTGCAGCTAGAGCAAAGTCACCGAAAACCAGCTAATGCCCACCCTTGCCTGAAATCCACCAACTGACACCGCCGTCACCGACACTGTGGCCCGCAACCTCAGGCAATGGATCGACGACTGTGCCAACACTCTCACCCCGATCAAGAAACCCTCAAACAGACGCATCAACAGAACATCCATCTGGTTCACCGCCGACCTCCAGGCATCTGAGTAGACCTGTCGAAGGCTCGAGATAAAGTGGCACCACAAACAGACAACACCGGACAGTAATGCAGCCCAAAAGAGTGCCATCCACAGACACCACCAACTCATCCGAACTGTCAAAAGGACTTCCTTCAAGGAATGCTTTACAACAACACACACAACAGCAAAGAGCTCTTCAACATCATGAAGGAACTCTCCAACCCCAGCTCCAACTCCAACGACATCCTGCCATCGCAAGACCTCTGCGACTCCCTAGCCACCTTCTTCTACTGTAAGATCGCAGACATCCGTGACAGCTTCAACAACCGGGCCCCCTGACAGCCAACGACACCTCGGACTCACCGCCCCCAGCCACACCAACCCCCTGCTCTCCTGTACCCATGTCACCGACGACAACACCAACAAAATCATGAACACCATCCACTCCGGCATACCATCAGACCCCTGCCAGCACCACATATTCAACAAAGCAAGCTCCACCATTGCACCCCATCTCCGCAAGATCATAAATAATTCCTTTGAGACCGCCACTTTCCCGGAGAGCTGGAAGCACGCCGAGATCAACGCCCTACTCAAGAAACCAAAGGCGAACCCTAAGGACCTCAAATACTTTCGGCCCATCTCCCTACTCCCGTACCGGCGAAAGTCATCATGAAGATTGTCAACAGACAACAGACCCTCTTCCTCGAGGAGAACAACACCCCCATCCGGATTCCGCAGCAACCACAACACCAAAACTGCCCTCATTGCCGCCACCGATGACATCAGGAACCTGCTGGAGAATGGAGAAACCGCAGCCCTCATCCTCCTGGACCTTTTGGCCGCCTTTGACACCGTCTGCCACTACACCCTACGCACACGCCTCCACAGCGCAGGGATCCGCGGCTAAGCCATGGACTGGACCACCTCCTTCCTCACTGGCAGAACACAGAGCTTCCGCCTCCCTCCGTTACGATCTAAAGTTACCAAGATCATCTGCGGCGTTCCCCAAGGATCATCCCTCGGCCCAACACTCATCAACATCTACATGGCACCGCTCACCCACAAAGCCCGATCGCATGACCTCAACATCATCTCATATGCCAACGACACCCAGCTGATCCTCTCCTTCACCAATGCCCCACCACCGCCAAAACCAACCTCCACGAAGGGATGAAGGCCGTCGCCGAATGGATGAAGAACAGCCGCCTGAAACCGATGGATGCACCCCGTTCACCTGGGATGACTCCTGAATGCCACACTGGGAGCTGCACCGACTCCCACCGACCACGCACGCAATCTGGGGTCCATTCTGGACTCATCGCTGTCAAGGATCCAGCAAGTCAACACTGTATCCTCCTCCTGCCTCAACACCCTCTGCATGCTCCGCAAGATCTACAGAAGGATCCTCACGGAACCAGAAGGACAGTCACCCAGGCCCTCATCACCAGCAGGCAGGACTACGCCAATGCCCTCTACGCAGGAACCTCGGCCAAACTCCAGAAACGACTACAACGCATACAGAATGCCTCTGCATGCCTGAGCCTCGACATCCCCGGCCACAGCCAAATCACATCCCACCTGAGAGACCTGTACTGGCTCCCCGTCAACAAGAGGATCACCTTCAAGCTCCTCACCCATGCATACACGGCACTCCACAACACCGGACCAGCGTACCTCTGCAGACGACTCAGCTTCTACACCCCGAACTGCCAGCTTCGCTCCGCTGACCTTGCCCTCGCCCTCGCCACCGTCCCTGTGTGGGTGAAATACCCCCTCCGTCCTCAGACCCCATCCACTGAGTGAGAGACCCCTGTGTGGGTGAAATACCCCCTCCATCAGACACATCCACTGAGTGACAGACCCCTGTGTGGGTGAAATACACCCTCCGTCCTCAGACCCCATCCACTGAGTGAGAGATCCTTGTGTGGTTGAAATACCCCCTCCGTCCTCAGACCCCATCCACTAAGTGAGAGACCCCTGTGTGGGTGAAAACCCCAGTCCATCCTCAGACCCCATCCACTGAGTGAGAGACCCGTGTGTGGGTGAAATGCCCCCTCCATCCTCTGACCCTCTCCACTGAGTGATAGACCCCCATATGGGTTACACCTAATGGGCTGTGTTATGACTTTATTGTGACTACAACCTGCTTCTTTGCTTGTTTTGTGAGTGAGCTCCTGAAGGGGGTGGTGGACAGGAAAGCAGCAGAGAAATGCAAACCCTGATGTGGTGCAAAGCAGCGGGAGAGTGTTGATTGTCGGAGGTAGTCATTGCGGCGAGGTCCGGCCCGTACAATTGCTGCTCCTCGAGAGGTATCGGTTTTCTTCAAAGTGTACTTTACATTTTATTAATAGCGCTTGCGCGCTGCCTGTGCTGCCGTTCCTAATACTTTCAGTGGCTGTTTGTGACCTGAGTTGTTTGTACTAAATAGTAAAAGGTTGTGCTGCTTATTCGCAGCGAAACCCTCTTCTATGCAGTCCCGGCTTTGTTTTTGCTTACTGGAATGGCATCGTTCAATAAGAATGGAAAATATGTTCAATTTGTAGCGTTCCTTAAAAAGTAAACATTTCTTTAATTACAAATTTTCCTTGATTTATGTGTGGTACGACGTTCCCGTTGTGCGCTCTCTATCATCATGTAACTAGCATGTGTGGCAGAGTTTTTACCTTTTTTACAAGTCATGCAAATACATTGTAGGTGTCTTATTCCATTGTTGTAAAGACAGAAGCCTCATTTGGCACAATCGTCTAAGCTATTCAGCTTAGTTGTGCCAATGTAGCTTTGATTTTAGACTGAATTAATCTATTTAGCAAACAGGTTCTCTCGGTTTCTTCTAGCGAACTTAATTCAGCACAGCTCACGTGCTCAGTATCTATGTAGTAGCTCTCCGTGACAGCAACTTCTGAAAACAAATGTGTGCAGGGCCCTTCTGTTCATCTGGGTAGTGTGCGGGCTCTGCATTCACATCATAATGTTATGCAATTATTTCATAACCTGTTGCAGAGGCCTGCTTGGGAATGTTTAGCAGTGATACGAGTGTTTTTAATACCGAACGACTCTTGTTTAGCACATACTCCGGTTCTTAGCTACATGACTGCGTTTTTGTCAAAACTATTGCATTTTATTTTCCATGGGCTGTTTCTTTAGTACATGTTAGTCTCGAGGTCACCTAAAAGCGATCATGGGAGTTCTGTACTTCGTTTTCACGTTACACCTGACCTAGCGCTGTCATCCGTACTGGAGTGTGCACGTGCCCTGCTCTCCACATGCGGCCTAAGCAGAATATTGCTTGTAAGACCTGAACTCTTCTGTTTTTATAAACGCCAAAACAAAAACCTTTTTTGAAAAGCAGTATGAAGACGGAAAAAGGAGAAGTGGTCCCTTAAAAAAAAAAACATGCTTCGACGAGTTACAGTTCACATTTAATGCTTCTAAAATGATTTCTTAACTACCATGATTGATCATCTGTGTGCAATTTATATCCCATGAAGTTTTAAAACATATGCTTACAAAACGCTCTGGTGTAGCCACACTCAGGGCGGAGCATAAGGGAAGGAGAAAAAATAATAAAATATTGAGAAATGACAAGACACAACACAAATGTAACAAACCGAGTGATAGAACAGTGAGTATCACCCTGTGACTGGGAATGGTGATAAGACAAAGTGCAGTTAATGGGGAAGCGCTTTAAAACTGGTTTGTGGATACCAATGAAACCTTTATTTATAGGTTCCACAACCAGGATTAAAAAGAATGAGGATGGGTCGTGTTAGAAGAGAAGACTAGGTTCTCAAAACATTATTAGTTTTTCCCCTTCCCTTATGCTCCGCCCTGAGTGTGGCTACACCAGGGCGTTTTGTAAGCAGACCCGATGATGAAGCATGTCACACACTTTTGTGTGTGGGTGAGGGCAGTTTTCAAAACAGATTTATTTTTTCTGTCTCGTGTTGTTACACGTGTACTCTAATCTCTCCACCCCTTCTTGTGTGTATACTTTGACTTAGGGGGTTCGGGGTGGTGGAGTTGTATAATTTCTTTGACCCTCTCCCCTGTGAATAGTGAGTTTTAAAACATATGCCTTTTGTAGCAGGCCCCCTTCCAGTAACATTCATCTTTGAAAGGGGCTGTAGGTTAGTAAGTTTGCAATTCAGGGGCTATGTAGAAGCTTGAACGTCTTTCCAAAGTTTATTACTGTTTTAAAGGGCATAGTAATTTCTGATATTTTGCTTTTTCCATGGACTTATGTGTTTGGTTTTATTTCAGGGGGAAAATGTCTCTGTCAAGGGGAGCTGCAGTCATGCTGCTGTCTCCGGTTAGTGCCCTTCCTTCCATTTCTGCTGCTTTGCTGCAGTTTTAAGACCTTGTTAGAGTTTCTTGTTGCTGAAATAGGGGTAATTTCTGATATTTATCTGTTTCCCTAATCCTTATTACTTGATTTTGCCCGCCGCAAGTCACATAGCAATCTGAAACCTTGGCAGCTATGGTTTGAGGATTCATGGCCCTGTAAAATATAAAGAATTACCCCCAGGAACAGGAACATTAGAAACGCTGCTCAGCCTCATTGCAGCAGCTGTGTCTACATTTCTCACATTGAATGAAATACAAGTCCTCATTTAAATTCACTCCTGAATGTCATGTCTGTTCCTTTGCAGGCGCCAATGCTTGTTTCCCATATAAGACCCTGTCATGGACTGTGAGTGTCTACACCTCTGTGACATTTAAAAACCCAGGTTTTTACAGTCACCAATGCTTGTTTCCCTGCTGGAGCCTGGAGGCGGCGGTTCTGTCAGCAGCCACCAGAGGGCGCTCCTCGCCTGATGATGAAACCCACTGAGTTGCACATTGTATGAAAGGGAGAAGGGTTTCCTCTTCCGGGTCAGCGGCGGCAGAGACAGCACCAGCAGCAAATGCTGACATCACTTCCTGTCTCTCCTGGTGTGTGCAGCCTGCTGCAGAGGAGGAAGGAGCCCTGTCTAGTGGGCAGTTACCATCATTTTCAGAACCTCACATACCCCAGAACTGCCCCCCCCCCCCCTACACCCCCAGGAGGAGGAGAGAGCCTGGACAGGTTTCTGCTCAGGTAGGAGAGCTGCCAACTCACTTGGCTGCAATTTAGTAATCCATTGATCAGATTCCCCCCCATCCCCTCCCCCTGGCATTTATGGTGAGGCCAGGAGAGCTCAGCTCTTCCTCCTGCTGAGGCTGAGTGGGGAGCAGAGGAGGTGAGGCCTGTCCAGGGGTGCAGAGGAGGAGAGGCCTGTCCAGGGGTGCGGAGGAGGTGAGGCCTGTCCAGGGGTGCAGAGGAGGAGAGGCCTGTCCAGGGGTGCAGGGGAGGTGAGGCCTGTCCAGGGGTGCAGAGGAGGAGAGGCCTGTCCAGGGGTGCAGAGGAGGTGAGGCCTGTCCAGGGGTGCAGAGGAGGGGCCTGTCCAGGGGTGCAGAGGAGGTGAGGCCTGTCCAGGGGTGCAGAGGAGGAGAGGCCTGTCCAGGGGTGCAGAGGAGGAGAGGCCTGTCCAGGGGTGCAGGGGAGGTGAGGCCTGTCCAGGGGTGCAGAGGAGGAGAGGCCTGTCCAGGGGTGCAGAGGAGGTGAGGCCTGTCCAGGGGTGCAGAGGAGGGGCCTGTCCAGGGGTGCAGAGGAGGTGAGGCCTGTCCAGGGGTGCAGAGGAGGAGAGGCCTGTCCAGGGGTGCAGAGGAGGAGAGGCCTGTCCATGGGAGCAGAGGAGGAGAGGCTGTCCAGGGGTGCAGATGAGGGGAGGCCTGTCCAGGGAGCAGAGGAGGTGAGGCCTGTCCAGGAGTGCAGAGGAGGTGAGGCCTGTCCAGGGGTGCAGAGGAGGAGAGGCCTGTCCAGGGGTGCAGAGGAGGAGAGGCCTGTCCAGGGGGCAGAGGAGGTGAGGCCTGTCCAGGGGTGCAGAGGAGGTGAGGCCTGTCCAGAGGAGCAGAGGAGGTGAGGCCTGTCCAGGGGTGCAGAGGAGGTAAGGTCTGTCCAGAGGAGGGGCAGAGGAGGAGAGGCCTGTCCAGAGGTGCAGAGGAAGAGAGGCCTGCCCAGGGGGCAGAGGAGGTGAGGCCTGTCCAGAGGTGCAGAGGAAGAGAGGCCTGTCCAGGGGTGCAGAGGAGGTGAGGCCTGTCCAGGGGGCAGAGGAGGAGAGCCCTGTCCAGGGGTGCAGAGGAGGTGAGGCCTGTCCAGAGGAGCAGAGGAGGTGAGGCCTGTCCAGGGGTGCAGAGGAGGCAAGGCCTGTCCAGAGGAGGGGCAGAGGAGGAGAGGCCTGTCCAGAGGTGCAGAGGAAGAGAGGCCTGCCCAGGGGGCAGAGGAGAAGAGGCCTGTCCAGGGGGCAGAGGAGGTGAGGCCTGTCCAGGGGTGCAGAGGTGGTGAGGCCTGTCCAGAGGAGCAGAGGAGGTGAGGCCTGTCCAGGGGGCAGAGGAGGTGAGACCTGTCCAGGGGTGCAGAGGAGGTGAGGCCTGTCCAGAGGAGCAGAGGAGGTGAGGCCTGTCCAGGGGTGCAGAGGAGGCAAGGCCTGTCCAGAGGAGGGGCAGAGGAGGAGAGGCCTGTCCAGAGGTGCAGAGGAAGAGAGGCCTGCCCAGGGGGCAGAGGAGGTGAGGCCTGTCCAGGGGTGCAGATGAGGGGAGGCCTGTCCAGGGAGCAGAGGAGGTGAGGCCTGTCCAGGAGTGCAGAGGAGGTGAAACCTGTCCAGGGGTGCAGAGGAGGAGAGGCCTGTCCAGGGGTGCAGAGGAGGAGAGGCCTGTCCAGGGGGCAGAGGAGGTGAGGCCTGTCCAGGGGTGCAGAGGAGGTGAGGCCTGTCCAGAGGAGCAGAGGAGGTGAGGCCTGTCCAGGGGTGCAGAGGAGGCAAGGCCTGTCCAGAGGAGGGGCAGAGGAGGAGAGGCCTGTCCAGAGGTGCAGAGGAAGAGAGGCCTGCCCAGGGGGCAGAGGAGGTGAGGCCTGTCCAGAGGTGCAGAGGAAGAGAGGCCTGTCCAGGGGTGCAGAGGAGGTGAGGCCTGTCCAGGGGGCAGAGGAGGAGAGCCCTGTCCAGGGGTGCAGAGGAAGAGAGGCCTGCCCAGGGGGCAGAGGAGAAGAGGCCTGTCCAGGGGGCAGAGGAGGTGAGGCCTGTCCAGGGGTGCAGAGGTGGTGAGGCCTGTCCAGAGGAGCAGAGGAGGTGAGGCCTGTCCAGGGGGCAGAGGAGGTGAGACCTGTCCAGGGGTGCAGAGGAGGTGAGGCCTGTCCAGAGGAGCAGAGGAGGTGAGGCCTGTCCAGGGGTGCAGAGGAGGCAAGGCCTGTCCAGAGGAGGGGCAGAGGAGGAGAGGCCTGTCCAGAGGTGCAGAGGAAGAGAGGCCTGCCCAGGGGGCAGAGGAGGTGAGGCCTGTCCAGAGGAGCAGAGGAGGTGAGGCCTGTCCAGGGGAGCAGTGTCTCTCTTCGGGGCCTGTGCATAGCGCCCCGAGGCTCAGGGCGGAGTCAGAGGCGCTGTATGGGGTGGAATGAACTCTGGGCTCCTCTGTCCTGAATGAGAATCCTTCACCAAGAGGCCTGTCCAGAGGAGGGGCAGAGGAGGAGAGGCCTATCCAGAGGAAGAAGAGGAAGACAGGCCTGTCCAGGGGTGCAGAGGAGGAGAGGCCTGTCCAGGGATGCAGAGGAGGTGAGGCTTGTCCAGGGAGTGGCAGAGGAGGTGAGGCCAGTCCAGGGGGCAGAGGAGGTGAGGCCTGTCCAGGGGTATAGAGGAGGTGAGGCCTGTCCAGGGGTGCAGCGGAGGTGAAACCTGTCCAGGGGTATTGAGGAGGTGAGGCCTGTCCAGGGGTGCAGAGGAGGAGAGGCCTGTCAAGGGGTGCAGAGGAGGTGAGGCCTGTCCAGGGGTGCAGAGGAGGAGAGGCCTGTCCAGGGGTGCAGAGGAGGAGGGGCCTGTCCAGAGGCTTGAGGAGGTGAGGCCTGTCCAGGGGGGCAGAGGAGGAGAGTCCTGTCAAGGGGTGCAGAGGAGGTGAGGCCTGTCCAGGGGTGCAGAGGAGGAGAGGCCTGTCCAGGGGTGCAGAGGAGGAGGGGCCTGTCCAGAGGCTTGAGGAGGTGAGGCCTGTCCAGGGGGGCAGAGGAGGTGAGGCTTGTCCAAGAGTGCAGAGGAGGTGAGGCCTGTCCAGTGAGTGCACAGGAGGTGAGACCTGTCTAGGGGAGCAAAGGAGGTGAGGCCTGTCCAGGGATGCATGCAGAGAAGGAGAGGCCTGTCTAGGGGTGCCGAGGAGGAGAGGCTTGTCCAGGGGTGCAGCAGATGCGAGGCCTGTCCAGGGGTGCAGAGGAGGTGAGGCCTGTCCAGGGGTGCAGAGGAGGCGAGGCCTGTCCAGGGGTGCAGAGGAGGCAAGGCCTGTCCAGGGGTGCAGGGAGGAAAGGCCTGTCCAAGGGGCAGAGGAGGAGAGGCCTGTCCGGGGAGCAGAGGAGGTGAGGCCTGTCCAGTGGTGCAGAGGAGGTGAGGCCTATCCAGGGGAGCAGTGTCTCTCTTCGGGGGGACTATGCATAGCGCCGCCAGGCTCAGGGCGGAGTGAGAGGCGCTGTATGGGGTGGAATGAAGTCTGGGCTCCTCTGTCCTTAATGAGAATCCTTCACCGAGAGCTCCTGGGAGAAGCACTGAGAAGCCTGTCCAGGGGTGCAGAGGATTTGAGGCCTGTCCAGGGGGCAGAGGAGGAAAGGCCTGTCCAGGGGTGCAAAGGAGGTGAGGCTTGTCCGGAGGTACAGAGGAGGAGAGGCATGTCCAGGGGTACAGAGGAGGTGAGGCCTGTCCAGGGGTGCAGAGGAGGTGAGGCTTGTCCAGGGAGTGGCAGAGGAGGTGAGGCCAGTCCAGGGGGCAGAGGAGGTGAGGCCTGTCCAGGGGTATAGAGGAGGTGAGGCCTGTCCAGGGGTGCAGCGGAAGTGAAACCTGTCCAGGGGTGCAGAGGAGGAGAGGCCTGTCCAGGGGTATTGAGGAGGTGAGGCCTGTCCAGGGGTGCAGAGGAGGAGAGGCCTGTCAAGGGGTGCAGAGGAGGTGAGGCCTGTCCAGGGGTGCAGAGGAGGAGAGGCCTGTCCAGGGGTGCAGAGGAGGAGGGGCCTGTCCAGAGGCTTGAGGAGGTGAGGCCTGTCCAGGGGGGCAGAGGAGGAGAGTCCTGTCAAGGGGTGCAGAGGAGGTGAGGCCTGTCCAGGGGTGCAGAGGAGGAGAGGCCTGTCCAGGGGTGCAGAGGAGGAGGGGCCTGTCCAGAGGCTTGAGGAGGTGAGGCCTGTCCAGGGGGGCAGAGGAGGAGAGTCCTGTCAAGGGGTGCAGAGGAGGAGAGGCCTGTCCAGGGGTGCAGAGGAGGAGGGGCCTGTCCAGAGGCTTGAGGAGGTGAGGCCTGTCCAGGGGGGCAGAGGAGGTGAGGCTTGTCCAAGGGTGCAGAGGAGGTGAGGCCTGTCCAGTGAGTGCACAGGAGGTGAGACCTGTCTAGGGGAGCAAAGGAGGTGAGGCCTGTCCAGGGGTGCAGAGGAGGTGAGGCCTGTCCTGGGGGTACAGAGGTGGTGAGACCTGTCCAGGGGGTGCAGAGGAGGAAAGGCCTGTCCAGGGGGTGCAGAGGAGGAGAGACCTGTCCAGGGATGCAGAGGAGGTGAGGCCTGTCCAGGGATGCAGAGGATGTGAGGCCTGTCCAGGGGTGCAGAGGAGGTGAGGCCTGTCCGGGGTGCAGAGGAGGTGAGGCCTGTCCTGGGGGGTACAGCAGATGTGAGGCTTGTCCAAAGGGTACAAAGGAGGTGAGGCATGACATTTTTAGGGGGGTTGCAAAGAAGGTGAAGCCTGTCCAAGAGGTGCAGTGGAGGTGAAGCCTCCCCAGGGGGAGGATAGGAGGTGGCCTGTCCAGGGGGAGTACATGAGGTGAAGCCTGTCCAGGGGTGCAGAGGTGATGAGGCCTGTCCTGAAGGGTGCAGAGGAGATGCCTGTCCAGGGGGAGCAGAAGAGGTGAGGCCTGTCCTGGGCGTGCAGAGGAGGTGAGGCCTGTCCAGGTGCATGCAGAGGAGGTGAGGCCTGTCCTGGGTGCAGAGGAGGTGAGGCCTGTCCAGAGGAGGGGCAGAGGAGGAGAGGCCTGTCCAGGGGTGAAGAGGAGGAAAGGCCTGTCCAGGGGAGCAGAGGAGGTGAGGCCTGTCCAGGGGAGAAGTGTCTCTCTTTGGGGCCTATGCATCGCGCCCTGAGGCTCAGGGCGGAGTCAGAGGCTCTGTATGGGGTGGAAGGAACTCTGGGCTCCTCTGTCCTTAATGAGAATCCTTCACCGAGAGGCCTGTCCAGAGGAGGGGCAGAGGAGGAGAGGCCTGTCCAGAGGAAGAAGAGGAAGAGAGGCCTGTCCAGTGGTGCAGAGGAGGTGAGGCTTGTCCAGGGAGTGGCAGAGGAGATGAGGCCTGTCCAGGGGGCAGATGAGGAGAGGCCTGTCCAGGAGATTTGGAGGAGCTGAGGCCTGTCCAGGGGTGCAGAGGAGGAGAGGCCTGTCTAGGGGTGCAGAGGAGGTGAGGCCTGTCCAGGGGTGCAAAGGAGGTGAGGCCTGTTCAGGGCTGCAGAGGAGGAGAGGCCTGTCCAGGGGTGCAGAGGAGGAGAGACCTGTCCAGGGGTACAGAGGAGCTGAGACCTGTCCAGGGGTGCAGAGGAGGTGAGGCCTGTCCAGGGGTGCAAAGGAGGAGAGGCCTGTCCAGGGGTGCAGAGAAGATGAGGTCTGTACAGGGGTGCAGAGGAGGTGAGGCCTGTCCAGAGGTGCAGAGGAGTAGAGGCCTGTCCAGGGGTCAGAGGAGGAGAGTCCTGTCCAGGGGTGCAGAGGAGGAGAGGCCTGTTCAAAGGTGCGGAGGAGGAGAGGCCTGTCCAGGGGTACAGAGGAGCTGAGGCCTGTCCAGGGGTGCAGAGGAGGTGAGGCCTGTCCAGGGGTGCAAAGGAGGTGAGGCGTGTCCAGGGGTGCAGAGGAAGTGTGGCCTGTCCAGGGGTGCAGAGGAGGAGAGGCCTGTCCAGGGGTGCAGAGGAGGTGAGGCCTGTCCAGTGGTGCAAAGGAGGTGAAGCCTGTCCAGGGCTGCAGAGGAGGAGAGGCCTGTCCAGGGGTCAGAGGAGGAGAGGCCTATCCAGGGGTGCAGAGGAGTAGAGGCCTGTTCAGGAGTGCAGACGAAGAGAGGCCTGTCCAGGGGTGCAGAGGAGGTTAGGCCTGTCCAGAGAACTGTCCAGGGGTGCAGAGGAGAGGCCTGTCCAGAGGTCAGAGGAGGAGAGGCCTGTCCAGGGGTGCTGAGGAGGAGAGGCCTGTCCAAAGGTGCAGAGGAGGGGAGGCCTGTCCAGGGGTGCAGAGGAGGAGAGGCCTGTCCAGGAGTACAGAGGAGGTGAGGCTGTCCAGGTGTGCAGGGGAGGTGAGGCCTGTCCGTGGAAGCAGTGTCTCTCTGGGGCCTGTGCATAGCACCCCGAGGCTCAGAGGGGCGCTGAATGGGGTGGAATAAACTCTGGGCTCCTCTGTCCTTAATGAGAATCCTTCACCAAGAGGCCTGTCCAAGGGTGCAGAGGAGGAGAGGCCTGTCCAGGGGTGCAGAGGAGGTGAGGCATGTCCAGGGGTGCAGAGGAGAGGTCTGTCCAGGGGTGCAGAGGAGCTGAGGCCGGTCCAGGGGTGCAGAGGAGGGGAGGCTTGTCCAGGGGGAGGAGAGGAGGTGAAGCCTGTCCAGTGGTGCAGAGGAGGTGAGGTCTGTCCAGGGGTGTAGGCATAGAGGCCTGTTATGGCAACTATCAAACATGACAACTCTGATCCTCTCAGATAGATACACAGAATAAATGGTTGGGATGTTTTCAATATGTATTTTATGAACAGTTGTTTTTCTAGTGTAAAATAAATGTGCTGAGACAATCAATAGAGAGTAGAGGATATACATAACTAGAAGCACTAGAAATATAAAAGGATGATAGATTTCTACCATTCTGCTAAAATAATGAATGCATACCAGCATATAAATACATTACAGTAAAATGCGTACTCCAACGATGTAATCCTAGCTAGATGTACCTAAGTGTACCAAGCATGTATGTTGGTGTTAAGCCAAGAATCCTCCTAGGATAAATCAAACCCCATTACCTGGGACCCCCGTTATGGTCTCGAACTGGACAACCCGCAAGGGATGTTCAGACCACTGCGAGCTGGAGTGTCTGCATGCAGGAACTTCAGCATCTCACGTTAGTGTATCGGCATGGAAGTCCTGATCTCCTCTCTCTTAACTCAATAAGATGTGCTGTATTTATACAAAAATTATCTAGTGTTTCTTTGTCCCCTGTCCCTTTTATTAGCCATTTTTGGATTTGAGCATGACGTAGGGGATGAACCTTGTACATAGATATTATGCAGGTGGTGTAGCTTCTACCTGGTTTCCAAGAACCCTCATGAATATTCATTCATACTGTCCATTGATGAAGTTATAGGAGGCTATTGTTCAGGGAAAAACTTGAACTTGAACTAGGTAAAGGTTCAATCCTAAAAGGTGAAAGTATATGATATTACCCGGACCTATATATGGGTACCTATATGGAACATAACAGGTCCTCACCAGGCCACGGTTCACATCCTGGTCCTCACAAGGCCCTGGTCCATCAGGCCCCAGGTCATGTCCTGGTCCACCAGGCCCGGCTCACGACCTGGTCCACCAGGCCCGGCTCAAGTCCTGGTCCTCACAAGGCCCTGGTTCACGTCCTGGTCCACCAGACCCCGGCTCACGTCCTGGTCCTCACAAGGCCCTGGCTCACGTCCTGGTCCTCGCAAGGCCCGAGCTCACGTACTGGTCCACCAGGCTCCAGCTCACGTCCTGGTCCTCACAAGGCGCCGGTTCACATCCTGGTCCTCACAAGCCCCAGGCTCATGTCCTGGTCTTCACAAGGCTCCAGCTCACGTCCTGGTCCTCACAAGGCGCCGGTTCACATCCTGGTCCTCACAAGCCCCAGGCTCATGTCCTGGTCCTCACAATGCCCAAGCTCATGTCCTGGTCCTCACAATGCCCTGGCTCACATCCTGAGCTTCACAAGCCCCTGGCTCATGTCCTGGTCCATACCAGGCACTTATCACATCCTCATCCTCACTAGACTCCGGCTTACGTCCAGGTCCTCCCCAGGCCAAGCAGAAGAGGGAGATCAATTGGTTGTTGGCCCACAATGCCACCTCAAACAGGAAGCAGACATATGCAAATCAGCTTTAGACTCCTTCCAATAGAAGCAGTCCAGCCTGAAGAGCCAATGCAGATCTTTTCTGAACCGGAACTCAACCAACCCAAGACCGGTTTCACCCTATCTGGGCCTTTACTGTAGAGTGCGGCTTGATTCCAGCGGTGCAGCGAGCACTGAACCCACATCTGGGTCCTGACTGTAGGGTGCGGCTTCATTCCAGTGGTGCAGCGAGCACTGTGACTGAACCCACATCTGGGTCCTGACTGTAGGGTGCGGCTTCATTCCAGTGGTGCAGCGAGCACGGGACCCACATCTGGGTCCTGACTGTAGGGTGCGGCTTGATTCCAGCGGTGCAGCGAACACTGAACCCACATCTGGGTCCTGACTGTAGGGTGCGGCTTCATTCCAGTGGTGCAGCGAGCACAGGACCCACATCTGGGTCCTGACTGTAGAGTGCGGCTTGATTCCAGCGGTGCAGCGAGCACTGTGACTGAACCCACATCTGGGTCCTGACTGTAGGGTGCGGCTTCGTTCCAGTGGTGCAGCGAGCACAGGACCCACATCTGGGTCCTGACCGTAGGGTGCGGCTTGATTCCAGCATTGCAGCGAGCACGGGACCCACATCTGGGCACACCTGGCATATTTATGAATACGGAAAATGATGGGTGGAACGTTTGAGTTCATCTCTGCCACTGGTAATTACTCTGGGACACATCCAAGCCCAACCTTCTTGTTCTTGCCCTCCGTTGCACCTCAGTATGCAGCCGATTTAAGATCCACAAAGGCAGCATAAAGGCCACCCTTGTGCAAGACCACAGTCTTCCAGTAGAGCATAATAAAACGAAATACCTGATCAATGGTACTAGTACACGCCCTAAAGCCTGCCTGTAGAGGAGATAAGCTATCTGTCTCTCCCACCCATTCCTGCAATTTGTTCAAAACTAGATGCAGAATTATCTTTTAGAGTGAGTCTCTCAGGCTGATAAGCCCGTAGTTGCCTGGCAGGGATTTATCCCCCTTTTTAAAAACGGGGATAATCTCCGCCCCTTTCCACGAATCAGTAACTGGGGCACCCTGCGCAATTGCGTTAGCCACCATCGCGTTGTAGTGGCACCATTTAGATTTTTCATACAGAAATATGTCCGGCAGAATGCCATCTGGGCCCGGTGCTTTACCTTCTGTTACTGCCCCCAGGGCCAGACTAACTTCAGCATCTTCAAAAACTGTGCCTGTGTAGTACCGGCACGGGGGCTTCTCTTCCGTCCCTTCCCCTGAGCTACGTGCATATTGAGGCTTAAAGTGAGTGACCCAATGCTCCTGTGAAACGTGGTTTTGCGTCTGGGTTGGCAGACCACCCCTGTCCCACTTAGCTATGTTCCAAAACTGTTTGGGATTTTTGTTTACGCATTCTAATTTGAGTTCCTGACATCTATTCTCATCCCAGGATTTTTTTGCCTTAACTTGTTCTCTTCGGTAATTATACCTTAGTTGCCGTACAGCACTGGGATTTCACTCTTTAATTGCAGCTCCTAGTTGTCTACGCACCTCTTTACATTCCATATTGAGCCACTGTGGGCCTTTCCTAGGATAGACTCCCTTGGCCTTATGGCATCCAATGAAATAATTGCGTAGCTTGGCAAAAAAGCTAACATGGGTACCGATCACCGGGTCAGGAGCAGCTGAGTTTAGCATGCATACATCCAACTCTGAAATCGCCCCTTCAACGTCTAGGGATATTGAAGCTAAAGCTTCGGGGTGCTTGAGTATATTTGCCCATTTTAGGCGTCTCATGTCGTTTGATGGAACCACATCCTTGTGAGCAAATTACTCTCTGATCGCGTGTGTTCCCGTTGTGGTAACAAACCAAGAGTTGCACACAGGGGGTTGTGGTCACTCTCTGGCCACTCTCTTACTACCATATCCCTTAAGTGATGCCACAGTCGCAGATTGATTAATAAGTAGTCTATGCGACTAGCACAACTGCCATTGTTGAAAGTATTTGCTCCATGCTTATCGGGTGTGGATCTGACATTCGCCGCCCGTGGTCCCTTCTCTTGATAAGTGGCATTGATTTGGATTGCCATGTCAGACCATTTTTTAATTGGTGGCAGTTCTAACTTTAAGATCCCCCATTGCTCATCAGCATCTGCAATAAAATCACAATATTGTATTGTATTTTATTGTAATTGCATTTGTATAGCGCTTACTACCCTTGATGAGGCGTCAAAGCGCTTTTTCAGTGAGTAGCAAGCTACTCCGGGATCTAGTGAGGATTAGTGTTAAATTAGTATAGTAAAACATGCAAGTAACTTTTAAGTGGTGGATATGTTAGTCAGTTATTTGGATTCGGAAGGATAGCAGAAGGATAGAAGAGGAAAGAAGGTTTGTATTTATATAGCGCTTCTAACCCCTGATGGGGGTGTTGAAGCGCTTTTTTTGGCGGGTAGCATGCTATTCCGGAAACCCATAAAGGATTAGTGGTGAATTAGTATGGTGAAACATGAAAGTAATTTGAGTGGTGGATATTAATCAGTTATTTGGAGTGTGAAGGATAGCGGAGGGATAATTTGAATTTGAATTTGAATTTAAAGGTATTTGTTGAGCGCGCATACACCAGGCGGTTTCATGGCGCTATTGAGGAGGACGGTTCCTGGGTTGGATGGGGAGATAATTTAGGTTTTAAAAGCCTGTGAAAACAGAAAGGTTTTCAGAGTGCTACGGAACTCCAGATAGGAGGTTTCAGATCTCATAGCGAGAGGAAGAGAGTTCTAAAATTGTGGAGCGAGGACGGAGAAATTGGAACCTCCCATTCTGCTCTTAATGATTTTCTGGGTACCACCAAGAGGGACAGAGAGGAGGAGCTCAGCTGTCTACTGGGGGTGTAAGGTTTGATTTTGGAGTTGATGAACTCAGGGGCTGTTCCTGCGAGAGCCTGGAAGGTGATGCATCCTATCTTGAAGAGGGCCCTTTGTCTAATAGGGAGCCAGTGAAGGGATCTTAGGAGGGGAGTGGTATGGTTAGATTTAGGTAGGCCAAAGGCTAAGCGGGCAGCTTGGTTTTGCACCAGTTGGAGCCATCGGATGGCATACGCAGGAGCACCATTATACAGGACGTTCCCGTAGTCGAGACGGGAAAGGACCATAGCCATCAGGATCAATTTAAGAGCAGAGAAGGAAAAAAAATGTGAGATTTTCCGGATAGTGCGCAATGTATAAAAACAAGAAGAAACCACTGTGCTAATCTGAGAGTGTAGAGTGAGTTGTTGGTTGAGGGTTATTCCCAGTGTCTTAACAGAGAGAGAAGGAGAAGGGGGGGAACCAAAGGAGGGGGGCCAAAAGATAGGAGACCAAGGGTTAAGTTTGCCGCCAGTAAGAAGAAGTTCGGTCTTATCAGGGTTGAGCTTAAGATGGTTAAGCTCATCCAATCCCTGATAAAGACCATCACCGACTGAAAGTTATGGATAGAATCAGAAGAGTTCGAGAGGTTGAAGATGAGCTGGAGGTCATCGGCGTAATTAAACACCGTGACCTCCATCCTTTGTAAAGCCGAAATAAGCAGGAAGATATACAAATTAAAAAGAAGAGGAGAAAGAGAAGATCCCTGAGGGACACCACACTGCCCTTTGCGGGCTTGGGAAGAAAAATTTGCCAGATGGACTGCCTGTGCCCGGTCGCTCAGAAATGAGCCGAGCCAGGCTAGGGCTGAGCCTCCAATGCCAGCCGCCTCGACACGGTAAAGGAGGATGGTGTGGTCCACCGTGTCGAAGGCGGCCGACAAGTCAAGAAGAACCAGTGCCTGTGTGAGGTTAGCGTCTAGCCCCTCTCTAAGTGTGTCTAAAACCGAGACCACCACTTTTTCGGTGGAGTAGAGAGGGCGGAACCCTGCTTGGCAAGAGGCGAGATATCCGCTGTTCTCAATGAAAGAGCTGAGGGCTTTGGTGACATAGCGTTCGAAGACCGTGGCCAGGTAGGGGAGGAGGGAAATGGGCCGATAGTTAGCTAGCGTTGTTGGATCTGCGCCCGTTTTTTTTAGAATTGGGATGATAGTGGCGGATTTGTGGCAAGGGGGAACAATTCCTGACTTAAGGGTGTCATTGAGGAAGGTAAGGGCTGGGAGAGGGCAGGTAAGGAAAATGTTGCGCAGGATGTAAGCTGGGCAGATGTCCGCAGGAGAGCCAGATTTGACGCAAGGGAGTAAAGACACAAAGGTTTCTCTAGACAGGGGGGCTATTTGATCAAGTTGGTAGGTATTGGGTGGCGAGTCGGGGTTGACAAAATGTGAGGAAGGAGAGGGAATGTTAGCCTTAATATCTGCAATTTTATTGGTAAAAAAGTTGTTCAACGAGTCGCACTAGGACTGGGAGGGTACCGGCTTGGAGGTGGTCCTATAGGAAGAGGCCAATTCGGAGACTGTGGCGAAGATTTCTCTTGGTTGGTTCTCTGCCCGTAAGATTTTATTTGAAAAATAGCTGGTTTTAGCTACTAGGATGGCTTTCTTGTACTCAGCATGGATGGAGGAGTACAATGATTTTGAGGCGGTACAGTAGGTGCGTCTCCAGGCGCGTTCTGCACGGCGGACAGCAAGTTTTTTTTCCTTAAGTTCAGGGCTGAACCATTTATTGACGTCATGAGCACGTCTAATCCCAATACGTCTCAGAGGGGCCACTTGATCGCAAGCATTGGACAGCCATTTGTTTAGAGTTTCAGCTTGAGACAGTGTGGCTTGGTCCTCTATGTCCGGACAAGTGGTAATAAGGAGGAGGAGAGTGATGGGATGTCAACTTTGCTCCAGATGCGAGCCCAAGTGTTTTTGGGCAATGAGGGTTTTGTGGACAGACTTAAATTCAGGGAGAAGGATATCCAATGGTGGTCGGACCACAGACAGGGGGTCACAGTGGGAGCAAGGAGGGGGATATTAAGGGACCAAACTTGGTCCAAGGTATGACCCTGGACATGGGTAGGGGTGTGAATGTGAGATATAAAGTTCAAGCTCTGGAGAGATTCCGTAAAATCTCTGGAGGGGGCATCTTCAGCGGGGTCGGATGGCCAGAAATTAAAATCACCAAGTACCAGGACCGCCGAGTTGTTCACAGCTAATGTAGCTAGCAGGTCTTGGAAAGCTGGTAGAAAGTGCTGCATGTATTTGGGAGGGCGATACATCAAGACACACGTAATGGGGGTCTGGAAAGAGTTGGAGCGTACAACTAGATGGTCCACTGCTGGGATTGTAGGGGAGGGTAAGACTTGGAAGTGTAGGTCAGAACGGATAATTAGAGCCACTCCCCCCCTGCTTTGCCAGGGGGTCGGTCTGCTCGAAGGGCATAGTAGGATGATGGCAGGGCCGCAAGCAAATCGGGCAGGGAGTCCTGGCAGAACCAGGTTTCCGTGAGAAATAGTAGGTTGGGTTTCTGAGTGTCGAGGACAGTAAACAGGTCGAGGTGGTGTTTGACAGCCGACCGAGTGTTTAATAAAAAGGCAGAGATGGTAGATGTATCAGTGATTTGAGGGCAGGTCAGAGGATGGACTGCTGGCAGCCGGTTAGAAGAGGTTGGAGAATAGGGATGGGGGTTTAGGATCCCAGCGTCCATGATGTGACCCAGTGCTACCTGGTTGAGGTCCCAAGGGCCTTGGTATGCGCACAGAGTTTCGGGAAGATAAGAAACAAAATGGGCATAGTGCTGTGCCCCTTGCCCCATTCGGCCGCGGACGGGCGCAGACGGGCTTGCCTTAGGCGCGCCCGCTGCGCTCGTCCGAAATATGCAATTTTTTTTATAGGGTGAGGAGGTAGGCGTGGCCTCACGTCAGTGGGCGTGGCCTGTGGGAGTGATGGCGGCGATGACTGAGAAATCCCTACCCGTGGCAGCGCTTACATCTGCTGCACGGAGTTTAGCCAGATGGAATTTTAATTGAAAGTGCCCAGAAAGCATCAAACATGCAGGTAAAAGAAAAGAAAATAACAATTCTAAAATCGTAAATGTCTCTCCCGGCTTCCGCCTCAGGAGTCGATATCCTAGAAGGGAAAGAAAGGGTTGCATTCATATAGTGCCTGTTACCCCTGATGGGGTGTTAAAGCGCTTTTCTGGCGAGTAGCAGGCTACTCAGGAACCCATAAAGGATTAGTGTTGAAAATTAGTATGGTAAAATATGAAGTAATTTGAGTGGTGGATATGTTAGTCAGTTATTTGGATTGAGAAGGGTTGGGGAGAGGTAAAAAAGGAAAAAAGGTTTGCATTTATATAGCGCTTGTAAGCCTGATGAGGTGTTGAAACGCTTTGATGGACAGGAGCACGCTACTCTGGAACCCATAAAGGATTAGTGGTGAATTAATATGGTGGAATATGGAATTAGAGAACACGCCTGGGCTATGTTCGTCTATACAGTATGGTCATGTCTAAGCATGAGCGCAAAATCCGCTCCGATCGCGGATTTTGCGTATTTTCGGTAAATTCGCGGTCCGCGAACTCTCGCGAATTTACCGAAAATCCGCAATCCGCGAGCGGCGGATTCCGCGGTCAAAAGTTCAAAGCCTAATTTACGATGGCGCCGGCAAGCTGCCAGCGCCATCCTCAAATAGTTACTTAATTAGCTTCAACAGGAAGCTCTAATAGATAAGATAAAGCAGGGGCTCGAGCGCCTGCTTTATTTTATCAGTTGGAGCTTCCTGTTGAAGCTAATTAAGTAACTTTTTCAGGATGGCGCTGGCAGCTTGCCGGCGCCATCGTAAATTAGGCTTTGAACTTTTGTTGGGGAAAAACGGTGGTGTCAAACGGTGGTGTCCTCTTGAATAAATATGATGGGCAGGGTTCATTCTGGCACGACGGTCCTGGCACAAAAAATAAACCTCAACAGGAAACACTTGCAGATATCAATAAAGCATGTTCCCTAGTTGAAGCTTAAATTCAGTGACTCATTCATCAGCCCAAAAACAATCGTGAGCGTTGTGGAGGCTGGGCAGGTGTGCCTTCTTCCCAAATATACCATCGAAAATCCGCTGTGATGCAGGCCAGAGGCATTTGCATCTTTGACTTTCACGAGCGCTATCCCCGTGCTGCTCTGATCGGTCTCTGACCTTTTAGGGTGCCTTCTTCCCAAATATAGTATAATATACCATCGAAAATCCGCTGTGATGCAGGCCAGAGGCATTTGCATCTTTGACTTTCACGAGCGCTATCCCCGTGCTGTTCCTGTGACCAGGAGCTTCTGTCTCTTAATCTGCTGCTCTGATCGGTCTCTGACCTTTTATACACACAAGAGGCATGTGCGCTCGCATGGAAGCCCCGTCCGTTTGGCCCCGCCCACACACTCGAGGAAGCCCCGCCCCCAAATCCGCCGATCCGCAAAATCAGCGGATTTTGCGGATCCACGATCCGTGAATCCGCAAATTCGTGAATCGTGGATCCGCAAAATCCGCCCATGCTTAGTCATGTCAACCGATAATGAAGTACTGGGTGAACGCATCTGACTGTATTTGGACCTCTAGATGCGAGTACTCGATTATGTGGGAATCGTGAATGCAGTGCAGTAGTGTGTATGTGATGTGAGTTAAAATTGACCAATGGGAAGCAACATTATTTATTCGCGCTTCTCAGAGATCAAGACATAAAAACAGTGCAAAACTACAGTATTAAACAAATGACTTTCTAGATGTGAAGGGTCGACATGTTTCAGCAGTTAATGGATAACTTGTCCTATGCCTTCGTCAGGACCTTAAGTATTGCTACTGCAAGTGAGTGTTATAAATACACAATATATAACATGTGTAAAGAGTTGGAACTGATACAACCTCTTTACCTGTAAATAAGGATAACAGTTCCTCTGTAAATAACAATTTCCCGTCTTTTGAGAGAACAAGACCTCGCATCACCTGGTCACGGATCAGGACATAGGAGGCACCACTCTCTCCGTCGGTACCTCTGGCGGTTCCAAAAGCCCCAAGCGGCTTTTGAAACCGCCAGAGGTACCGACGGAGAGCAGTAGCAATACTTAAGGTCCTGACGAAGGCGTAGGATAAGTTATCCATTAATTGGGCAATGGTGCCCGCTTGTTTGCATTTGCAGCGGGCCCTGCACGCTCCCACTTCAAGAACAGCCGCCGCCCCACACAGCACTTTGTCGTGCCTGCTTTAGCAAGACTTGAAGTAATATGTGAGAAGTTGGCCTGGCATATTCTGTCCACTATTCTTGCACCTTGCACCAGTCCAAACCACCCTTATTGATTATAGGTGTCAGACAACCTTTAGTGAAAGCTATCCTTGTGGTAGCTATGGAGAGCAGCCTTCAGGCTAAGTCTTGGAGGAATGTGAAGCAACTTGTTTTACCAGTCTATAATCTCGTGAATGACCACGAATGCTGTGTGGGCTGCATTTCAAATAAGCGACAGGCATTATTAAAGTGGAAGGGCTCATGGCACGCTGCTGCAAATACAAAGAAGAAGGGCGCCAATGCTGTGCACTTTGTCGTGCCTGCTTTAGTAAGACTTGAATTAATATTTGAGAAGTTGGCCTGGCATATGCTGTCCACTATTCTAGTGGGCACCTTGCACCAGTCCAAACAACCCTTATTGATGATAGGTTCCATGCAACCTTTATTGAAAGCTATCCTTGTGGTAACTATGGAGCAGCCTTCAGGCTATGTATTGGAGGAATGTGAAGCAGCTTGTTTTACCAGTCTATAATCTCGTGAATGACCAAATGAAAGGAGAACCACACAAGGGATATACATAAATTATATGTATTTATTCTAAACACATCCTTCTAGTCTCTTTATGAGGCTAGAGGCAAAAGTACATACAGAAAACTTAATAGCACACAGTAAATTAACACAATGTATGTTGAGCCCTAGGGGCGTACCAAACCATATATCAATAAAGTGGTATAAGAACCACAACTTTGATAGACACAAGGCCTAGAGCCTGTAGAAGTGCTGGGGCCACCAGGAACCACCCAAGGTAGTGACGCAGGGGACCTACAGGGGACACGTGCAGTGTCTGAACACAGCCACGGATCGCCGTTAACTTCAATGGGGAATGTCACGGTTGGAAATTTAAAGAAAAGGGACACTTAGAGGAGGACTTTGAGCAAACCCCTTTAGACTTAAGGGGTTCTAGAGCCAACACCCACAGGAGCAATGGAGTACTCGAGTTACCTCACCCAGGGAAGCCGGGTGCATAGGTATCTTTAGGTGTCGGGAATCGTCGCTGTTTCCAATGGCGATCTGCTGCAAAGTGCTACTGCAGTCAAAGTGGAAAGTGTCCGCAGTGATCCAAGCCTGGATCGTAGATGAGAAGAACCTGAAAGCAGAGGGGACAGAGTGGGTCACTAGACAGTGACCAGGGGCAAGATAGGCAGATACCCACCGATGTTGGGTGATTTCAGGTGAAGGAGGTGAAGCTTGACTCTTCAGCCACGAGGACCAGGCGGCGTCAACGACAACCAAGAGCTAGATTTGTGATGTCCCATGAAGGATGTCGAGTGCTGCGGTATCGTTGTCCGGATTGGACCCAACAAGCCGTGGCAACAGCAACGCACGCAGAAAGGAGAAAGATACTTCGGTGCGGGCCAGCAAGGTCCAAGGGACTCACCACTTGGTGGGGAGTCAGGGCACTTCTAAAGCAATCAGAGAAGCCTAAGGAAAATCAGAGTTGACTTCACAGGGACCCACCAGTCAATGGACTAGGGATCGCAAAGGAGCCTCGAGTGGAAATGCAAGAATCGGGCCCACGGAACACTCTTGGAATGTGGGCCCACAATCTTCAGTGCAGATGGTGCTCGGGGCTAGGGCTACAAGTAACCTAAAGCACGACTTCAAGAGATGTCGAGAAGTCAATGCACTTGCAAATGTGCACGGTGTCTAGGCGTTCCGGATCCACGTCACTCATGAGGGTTGCAGGTCGCAGCTTTGCTGGGGACTCGGGTCAACCTCTGAGAAGTCTGGAAATCCTCTTCCTGGGCTGCAGATACTTTGGAGTCCGTCGGGAGCTTCGGAGATGCAGACCGGCAAATGCTTCGTTGGTGCCTGCCAAGCAGGGGAGTCACTCCTTGACCCCAAGAGGGATTTCTTCAGTCCTCTAGTCTTGAGTAGAGTGTTGAAGTTCCAGGATTCAGTTGCAGAGTTTCGTCCAGGGATATCTAAAGTCCTGTTGCCAGGGGTTCCTTACTTATACATAAGAAAGGGGTTGGACTAACTCTAGTGACCCACCTAAGGGAGGGTTTGGTAAGAGGGGTGGCTACACCCATTTCCTTTGTCCAGTTTCTTGCCAGAGCAGGGGCTCGTAGCCCCGTGCAACCGGTTTGAACTGGACTATGCACAGGGACACCAAATGTGCCCCCAGTGCAGACTTCAAAGCAATCCTGGAGTGCACCCACCAAGCCCTAATTCCCTAAGGCCTGTCTGGGAGGTGGCTACACCTCCCTGTGACAGGAAACCTATTATCCAGGCCTCCCCTGCCGGAATTTCGGTCAGCAGCAGGAGGCCAGACTTGTGTCTGTGGCTGCAGCATCCATTTTGTAATGCCAGGGCTCTTCAAACTGGTTATCGGGTAGACCGGTGTGTACATGTCTCTCCCTCTAAAAGGGTGGAATTCTACCCCCGCTGCCAGGACTGGCGGGGGGGGGGGTAGGATACCAAAGTGTTTGACACCAAACACAACATGTTTCCGTGCAGCCATCCCAAAGTTAGCATTTACAGCGAGGATATAATTCACTTAAGAGTATATGGTCAGGCTGCATCACAGAACAGCCCCAGAGAATAGGTTCTGAGGCTACAGAGGGTCTCTGCTCGTGCATAGGCACCCTCTCACATGAAATCAAGCACCCTGCCTTCAGGATTGATAAGGCCTGCCATAGGAGTGACTGATAGGTCTCTATGTGAAGTGATTTAAGGTAGATATAGGTAACCTATATCTACGCAGCCTGGGTAAGGTGGTGCATGCACCACCTTACCCAGGCTACGCCACCAGTCCTGTGGTGTACTTTTGGAAGGCTTCCCAGGGGTGGCATAATGCATGCTGCACCCCCTGGTAGGCCTCTGGGGTACCTATGCCCTTAGTACCTATTGTACCATATACTAGGGACTCACAAGGGTACCCCAGTAACCAAACTGGAGTGTACCTATTGTACATGGAATCCATTTTAGGGACAAAGCAGATAGGCTGGGGTCCTGAATAGCAGGATCCCAGCCAAACTAAGTCGAAAACCAGCAAAACAGCAGGAAAAAAGTGGGGGCAACCATGCAGTCAGATGACACCTTCCTACAACAATGTTCAAGAGTGAGGGGCTCAAAAGTCACATTAAAATCCCCCGCGATCAGAATGTTTGAACCACAGGAGTGTAGATCTAATAAGTCGTCCAAAACCGCTATAACGTCCGACTTCTTCCCCTTTGAGCCCCTGGCATAAATGTTAGAAACGTCCACAACCCCTTGTTGGCCCCACTTCAACCTGATCGCACCGATATCATTACTCTGTGTTTTAAGGACCTCCATATTAAAACCGCCAGCTTGGCGCACCCAGATTACCAATCCCCCTGAGGGTCGACCCTTACCCCCACATGTTGCAGGGGTATAGACATTTAAGTAACCTAAGCAGTATAGGGGTCTATTGCCCAGGTTTCTTGAAAACAACAGACATCAAACTGATCAATAAAAGCGAACCAATCAGGGGAGACGGTCTTCGTCTTCAATCCAGCTACATTCCAGGATAACATGGATATCCCATGGGTAGCAGGTGAATGTAGCCGCTGTCCGCTTGTAACATCAATAAGTACATCATTTGGGCCCGATACTCCTAGGTTAAGGAGGGTGCTTCCCGAGAGGCAGTAGCCTCCCTTCCTGGATGAAGACAAGGAAGTTAAGTACCAGCTAAGGGTAAGAGAGGGGATTCTTTAATCATATTGTTATGATCATACTCGCGCCTCACTGTACTGACACGGAGAGCAACAACTACAGGGTCCAGAATGCTTAGCGGCATGGAGGAGGGAATAAAAGGGCCTTACTTCCTGTTTCCGATGTCGGATATTCTGATTAGTGACCCGGCTGGTTGTGACCTGCTTCGATCGTGTGTTCTTGGTGTGGATCCGTCCGTTTTGCTGTTCTTCTTGCTGGAGTGTTGTGAACCTGGTGGGCAGCTCCGGAGAACGGAGATTCATCTTGCGCGTTCTTCGGCTTTCCGTTGGCGAGCCTTTCCTCGGCTCATGCGGAAGGCGCTCCAGAGTCCTTCTTGTGCGCTGCTTTCACTGTTCCTCCGTTGGCGAGCCTTACCACCGGCTCATGCGGAGGACAGGAATTGAAGGGGCCAGCGCGACAGTAGTCTCTCCGTTTCCGTTGGCGAGCCTCCTTGCATCGGCTCTTGCGGAAACGGAATTGTTATAGCTGTGTATTATCGTAACCCTATTCCGTTGGATAGCCTTATTGCATCGGCTAATGCGGAAAGGGTTTTTTCCAATTCTATTTAATCCTCTGTTGGCGAGCCTTTTTTCATCGGCTATTGCAGAGGATTAATTCGTCAATATTGCTTCAGGAGGAGTGGCCTTGGTGGAGTTAACCTAGGCTGCATTTTCTTCAACCTTTTGGAGGCTGTTCGTGTGGCTCCAGACTACTAAGGTACTGATTGAACTTTACTTCTTCAGGGTGACGTAACCCATTTCCTTTCTTCATTATTTACTGGGCTGTTGAGAAGGCATGTTCATAGACCCCCACTTAATACCTGAACAAAGGGAGTTTAGGGTAGGTGGAGTTTCAGTTCTTCATTTCCATTTGTTATATGATAACGTTGGTGTATGACATTTCATACCTTGGTTCAAATTGTGTATTACAGAAGGGAGGTCCCAGTTATTCAGACAAGGCCTGTTCTCATAAGACGAGAGGTATCTTTTGAGTATCGCAGCCTTTATTCATTTATCAGGTAGGGAACTAGTAGATGCACGTCCTTGATTATGTTTCTTTGAATAAGAACATATTTCATTGTCTTTGTTCTTTGTCTTCCAGCTCTCCCTCCCTGCTGTCCCCTTCCTTTCCTTCCCGTTTGTTCCTGCAGCCCTCATCTGATCCGTCTTTAGCCCACGGCTTTAATAGCAATCTGGGTTTGGATAGATCTGAAGGGGGCCTTTTTAACTACATACTGATCCTGAGGAAACTGAGGTCAACACATATGGGGAGCAAAAAGACCATCTAGTTTGTTCTGTGTATTACAAAGCAGTCAATCATTAGCCTCAAGAGAGGAAAAGCCTCTAAACCCAGGCAGTGTATTTTCCAGTGTTTGGTGGCACGCACTGCTTGGTAAGAACCGTCTGAATTGGATCGAGGAACCCTCTGGGGACAAGTACGATATTCCAGGGAAAGAAGATTTTCTCCAACATCAACCTCACTCAGTGTAAGCTCAATACAATCTAGTGATTGGGTTCGGGAGGTAAGTCTGGAAGCCCTTGAGATGCCTTCGTGAATTACAAAGCTAATTACTCAGTCCTGGAGGGTGCTGGAACCACTATACGTGGTATGGCTGCGGGGGGCTAGCTTGCAAAAAAATGCCAACTTGGGAGCCTTATCTACAGTGGGTATCTCCCACTCTGGATAAACCACCTGATGAGATGTAGAGTCACTGGGTACAGGCCGAGAGGGACAGGAAGGCTCCTTATTCAATAGCTGATTTACCAGGGAAGTAAGACCCTCAAGCATGGTTCTCATATCCTCGACCTCTAGCCTGAGAGTATTAATGAGGCTAAGTATTTCTTGGGGAACATTGGCAGATCTACAATCTGGTTCTAGGATACATGTCTCGGAATGCTGTGTTTGATGAGGTGGTTGACACCTAGGCCCCGTTTCGGTGTCCTCCTCCAGCAACTCCACCAGTGGTAGAAACCTATTAGTGTACGGGATTTCCGACCCTGTCTTCTGTAGGTCACTCCTAGATTACTTATTTGAGGATTGGCTATCACTTCCAGCATCTAGGTTTCCCTCACCGCCTACGTCTGGGCACCATTTTTAGGTCAAGCCTAGAGCAGCCCATGCGCTGCTCTAGGAAAACGTACCTTTTGGAATTGCTGTTGACTTTTCACACGCTTGTGCGTGAGAAAAGGCCTACGGATTGCGGGCACGAGCGGCGACGTGCAGTATGCTAGCTGTTTTGTGTCAGTTTTCACACCAGCGCACGCGCACACTCGCAATAGACTCGCAACAGCAATGTCTGGTAAGTGAGACCTAAAAAGGAAATTGCCACACTTCAAACATCTACAACTTTCACTTTTCTGTACTTTAAATCCATTAAAATTTTATATTTGAAGTGTAGGGATACATTGTAAGGGAGTATTTGGTTGATACCGATTTTTACTTTATTAGTGGTTTTTTATAGCGTGCTAAATAAATAGCTGAACCTTTTGAAATGTAATTCACTAAAAGGGCAACCTGAGCCAGAGTTTCGTAAGAAAACAAACACAACAGGACAGTGGCTGAAGTGCTGATGTGGAAGAGGCTATCCGCAGCCTTCTGTGAATGGAAATGGGGCAGAACAGTGAGTCGGCTTTCATCCTCTGGTGGCCAATCATTCTTTTACAAATTTTCCCTTACCTACATGGGGATTATCACTTTGGCTGGTGGAGGGTGATTTTTGCTTGCCCTTTCCTCCTGTCCTGCTTGCTGGATTGACAAACTTGGAAGTGATTGTCCGGGCATCATTAGGCCATCAAGTATTTCGGACCTTCTTCCTCTGATGTTGCCCATAAGCCTAGAGCATGGAATGAGATCAGGCCCTGGTGGCAGCTAATGTGCTTTATTCCTTTCTCTTTTTAGCTAAAATTCTGGTGCCAGTCACACCCTTTGCTTTCGTCCTAGAGTTTGACTTAAGGTGTTTCTTATTCACTATTTTCAAAGTCAGTAGAGTGTGACAGAAAAAGTTGCTTCAAGCACGCCTTCACAGCTTGTTTGATCATCAGAGTAATATGCACCATTATGTTCAGGGATATCTCATGTTGTTCCCTACTTAAATTAAAGTATCAAACAGTGATGGGCAAAGGGTAATAAATGTAGGAGTTATCTTACTGGATCACTCCCGGTTTTGGGACTGACGCTGTTGGTTTTTAAACTATCCACTGGTACCCTGTCAACCATTAACCAGTGGATGTGCGTTGACCTTTGAAACCATGTGCGCATGCGCTGCTCTAGGAAAACGACCTCTTGGAATCGCTCTGGAAGCGTGTGAAAAGGCCTACGGCTTGCGGTTACGAGCAGCGGCGCGCAGTGTGCCATCTGTTTTGTGTCAGATTTCACACGAGCGTGCGCACCACTCGCGGGACGCTGCAGCTTCTAAAAGTTCTGAGTTTGCTCCTGAAACTGATGCTCAAGGGGCAATCTTTCTTACCCCGGTTTCACCCTTTCTTCCACCCTGTTCCTTAAACCTGCTCTTCTGTGTTCCTTATAATGTTCTATTACCTCTTCCCATCTCTTGTCCTTTATTCGAACTAAGCCCCCCTCTCTCTCTAGTTCTCACGTTTACTAATTAGACGCATTTGGTTTGAATTCACTGTAAATCGAGTCAAATGATTCGATTCAGTCACTGTGCCGCAGAAGGAGTCACACACCAGCGTTAGTATTCTGTAAGAACACAGTCAGTTCAGTAAATTAAATAAACCCAACAACACAGAGAATTGGTCACCCCATCCACCCGACGAGAGGCTGCGCACACTGCTCGCACAAGTGAAATGCACTCATTGTCTGACATATTTAGCACTGAACCTCCCTGATTGGCTTTGGTTCAATATTTATGTACATATGTGGTATCTGTAGAGCGCAAACCTACCCTAAAGGCAGCTGAGCACTATACACGGGCAAAGGTAAAGGAAAGTCCATGAGTGATCGGAGGGGTGTCTGGGTTCAGGGAACAGAAGTCTATTGTTACTGCATTGTGATGTAGTGTTATTTTTTAAGGTGACTTGTGTTCAGCACTATGCTAAACTCGAGCAGAATTAAGGGTGTTGTCCCCAGATCCTGGGTGCATGCATAGATGGAGTCCGCTTTGGGGTGTCACGATAGATACCACATAATTATATGCTACATAATTACACTGCACTAAATGCAACATACACTCCAAATAATAGCACTTAGTGCAACATGATTACATGCCACATAATTACACGCCACATAATTACACTCTACTGAATAAAACATACACTCCACACAATACCACTCAGTGCCACATAATTATATGCTACATAATTACATTGCACTAAATGCAACATACACTCCAAATACCACTCAGTGCCACATAATTACACACCACATAATCACACTCTACTGAATGCAACATACACTCCACACAATACCACTCAGCGCCACATAATTATATGCTACATAATAACACTTCACTCAATGCAACATACACTCCAAATAATACCACTCAGTGCCACTTAATTACGCACAACATACTTACACTCCACTCAATGCAACATACACTCCAAATAATACCACTCGGTGCCACATAATTACTCTACTGAATAAAACATACACTCCCCATAATACCACTCAGTGCCACATAATTACACGCCACATAATTACACTCTACTCTATGCAACATAAATACACTCCACATAATACCACTCAGTGCCATAATAACATGCCTCATATTTATACTCTACTCAATTCAACATTAATACACTCCACATAATACCACACAGTGCCACATACTTATATGCTACACATTAAATTGCACTCAGTGCAACATATGCTTCAAATAATACCACTCAGTGCCACATAATTACACACCACATAATTACACTACTGAATGAAACATGCCCTCCAAACAATACCACTCAGTGCCACATAATTACTCTACTGAATAAAACATACTCCCCATAATACCACTCAGTGCCACATAATTACACGCCACATAATTACACTCTACTCTATGCAACATAAATACACTCCACATAATACCACTCAGTGCCATAATAACATGCCTCATATTTATACTCTACTCAATTCAACATTAATACACTCCACATAATACCACACAGTGCCACATACTTATATGCTACACATTAAATTGCACTCAGTGCAACATATGCTTCAAATAATACCACTCAGTGCCACATAATTACACACCACATAATTACACTACTGAATGCAACATGCCCTCCAAACAATACCACTCAGTGCCACATAATTATATGCTACATAATTACACTGCACTCAATGTAACATACACTCCAATTAATGCCACAAAATTACACTCCACTGAATACAACATACACTCCCCATAATACCACTCAGTGCCACATAATTACACGCCCATAATTACACTACTCAATGCAACATAAATACACTCCACATACCACTCAGTACCACATAATTACAATCCACATAATTGCACTCTACTCAATGCAACATAAATACGCTCCACATATTACCACTCAGTGCCACATAATTACACACCACATAATAACACTCTACTCAATGCAACATAAATACACTCCATATAATACCACTCAGTGCCACATAATTACACGACATAATAACACTCTACTCAATGCAACATAAATACACTCCATATAATACCAGTCAGTGCCAGATAACTACACGCCATATAATTGCACTGTACTCAATGCATCATAAATACACTCCACATAAATGCACTCTATACCACATACCACCAATCAACATAAATGCACTCCACACCATGACACAATTTTCCTAAGCATAATTTCACTCAACACCACAGTTCCAGGCCACACATTTAAACTCCACATTTCCAAAACACACTGCATAATTACACACCAAACAACATGTTCCAACACCACAATCCACAACGTACCTCCAATCCACACCATATATTGTCACCACCTGAGCACTAGTCATCATTCACCACCACCATTTTGTATCAGTGCATCACCTAATCATCACGTCAGTCTGCCCTGGAATCTGTTGATTCTCCCCTAGTGTCCGTCCGCTGCTCGTGTTCTAATTAAATTACTGTTTTCCAACCTGCACTCCCCCGTTATTTATGTCCTGCTTTCCCATAACAAAAAAATTATAACAAACAAGCATGAGAACAGGCAGGAAAAAGTTGCCAGCCGTGTAAGTACAAAAAAAGTAGAAGACATTTTTTATGTTAAAATCTTTTTTATCAGGTTTTTCAGTTGAATATAATGTTGTCTTCGTTTGTATAAACTTAACAAAAATGCTTAACACTTTTTATTTTAACTTGTCAACAAAATTCACAGCAGCCACAACGCTGTACAACATAGCCAAAAGTTCTGGCTAAACACATAAGGTCCCAAAGGCGAGACCCATTGGCTATGACAATGCTTGTTTTAGTGGGTTATGAAACAAAGCTGGAATAGCTAATTGGCGGGCCGTAGTAGGGTTGTTTAAACTAGCTGGTTGGGTAGAGCGTTGTGGGGATTTAGTATTTGCTACATGGGTGGTTGTATCTGTCACTAATATGTCTTCGCACTCGCTAATGCGGGTGTCTATCCTATCCAGTACACAATTACTCCCTGCATGTTTCTGTATCTTCCTAGCCTTTTTCCCTTTACTATCCCTCCCCGCCCCTCCCCCACTGCCCTCCATAGTTTTCCCTTTCCCCATGCTACCGCAAGTTAAGTCTAAAGCAACCTGTCTACACATTCAGCAATGAACAGGCCTCTTGGCCCCGTGGACAATGAGAACCCTCAGGCCACCCTTATACCGGCCCCGCAAACCCCTCAGGAGAGAGAGAGCGTAATTATTTAGAATCAAAGAGAGTAGTTTGGGCAATGCTGGGAGATAACCGCGTTAACAGTACCTTGACTTGTCCACAACAGTTCTTGAATGTCCAGCGAATCTGAGTAGGCAAGATGCCTAATGCCAGTGGAAAGGGGGGTAGCCCTGCCCTGCCTCTTCCTGGCAATGAGGGCAAGGACGGGACAGCCCCTGGCCCGGGCTTCGCCCGCGCGCGTCCTGCGCTGCGGGGGGAGAGGCAGCGCTATAAGCGCGGTGACATCAAGGGATGCTGGGGCAGGCAGTCCTCACACTGAGGTTGAGCGCCTGGATAGGCTGGTGGCACTAGCGGCATTTCCGACGTGGACCCTGGGACTCCTTTGCTACCAGGGTGCTGAGCAGAGCTTGTGGTTTCCCTTGCTGGTGATAAGATAGCTTGCTCCCCTAGTGCTTGGCCTGTGTTATTGTATTGTTTGCATCAGATTCTCCTAATGCCTGGCCGGTGTTATTACATTGTTTGCGTCGGATTCTCCTAATGCCTGGCCTGTGTTATTGCATTGTTTGCCTCAGATTCACCTAGTGCCTGGCTTGTGTTACTGCATTGTTTGCATCAGAATCTCCTAGTGCCTGGCCTGTGTTATTATATTGTTTGTATCAGATTCTCCTTGTGCCCAGCCTGTGTTATAATATTGTTTGCATCAGATTCTCCTCGTGCCTGGCCTGTGTTATTGCATTGTTTGTGTCAGAATCTCCTAATGCCTGGCCTGTGATATTACATTGTTTGCGTCGGATTCTCCTAATGCCTGGCCTGTGATATTGCATTGTTTGAGTCCCGTTTTCCTAGTACCTGGCCTGTGTTATTGCACTGATTGTGTCATATTCTTGCAATGCCTGGCTTGTGTTATTGCATTGTTTGCATCACGTTTTTCTAGTACCTGGTCTGTGTTATTGCACTGTATGCGTGGCTTTTGGTATGTTATTATTCTAATAGTTGCAGCTTTTCTACCAAACATGGTACCTTTTATCCCAATCAAGTGCATCTGACTGCAAGGACAGTTCCTGCAGTAACAATCTACTTCCTATTTATGTGGCAACAGACAGCACAACATGTCTGCCAGAGATGTTGTAAGGTCAGAAACAGTACGTAGGTAAGTAGGTATGATGGAAAACAAACTATTGGGTAACATTTTAAATGAAGAAGCTGCTGTGATAGACGGCAAAAAATTCATGTCAAAACATCAGCATTAGGACAATAGTACATGGAACAATAATGGTAGATATATTTACACTTCTGTGCAGTGCGTGTCACTTAATGTTCTTTTCTTCCACTCTCATGAGATGGTTTTGCAAGCCAACTCTGAGCTCACTGAGTGTGGAGCTTCCACGAATCCCAGAGACGGGCCGTTCCAAAGACGGTAACAGAGAAAGTTGAAAGATCCGAGTCTTCATCCTGGTAGATGGACTGGTGATCCATGAGGGTGTGTAGTTAGTCTGTGTGTTGCCACGGCTGTCCAGGGGGTGTAAACAAATGTCAGCAATTTGTGGAGGGCCCTCTTTTGCGTGAGAACCACCCAGCTTCATGCAATACGGACTTGAGGGTTTGTGCCTGCGCAGGATGAGTTACATTCTGATAGTAAAATGGAGGACCTTGTCCAAAGGGGATAGATGTTACCAAGAATTAACATCTTCAGTTACGACAGATAGAGAAAGTCCATGTACCTCGGGGTGCTTCAAAAGCTTTCTGCACTCTGCTGGTGCAGGTAGGATGTTTATTTTCTAGTTGGCATTTGCCAGGGGATGTTCAGATACAGTGGGTTAATTAAACCTTGCAGCAGCACTTGTAGCGTGGACTCTTGGAGTCTTGTAGTATGTGTTAGATGCGGAAGAACTGTCTTAATGTTCTACGGAGCTCAGAAAATCCAGACTCTCCTTCATCTCAGAGCTCGAGCTATGTTGCTTGACCAGTTGAACTCCAATAAAGAAGAGGACCCGGACCAGTTTTACCTCTACTGACCTTTGAACTAATCATTGAGGAAAGAAGCCCTTGCCTGGAAGGAAGATCCGCACAAGGCGCAGCTGACAAAAGTCCTGCCTAGAAAGGAAGATCTGCACAAGGCACCGCTGGCAGAAGTTCTGCCTGGCTGTGACCTCAAATCAATGAGAGACCCACAAACCACAAGATCCTTCAAGCCCTGCTAGCCACACTGGACACCATGTACACCAAAAACCTGATTTAGATTTCAGCTGATGGTTTATTCCATCACAAAGGTGACAGGTATCCTGCCCGCCCCATTAAAAATGGATTACATCCTGTGGCAATAATAATAAGGCAGACAGGATATGTGTCACGTTTTGATTAGGCCTTTGTGTAGTTCGCAGAGTTTTACTCCGCGCAACTCCAGAAAGCACCAGGAAAACTCTGCCGTACTCGCTTACTTCCGCTAGTGGCAGAGTTTGTTAAGCTGCGCTGCTCTCACTGATTTTTAGTGCCAGGAGTTTGTCCCGTACTGTAAAATCAGCACAAACAGCACTTCCCTTCGTGCCAGAGGGCGCTGCTGCCTCTGCCTCTCTAATTGACATTCTAATCGAGTGGCAGCTTCATCAACGAGAATGACAGAGTTCTACCCTCGAGTGGTCGCGACCTACCGTGACCTCCCGCATTGAGAACTATTACCAGCAGGAGGTCTAGCACGTTATATTTTCTCACAAGCGCTCTCCACCTTACCGTTGGCCACCAGGGTGTTGCACAGAGCTTGTTGTGTCCCTTGCTGGTGATAAGATAGCTTGCTCCCCTAGTGCCTGGCCTGTGTTATTGTATTTTTTGCATCAGATTCACCTAGTGCCTGGCCGGTGTTATTACATTGTTTGCGTCGGATTCTCCTAATGCCTGGCCTGTGATATTGCATTGTTTGCGTTCCGTGAAAAAAACTCTGTTCTGCATCACGAGCTACGCCGGCAGAGTGAAATTCTTCACCAACTCCTAGTTTTGAGGCAATAATCTGTTGGAAAAACTCTAAACTAGGCCCTAAGTCGGCAATAAGTGTTGTAGAAGAAGTGAGATCCATGGCCTTGTGACTATCAGGCCGTTATCTGACTTCTTATCAATCAATCAATCAATCATGACATTTGTATAGCGCGCTACTCACCCGGAAGGGTCTCAGGGTGCTGGGGGAGGGTACTTTACTGCACGAACAGCCAGGTCTTGAGTTGCTTCCTGAAGGAAAGATGGTCCTGGGTCAGCCGAAGGTGGATGGGGAGGGAGTTCCAAGTCTTGGCTGCCAGGTAGGAGAAGGATCTTCCTCCGGCGGTGGCTCTGTAGATGCGTGGTACGGCAGCGAGGGCGAGGCTGGTCGATCGTAGCTGGCGGGTGGGCGTGTAGAAGGTCAGGCGGTCGTTGAGGTACTTGGGGCCCAGGTCCTGGAGAGCCTTGTGTGCGTGGGTGAGGAGCCTGAACGTGATCCTCTTGCTGATGGGGAGCCAGTGCAGGTCTCTCAGGTGGCCGGAGATGTGGCTGTGTCTAGGGATGTCCAGGACAAGTCATGCGGAGGCGTTCTGGATGCGTTGGAGTCTTTTCTGCAGTTTGGCTGTGGTTCCGGCGTAGAGGGTGTTCCCGTAGTCCAGTCGGCTGGTGACGAGTGCCTGGGTGACGGTCTTCCTGGTCTCGGTGGGTTATGAGCCCCACAGAGTGCGCAGTCAGAGGGCAGTAGGGGGGTCTAGGACAAGAAATTAGTAAACTTGAATATGAGAAATATGGAAAGGTAGAAATGTGGAATCACCTGTGGATAACTGACAACTCCTCCCGCTCTGCCAAATGGCGATCCAGTCACAAAGTGGCATCCTGAACCCCAAACGGACAATATCATGCCAGATCCCATGTAATGGTGGAAAAGGGGGAAAAAAGAGTAATATGCACACATCTGATGCGGGGATATGTCCGGTAAATTATTGGTTGTGATGGATTCTCAAGAAGTACTAAATGACTGATATTGTTGATTATTAAATTTTATGAATCAACGTTTGTTTGCCTTATCTGTGCGTATAATGTAAAGGACAGGCCCCTCTCTCTGTTTTAAACAAAAGCCCCGGAAGGAGCTGTATCTTACAGAACTTTATTTACTTTAGGAAGAACTAAAAACTTGCTTTTTAAAGTTGTCTTTCAGGGCCAGAACCAGGCTCTGTAAGCTGTGTTAGTTTCAGGGAGATGGACAGATGTTATGGCGATAGGAAACCCCCCTCAACTCACAATAATCTTCCAATCTCCCAGGTTAGAAGAAACCAGAAATGCTTGAACCAAGGGAGCTGCTGAAAGTGTCAGAGGTGACTTATGAACAGCGAGTTAAAGACAGGAGTTGGCATTTGAGATGTTCTTAAGTGGATAGGAAAGAAACAATAAGAAGTGTGTGACTGGAGTTACTTTTGTTGTATACTTCGTAATGATTACTGAAAATTTTGCAGCCCAGCCTGATCATCTCTTTTTCTAAAATCTATTGTTGTTTCAAAGAAATCTTGACCATATGCGTCTATCTTAAGCAAAACCTCAAGCACTTGGGTGCTCCTTGAGCGCCCTTACTTTGCTAAGGTACTCTGTGAACACTGGTGAATCACCTTCTTTTCAGACAGTAATAAGATATCACCTGATCAACAGAACTTTTAGTAAAATATCTGTGTGTGATGAAATGTTCCTTGCTAAGTTTCAAAGGTGGTAAAGAAGAAGGGGAGATTTACTAAGATTTTGCTCCGTGTTTGTGTCACAAAAGTGGCACAAAACAGTGCAAAATCTTTTTTTCCTAATTCTCTTTCCAGCAAATAACGTAAAAGTAATATGAAGCATTGCATAGCACAGCTTCGCATTACCTTGCACCATGGGGACTTGCCAAGGGTGGTGCATGGGCGTTCCCGTGCAACCACCCATGGTTTCTCACGCTAAACCCAATTTACCAAATACAGTAGATTGGGTTTAGCATGAGAAAACTGCACCCTTCTAAACTAGGTGCAAGGAAGGAGAAATTCTTTAATTTCTCCTTCCTTTTATGACTTTGCATGCGTGCTGCACGGCGCAACATGCATACAAAGTGGGAAAAGCTTTCCCTCATGTCTGGCATAGTAGTTAGTACAGCAAGGGTGTCCTTTCTGTACAAAACCTATGCTGGGCTCACACACACCCTAGAGCTCTTGTGCTAAGGTGTGTGCATGGAGCACGGCTGCTGTAATCAGTGCCGGCGCAAGGGAAAGGGAAGGAGAGAGCCATATCTTTGAAAATATGGTGCTCTCCTGCTCCCTCCCTGTCGCAGAATGCAGCCTCCAGCGGGGGGCTGCGCTGCATTGCGTGGAGATTTGGTAAATCTCCCCCAAAATGTATTTTACAACCAGTTAAATATTGTGAATTCTCATTCCATTATGTTTCAATTTAGTAATTTTAAATATCTTTACATCCAACAGAAAACAAACCTTGAATGTGTGAAATGACCATCAATAATGAAGCGAAGGCTGTAAATCTTCAATAATAGCAGAATTAATGAGCTTCAGTATTCAGGAAAACATCAGCGCAGTCGGCGACAGAGGAACCTGCACACAAACTGACAGATCCCGGATCAAGTATCAAGGGCAGTTCAGTGATTGTAAGAGTCTGAGCTGTGCACCTCCACGCCACAAGACGAAGAAATGACCTTAGGAAAATCAAGGCAACAACAATAACAAACCGCCTCCTGTATAAACAAGTGTCAAATACCAACTTTGTTCATGGTATCGGTATGATGTGATTACCGCAGTGCTCTGTTTTCTAAAATGATGACAAGCCATCATTCCCTGCTCTAGGTGAATTGTAAATTCTTTCTGGCCAAACCACAGTAACCAGATACAAGCACAACAGAGCGGAGCTGGACAACTGACGGGTAAAGGAAAGAGGAGTTCTTATATCTACAATACAACAGACTGTCCCGATTTGCACCGGCCAAAAGGAAGATACATCTTTACCCGCAATCGTGCATAGCCATAATCTAATCTAAAGGCACAATCGCCTACAAAGACACCTTCTACGTATTAGGAGTGTGGCAAATATTTGGTGGCTATTGCATTTTATTGTTAAAACAGAAATCAAACGTGCATAATACTGCGCACATATGAAGTGTGTAAGAAAAAAACAAGTGCTTTATCATCCAGGTTGGCCCATCAGGAAATACAGTCATGGGATGTAGACAAATATATACCCGACCCAGAGACACTAACCAAGAAAGAAGAATCATACACATGCAGCAAGAGCTTTAGTTTGACATCACTACTCAAGCTTCATCAGCACACGTACACGGGGGAAAAACCATTCAAGTGCAGTGAATGTGTAAAGAGCTTTAGTAAATTATCAGAACTACAAAGACATCAGCGAACACACACAGGGGGAATAAACCATTCAAGAGCACTTAATGTGCAAAGTGCTTTAGTCACTTAACAAGCCTTCAAAGACATCAGCGAATACACACAGGGGAAAAGCCATTTCAATGCAGTGAATGTGTGAAGAGATTTAGTCGATTATCAGCCCGACAAAGTCATCAGCGAACACACATGGGGGAAAAACCCTATCATTGTAGTGAATGTGACAGGAGTTATCGCTTCTCTTCAGCATTAAGGAATCATCAGCGAACACACACAGGGGACAAACCATTCAAGTGCAATGAATGTGGGAAGAGCTTTAGACGATTATCAGACCTACAAAGTCATCAGCTAACACACACAGGGGAAAAACCATTCAACTGCAGTGAATGTGCAACGTGCTTTAGTCACTTATCAAGCCTTCAAAGACATAATAAAACACACACAGGGGAAAAGCCATTCAACTGCAGTGAATGTGGGAAGAGCTTTAGTCAATTATCAGAGCTACAAAGTCATCAGCGAACACACACAGGGGAAAAGCCATTCAAGTGCAGTGAATGTGGAAAGTGCTTTAGTCAGTTATCAAACCTTCAAAGCCATCAGCGAACACACTCGGGGGAAAAACCGTTCAAGTGCACTGAATGTTCAAAGTGCTTTAGTGAGTTATCAAGACTTCGAAGACATCAGCGAACACACACAGGGGAAAAGCCAATCAAGTGCAGTGAATGTGGAAAGTGCTTTAGTCAGTTATCAAACCTTCAAAGTCATCAGCGAATGCACACAGGGGAAAAACCATTCAAGTGCACTGAATGTGCAAAGTGCTTTAGTGAGTTATCAACCCTCCGAAGACATCAGCGAACACACACAGGGGAAAAGCCATTTAAATGCAGTGAATGTGTGAAGAGCTTTAGTCGATTATCACACCTACAAAGTCATCAGCGAACACACACGGGGGAAAAACCATTTAAGTACAGTGAATGTGTGAAGAGCTTTAGTCGATTATCAAACCTACAAAGTCATCAGCGAACACACACGGGAGAAAACCCTATTATTGTAGTGAATGTGACAGTAGTTTTCGCGACTCTTCAGCATTAAGGTATCATCAGCGAACTCACACAGAAGAAAAACCATTCAAGTGCAATCAATGTGGGAAGAGCTTTAGTGAGTTATCACACCTTCAAAGTCATCAGCAAACACACACAGGGGAAAAACCATTCAAGTGCACTGAATGTGCAAAGTGCTTTAGTCAGTTATCAAGCCTTCAAAGACATCAGCGAACACACACAGGAGAAAAGCCATACGAGTGCAGTGAATGTGCAAAGTGCTTTAGTCAGTTATCACACCTTCAAAGTCATCAGCGAACACACACGGGGGAAAAACAATTCAAGTGCAATGAATGTGCAAAGTGCTTTAGTCATTTATCAAGCCTTCTAAGACATCAGCAAACACACACAGGGGAAAAGCCATTTAAGTGCAGTGAATGTGTGAAGAGCTTTAGTCAGTTATCACACCTTCAAAGTCATCAGCAAACACACACAGGGGAAAAACCATTCAAGTGCACTGAATGTGCAAAGTGCTTTAGTCAGTTATCAAACCTTCAAAGTCATCAGCGAACACACACAGGGGAAAAGCCATTTAAATGCAGTGAATGTGTGAAGAGCTTTAGTCGATTATCAAACCTACAAAGTCATCAGCGAACACACACAGGAGAAAAACCCTATCATTGCAGTGAATGTGACATTAGTTTTCACGACTCTTGAGCATTAAGGTATCATCAGGGAACTCAAACAGGAGAAAAACCATTCAAGTGCAATCAATGTGGGAAGAGCTTTAGTGAGTTATCAACCCTCCGAAGACATCAGCGAACACACACAGGGGAAAATCCATTTAAATGCAGTGAATGTACAAAGTGCTTTAGTCGATTATCAAAGGTACAAAGTCATCAGCGAACACACACAGGAGAAAAACCATTCAAGTGCACTGAATGTGCAAAGTGCTTTAGTGATTTATCAAGCCTTCAAAGACATCAGCGAACACACACAGGAGAAAAGCCATTCAAGTGCAGTGAATGTGCAAAGTGCTTTAGTCAATTATCACACCTTCAAAGTCATCAGCGAACACACACGGGGGAAAAACAATTCAAGTGTAATGAATGTGCAAAGTGCTTCAGTCATTTATCAAGCCTTCTAAGACATCAGAAAACACACACAGGGGAAACGCCATTTAAGTGCAGTGAATGTGTGAAGAGCTTTAGTCAGTTATTACACCTTCAAAGTCATCAGCGAACACACACAGGGGAAAAACCATTCAAGTGCAATGAATGTGAGAAGAGCTTTAGTCAAATATCAGAGCTACAACGCCATCAGCGAACACACAGGGAGAAAACAGAAGGCACTGAAAGTGTGAAGGGCTTTTGTCAATTTTTGATCCCACACAGCCCTCAGTGAATACACTCCTTCATTTAACTCACATGAAAATAATCCTATAGATGCAGGGACTCTGGAATGAACTTAAGAACAGACAAAAATAATATTGGCCCATCAATCAATCAATCAATCATGCCATTTGTATAGCGCACTACTCACCCGGGAGGGTCTCAAGGCGCTTGGGGGGAGGGGTATGCTACTGCTCGAAGAGCCAGGTCTTGAGTTGTTTCCTGAAGGCGAGATGGTCCTGGGTCAGCCGAAGGTGGATGGGGAGGGAGTTCCAAGTCTTGGCAGCCAGGTAAGAGAATTATCTTCCTCCGGCGGTGGCTCTTCGGATGCGTGGTACGGCTGCGAGGGCGAGGCTGGTGGACCGTAGCTTGCGGGTGGGCGTGTAGAAGGTCAGGCGGTCGTTGAGGTACTTGGGGCCCAGGTCGTGGAGAGACTTGTGTGCGGACATAGACAAGAGCAGAACAGTGCAGGTATTGTGAGAGGAATGGATTAAGGAAAAAGATAAAATTCTAATTATGTGGGACATTGAAATAGCAAATGATAGAAAACCCGACAAGCAGTAAAGACGAAAAACAGATAACAGTATTTGCAGAATTATAAAAGTGTTTGTTTCCAGTGATTGTTCACTTCTGTACACATAGCAAAGTGACATGATGCACCAGGATACACAGTGGGAGACAAGCACAATGTGGATTAAAAGAAAATAAACATTGTTGATTTTTATTTGGTGAAGACGAGATCCAAAGAAAAACATTCAATCGCACCTGACCACACTACCTGTAAAAGCAACACTGAACAATACTGGGACTAACAGCAGTATTTTCAGCTAACTTGTCGGATTAGTGATAAAACCTATAAACCCAACACACCCAGAGTGGACATGTTGTCAGGGCTCTGGAGATGGGAAACGTCATTGGTAAAATGCATGTATTACTATTAACAAATGCCACTGCAGCATATGTAATGAACTAAAGCGAAGCACAGGTGTTCAAGAAATAACCTATTTCTAGATATAAAAGAGCATATACCTTGACTGTTATCGGTTGATGGATCACCTCGTGCCTCAGGCCTTATAATTAAGTGTGACCCGTTGTTCCTCTCCGACTTGGCTCTCCCTATTCATTTTGTGACTTGCCAAACTCTACTTTTTACCAGAATGGAGCCATTGTAAGCAGTAGACTCTGTTTGAAGAATGAAGCAAAATAGCGAAATCCCACATCAAAAGCATATATGTGCCGGGACAATCCGTTGCACTCCCAGCAACTTGTCTTCCACACTAGATTGTCCCTTGTCCACAAATGTTCTAAATGATTCGTCATATGAATTCCAGAAGTGGCAGTGACATTCATGAGAGAAATGGAAGGAGGGGGAACGGCACGTTATTTGTACTCACCTAAAAATAGAAGAAGCAGCCAAATACATGTCAATGTGTGACATCACCAGAGAAACGGGCTGAACCCCTGTGAATTTATATATTTATTTTTAATACCTATAGACCCATGTCATGCCAATAAACATTGCACAAGTAAGGAAAATAGTGAAGGAGCCCATTATCATATGCAAAGCACAGTGACGTCACATGTAGTGACATCACTTCAAAAACAAAAAACAAGAAACATAAAATAATGTAAAAATACGTTTTTGGTTTCAGTTTTTATACATCATGTGTTTTTCCCATATTAGTTTGTAACTAAACTCGAAAATGACTGAAAGTGTAAATATTTTTAAACAGATATGTGGAACTTGGAATTTACATTTTTAAACAGTTTTCAGTGAATAAATAAAATGTGCATTAATTTGCGGTTGTTTCCTGATGTTATTCTTTATCCAGCCCCAAAGTATTTCACATTTACAATGTATTAAGCAATAGAATGGCTAATTTTGTCAAGTTCTCTGTTCCTCTCTTGCGCCACTCACACAAACACTCGGAGGCCTGTGTCTGCAGTGCTGGGGCACAAAGTAACAATCATCAGTCGCAGGCTAAGGAGCTAGGTGGAACTGAGTCCCGTTTCTAGATAATAGTACGGGGACCCCTTCAAACTGTGGCTACCCCCGACTTGTGCCGTGCTGATAAAGCAATAGTGAATTTGAGTAATTTATGATGAATTGAAATGAGAGAAAGAGAAGAAGAGAGCGAGGTGCAGGATGTATTAAAGAAAATGAAAAAAGAGACACAAGCCTTTACCCTTTTCTGTGTACAAGCACTTTACGTAAACAAGTTGTGCTGTGCGTTGTGAACAGGTTGTCACCCCCTTTGTATGTAAATGAGCTACTGTGACCAGACACCCCAGGCTCCCATCTCTTCTAGCGCGGATGATAATCTGAGCACTGTAAGGTAATCACAAACTAGGGCTAAAACTTGATTGGGATACCAACAGGCTAGTGGGCGCTCCTTGCGTCTGAGTTTCAGTAACCTGTTACCTCCCCTTGGGTCAGACATCACATGTTCAATCCCATGGTAGCTGAATTGGTGTCCATCTGGATCTTCACTATTTTGGACATAATGGGCAGCAATGGGATACCTTGTGTCTCCATTTTTCCAAGCTCTGATGTGTTCCATAATTCTATCTCTGAGCCTACGTATAGTGCTGCCCACATAGATCTGTCCACATGTACAAGCTATCACGTAAATTACAAAGGTGGTCTCACAGTTAATATAAGTGTCAATCTTGTAAGATTCAGATCCATTATAACTGAAACTCTGTACTTTCTTTCTGGCCCATCTGCAGCAATTACAGCGTCCACATTTATGAAATCCTGTTAATGTCTTCCTGGGCCAAAATGTACTGGTCCTAACTGGGTAACTAGGGCTTAAGTCATTTGCCAAAGTTTTTCCTTTCTTAAAAGTTATGGATGGTCTCTCTCCAATAAAGGGGCACAAGTCCTTGTCAGCCTTAAGTAAATGCCAGTGACGATTAATAATAGAATAAAGTCTATGAGACTCAGTATTGTAACAAGTCACTAGGCGTACTTTCTGTTCATCCTTATCAGTATGTGCTCTATGTGTCAGAGTTTGGGAACGCCTAAGTTTAGATGCTCGTCTCCTTGCTTTATCTATCACTGCCTTGTCATAGCCTCTAGCTCTGAATCTACTGGTCATGTCTTCGATGTTATTCTCAAATTCCTCATCCTCTGAGCAATTCCTCCTGGCTCTTACCATCTCCCCATAAGGGATAGATCTAATCTGAGAGCTGGGATGGCAGCGAGTCGCGTGCAAGATCGAGTTACAACTAGTTTCTTTCCTATACATCTTCAAACATAATTTATCATATTTGGTGTACAGTTCTAAATCTAAACAAGTTATCCTTTTCTTATCATACTGTGTAGTAAACTTCAAATTAACATCATTATCATTAAGATAGTCAAAGAAGCACATCAGGTCATTTAGGGTACCAGTCCAGATCATGAGACAGTCGTCTATGTAGCGACCCCAATAATGTATATATTCAATCCATTTTTGACCGCGACGTCCCCAGATCCACTCCGCCTCGAACCACCCCATAAAGAGGTTCGCAAAGGACGGAGCGAATCTGGAACCCATCGCGGTCCCAAGGCATTGCATATACCATTTCCGATCAAACATGAAAACATTATTTTTCAGTACAATAAGCGTCATATCAAGTATCATCCTCGTGTGTTCCAGTAATTCAGCCGGTCATTTGTTCAAGAAGGACTCAACTGCGATTGTCCCCAAAGTATGGTCTATATTGGAATATAAAGTCAAGTCAAGTCAAGTCAAGTCAAAATTTATATAGCGCACTACATACCCATTGGGTCTCAAGGCGCTTGAGGGAGGGGGGGAGGTTTACTTATCGAATATCCATGTTTTAAGTTGTTTTCTGAAGGCTAGGTGATATTGAGTAAGGCGGAGGTGGATGGGAAGGGAATTCCAGGTCTTAGCCGCTAAGTAGGAGAAGGATCTTCCTCCCATGGTGGCTTTGTGGATGTGCGGAACAGCGGCGAGGGCTTAGTTGGACGAACGCAGCTGGCGGGTGGGGGTGTAAAAGGAAAGGCGTGTGTTGAGACAGTCCGGTCCAAGTTCGTATAGGGCTTTGTGTGCGTGGGTGAGGAGACGGAACATTATTCTCTTGTTGACGGGGAGCCAGTGAAGGTCTTTCAGGTGAGCGGAAATGTGGTCTGTGCGGGGGATGTCTAGTATGAGTCTGGCTGACGCATTTTGGATGCGTTGAAGTTTTTTCTGTAGTTTTGCGGTGGAACCAGCGTAAAGGGTGTTTCCGTAGTCCAGGCGGCTTGTAACCTGTGCGTGGGTGACCGTTTTTCTTGTTTCGGTGGGGATCCAGTGAAATGTTTTTTTGAGCATGCGTAGGATGTTGAAGCATGAAGATGAGACTGCGTTGACTTGTCTGGTCATCGAGAGTGTGGAGTCCAGGATGATGCCCAGGTTCCGTGCGTGGTCCGTCGGTATGGGGGCTTTTCCTAGGGCCGTCGGCCACCAAGAGTCGTCCCAGGCGGAAGGGGATGAGCCTAAGATGAGGACTTCCGTTTTGTCCGAGTTCAGTTTCAGACGGCTGTGCTTCATCCACTCGGCTACTTCTTTCATCCCTTCGTGTAGGTTGGTTTTGGCGGTGGTTGGGTCTTTGGTAAGTGAGAGGATCAGCTGAGTGTCATCAGCGTAGGAGATGATGTTGATGTTGTGTTGGATGATCTTGTAGCCGTCCGGGATGGCTATGGTGATTTCTGGAGCTGAAGAGGCATTCATCCAGGTTTCTGTTAGGAAGGCGATGTCCGGAGAGATGGTGTCGAGTAGATTCCAAAGGTCGATGGCGTGTTTGTGAACCGAGCGGGTGTTGAGAAGGATGCATTTTAGGTGGTTGGTGTTGGTTATCTGTTTGGTGTTTGTGGAATTGGTTTGGGACTTGACGCAGGTAAATTTGCAGGAGTGGCAGGTGAAGGGTCCATGGGTGTGTCCTGGTGCTGCTTGGACGCAGTTAGTGAGTCGGCGGGGGTTGAGTGCAAGGAGGGAGGAGGCGTCGTATGTAATGCGGGGAGGATGGGTGATGCGGGGACCAGGGGGTCTGGCTCTGGGCGCGGTCCAGGCGCGGACGGGCGTAGACGGGCTTACCTTTGGCGCACCTTCGGCGCGGCCATAGCGCGTGGACGCTGCGCGTGTGGACATCCGACATAAATGGAGAGGGGGGGGCGGAGGGAGGGAGGAGCAGCTGGGGAGGCGGGTGCGGGGCGGAGAGGAGGGGCTCGCTCGAAAGCACAACAAACAAAATGGCAGCAGAGGTAAATACGAGCTGGCCGAGCTTGGGGCCAAAAAGTGAATAATGCAATGGAGAGAAGGCACAGGTAAAACGAACAGTAAAATATAAGGTGGAAGCCAAACAAAGCGAGCGCAGTGCTAAATGATTCATGCAAATGTGAGCAGTCAAATGCGGGCGGTAACAATGTGGACAAGCGCTGCGATACAAGCAAAGAAGAGCAGTGCTAATGAGAAGCGCTACGATACCAGCCGGCAGTTTTCACTCAGGGAATCAGTCAGAGAGCAGGGAATCGGCAGAGAGCGAGTGAGCGGCCGCCTCTTACAGCGTAAGGGAGGTCACAACGCTTTAGTCTACGGGGCAATGCTAATCAATCCTTGGGAGGGAGGAGCAGCTGGGGAGGCGGGTGCGGGGCGGAGAGGAGGGGCTCGCTCGAAAGCACAACAAACAAAATGGCAGCAGAGGTAAATACGAGCTGGCCGAGCTTGGGGCCAAAAAGTGAATAATGCAATGGAGAGAAGGCACAGGTAAAACGAACAGTAAAATATAAGGTGGAAGCCAAACAAAGCGAGCGCAGTGCTAAATGATTTATGCAAATGTGAGCAGTCAAATGCGGGCGGTAACAATGTGGACAAGCGCTGCGATACAAGCAAAGAAGAGCAGTGCTAATGAGAAGCGCTACGATACCAGCCGTCAGTTTTCACTCAGGGAATCAGTCAGAGAGCAGGGAATCGGCAGAGAGCGAGTGAGCGGCCGCCTCTTACAGCGTAAGGGAGGTCACGTCTAATGTGACAAGATACATATCTTCCTGCCATGTAACATCTGACATTATGTTCAATACATGTTTAGTGTCCTGAATATATGAGGGCAGACTTTCTACATAAGGTCTCATAAAAATATCAATATACTCAGAAATCCTCTCTGTAGGTCCCCCAATCCCCGAAATTATCGGTCTACCTGGTGGGTGTTCTCGATTTTTATGTACCTTGGGCAAGGTGTATAAGCAGGGAGCTTTAGGTGTCGATAAGGTCATGCAATTATATTCATCAACATCTAATATTGTCATATCATACCATACTCTTAGTTTCTCATTGATAGTACACTTCAATTTTTCTAATGGGTTATTCTCTAAGGGTTGATAGTATCTTCGATCCTCAAGTTGTGATTTAATTTCTGCATTATATTTCTCAGTATCCATAACGACAACATTACAACCCTTGTCTGCCATGCGTATGGTAATGCTGTCGTTAGTTTTCAATATTTTTAATGCTGATCTCTCTCCCTGCGTCAAGTTATCCAATTTCCTACAATATCCACTCTTGGATTTGTTATCTATAAGTCTATTTATATCCAATTCCACTGACTTGTGGAATGCATCAATGGTATTACCAGTACCAAACTGCGGAGTCAATTTAGATTTTAGTTTGAGACCGCTGCTCTCGCTCAAAAATCTATTGATCTCCAAGTCTTCTAGTAGTTTCGCAATTGTGATAGGGTCGTCTTCACTCTCAGTTAATGAGAGTAGTAGTCTCGTTGCATTTGCCCCCTCAATAGTCAGGTCACTCATGTGTCTCAATTGTTCAGTTCTTTTGTCTTTAATAGGTGCATGAACAAAGAATTTCTTAATCTTAAGTAGTCTTACAAACTTGTATAAATCAATTTTGGTCATGTACCAATCCGGTACTACATTAGGACAAAAGCCTAGTCCCCTCTTCAACAAATTGACCATATCATCTGTAAGTACAACATTTGACAGATTAATGATTTCTATTTCATTTTCTGGGTTGACCGATATATCAGTCAGTCCTTCCACGATCTTGTTCTCATCCCTCTTCTGGTGCCCTGTTGTCCCCTTGCCCCTTGTTCCTCTCCTTGTCTTATAACCCCGCCACCTCTGCCTCTGGTTATAGAATCCCGATTTCCAATCCTGAGCCGTTTCACTTCCTCTAAAAAAGTATTTCCTTGTACCCCAACCCCGGCTGACGGTACAACATCAGTCTCTTCATTTTCACTGCTCACTATTTTTGAAACTTCTGTATCACTAGCACTAAGGCTAGGTGTGGTCACCGTTTTTTGTTTGGAACCCCGTGTTTGTTTGACCAAGTAATCAAAGTGCTTAGCAAACGTGAAGACGCGACCTGCCTTGCAATCATTTTCATCCCTTTGTAGTTTCCTCGCCTTCCTACGTTTTATGTCTGCCTGTAAGTCTGCGAGGAAATTATCTAGAATTGTATAATTCTTAATTGTTGCCTCAGGCATATTGAGTTCTTTTATCTCCTCTTCAATTTTCTGAATCTCTTCTAGTAATTTTTTGATCTTTCTCTCAGCGTTTTCTATGAGTATGTTAATAAGGTTTCTAGAAGAGTTTGTCAGTTCTTGCTCCCAATTAACTAATAAATCAGGTTCCAAATCCTCGTAAGTAGGCATGATTTGAGATCTTAAACCCCTAGGTATTCTATTCAGGGTGAGATACTGTTTAAGGGTCGCGGCATCCCACCATTTGTTAAGCTCCTGTCTCTTCAAATTCTCCAATTTCATAAATTTCTCCCTTAAGCCTACATTCTTAGCAGGTAACGATGCACTGACAGTCTTGTCTTGTCTGCTCCTAGTTTGCAGATTATTAAATAGATCCTGTGCTTCCTGATCCCTATTCATCATGGAAGTAAGTATATATGCAAATCCCTTTGGGTGGCAGCACCTTGCTGTGAAATACAAAAACTTGATTGGGATACCAACAGGCTAGTGGGCGCTCAACCGTATAATATCCGGGATAACAGTATATCCGTTACTGTAAAGTGGTGCCTCTAGAGGTAAGATGCGTATCCAACATCAACAACTCTCAACAAAGTGAAAGCTACAAAATTCTACAGTAACCTCTGAGCACTCTTATCGAAAAACAGTCTGTAAATAAAAGAAAATGTTCCAGGCAAGAGTCACTTGTCTCGAATCACCAACTTGTGATAGAAATGTCCATAAATCAAAATAGATGAATATTTCTTGTCGTTTATTTTCTTGCTTCAATATTCAGAATGATGATACAACCACCAAATATTGGTACAACAGCCAACACGTGTTTCGTCGTGTACAATATAACACACTGGCTTCTTCAGGGCTATCTATTCGCGGTTTCTTAAACTCTTGGATACATATTTAAATCAAATAAATTGTATTTCTCTGTTTTTTAACTTTAACAGGGATCTGTAACATATCTCTTCTGATTCTCCCAGTATTTAGAACACCATAAATCCAGTAAAAAGTAAGTGCAAGATTTAGAATATTGGCCTCATCTTTAATTTATTTTTGTCTTCCCATCATAACATTATAACGTACATCACTTAGGTATGGGAATGTGATAACTTATATCTCTCGTATTATTTGTCGTTCCTAATGGCGATTCATCAATCAAAACCAATCCTTTCCTCATATTCGATCTCTTCGTGAGAAGAGTTATGTACACTCACCTACAGTCCGATTATATGCAGCCTGTAGTTGGAGGTCGCTATCATCCTAATATCAAAAAGTACGCTGGAAAATAGTAATGCCGAATTCAGAAATGGAAATAATGAATATGCGAAGGTAGCTAAATCATATCTCCCTATTGCTCACCAAATTATGTCTCCACAGTTGTATAGCGGCCTCCAGAATACGTGTATCTCCTCCTGATCAAATAGAAAAGTAGTATTAGATCCCTTTTATCTACCGTAGTTTTAGCAAAATACGAATATCCACTAGATTAAGTAAGAGAGGTACCTCGTAACGGGCAGCAACTATCCTCGCTGTCCAAACTCGGCGTCCAATATCAGCGCCATCTTGTAGTGTCCTTATATATTCCCAAAGTGTAAGCGCCATCTTGGAGCATGTTTATTTTTATGTATTAAGTATTGATTTAAATAAAAAGTCACGGGTTTACCCTAATCCTCAGTAAATAAGTATTAGGATATTCGTATTTGTAAATCTAATTCTATTTAAACTACTTACAATGACTGGATCTATACGTCGTCAAGAGTGAGTAAGAGTAATGCTCATGTGCAGTATCTGTTTGGCCATAATACTAAAAAATCTAAGTAAATACGAGTAAGATAAAGTGTACTAGAATATTATAATAGAGAGTACCAATGTTAGTCGCAGATCCGGTGAGAAGGTAAGTAGTAAAAATAAATAGAAGAAATTATTAAATTAAATAGAAAGAAGGAAGAGAGGAAAGTATGGCCAATATGCTCATCCTACATTTCAATTAATTGAAACAAATAATGAATATTAATATCTGGAAACATGTCTTAACAGTCACATTCAAGAGCAAAATAAGTTAAATTAAATTGTCTCAACAGTACAATAGTTATGAACAAATTCAAGGCTCATGCGTACATTTACTCCATAGCTATAATATTTCAAGTTCTATAATCATCAATATTAAATATACAGCCAATTAGAGGAAAAACATATATCGGGAAGCGCTCCATATCTGATCTACAGTAAAGCACTACATCCCTAAATTCTTACTCAGTACCTAAAAAGAATTGATACTCATTGTCAATGTTAAGACCCAGTTCAACCGCTTTAAGCTTCATAATGAAATGAAATGAAATGAAATGAAATTGGATTTATAAAGCGCATGGCTGCCCGTAAGCGTCCCAGTGCTGCCTAACCAATAACAGAAAACTCAAAAGGAACAGAAAATGTATTTATCTTTAAGGAATTTTGGGGAACAGAAAAAATTTAAGAAGCTTTTGAAATTTGAGAAGGGAAGGTTCAGTGCGAATGTGCCTCGGGAGGGTGTTCCAGTTTTTTGCCGCATTTACAGAAAAGCGACGACCTCCCGTACGGGCTTTTCTAACTCTGGGAACTATAGCAAAATTTTCAAGATCCGATCGGAGGACACGCGGGGGTCTGTAAGGACAAATCAGGCTCCTTACAGCCTGGGGGCCTTTGCCTTGGAGTGCTTTGTGGACCATACAGGATGATTTAAAGGATATTCGCTCACGTACTGGAAGCTAATGGAGGGCTTTCAGCAGTGGTTTGGTGGATGCTCTTCTTGGAGCGCCCATAAGCATCCTGGCAGCAGCATTTTGCACCCGTTGTAAGGTGTTAATGGTGGCTTCTGGTACTGCCAGGAGTAGCGCATTGCTGTAATCCAATCTGGACAAAATCAATCCCTGGATCAGTAATTTCCTGGACTGAAAGGGTAACAGGGGGAGAACTTTCCGCACTGTTCGCAGCAAGCCGAAGCATACGCCCGCCACTTTCTGGGCATGTGACCTGAAGGTAAGTTCGGGCTCAAACCATACCCCTAGGCTTTTGATTTGATCTTTCGGTGAGGGCACCTCGCCCATACAGGGCGGCCAGAATGTTTTAGGCAGGGAGGTAAATTGGTGACCCAGAATAAGAATCTCGGTTTTTGCTCCGTTCAATTTGAGCTTAGAATTAGTCATCCAGGAAAAAATTCCAGAGAGACAGGCCGAGAGATTATCTGAGCATCCCACTTGTTGCGTCAGCGAGACGACCAGTTGGGTGTCATCTGCGTAGGTGATGCATTTGATCCCGAACGGGGCTACTACCTCCTCCAGTGGGGCCATGTAAACATTAAATAGGGTAGGGCTCAGTGATGAGCCCTGGGGAACTCCACACTGGAGGGGAGTAGATTTGGACATAACGCCATTTTCCCAAATCCTGAATGCTCGTTTTTCCAAAAAGGATTCCATCCACTCCAGGGCCGTTCCTGCAATTCCTAGTCTAGCAAGACGGTGGACTAGTATTTTGTGGTCCACCGTATCAAATGCGGCGCTTAGATCCAGGAGGATCAGAACTGCCGATCCCCCTGAATCTAAGATGCACCTCGCCTCCTCAGCCACAACAATAACGGTGGTGTCAGTGCCCTGTCCTGGGCGAAAGCCCATTTGCGAGCCACTCAGGAGGCCGTTACGTTCTAAGAACCCCGAGAGCTGCTGGTTGACAATTTTTTCGGCGATTTTTCCCAGACCGGGTAGCAGAGAGATCGGGCGAAAGTTGGCTAAGTCAGCTGTATCAAGGCCCGGCTTTTTTAGGAGCGTCTTGATTCTGACTTGCTGCCAGCTGGGTGGAACCACCCCTTTGGTAAAAGAGGCGTTCAATAGTTCCGTTGCGAGGGGGGCAATGATGTCTGCTGCTTGTTTGAGGATGTACATGGGAGCTGGATCGGATGGAGAGCCACTCTTCACAGTGGAGAGCGTGTTACAGAAATCATCCATAGAGATGCATCTGGGGGCATCCAGCCGGGGCGCAATAATCGGGACCAGGAGGGCTTCATCGCCTGCAATAGGGACTGTCTGTGGTAGGCTATCAAGTATTCGTTGTACCTTGGTATCAAAGTACTCTGCCAGCAGGTCACATCTGGCTTCGGTGCATTCCTGGTTGATAGTTGAAGTGGATGTTTTAAGTAGTTGCTTTCCAATTTTGACGGTCTCTTTAGAAGAGTTGGCGTACAGGTTGATTTTTTCCTCAAAAAAGGACGCCTGAGTTTTCTGCTGTGTTACTTTGTAAAGTCTTAGGGCCTCCCGATAGGAGGCTTTGCTGTTTGCTGCCCAATCCTTCCTCCAAGTGCGTTCCAGCTTTTTACAACTTTTTCTAAGGTCTCTCAGTTCGGTGTTATACCACGGCGATTTACAAGTGCTACTTTTTTTTGTGATCTTTTTTTGGGGCAGTACTATATTCAAGGAATCATTAAGCCAGTTCTGAAAATTTAAATCTGCTACTAATGGATCTAAATCTGCCACGGGTACCATTTATTCTAGGACGTGAGTCCATTCTTCCACTGATAGATTTGACCACGCTCTCTGCAGTATGCGCGGGCGGGGAGCGCTTCTCTCTTCAGTGGAGATTTTCCAAGAGAAAGGGACCATAAAATGGTCGGACCATGGCAGTGGCAGTGGGGATTTGACCATAAGCTGGTTATTGTTGGAGAAAATGGGGTCTAGCAGATGTCCCCTGATATGCATGGTTTCTGAATTTAAGAGTGTTATTTCGAGTGCTTTGAGGTCCGTACTGAGGTCAGAGGCCGCCTTGTCACTGGGATCATCGAAATGCAGGTTCAAGTCTCCCAAAACCAAAAAATTCGCTGACTGGACTGCCGTCCCTAGTATAGTTTCCAGCAGGGATCCTACAAACTGTTTTATGTGACCTGGCGGGCGATAAATAAGGACACCTGCCATGGAATTAGTGGAGGAGATTTGGATATGAAAACGGGCACTTTCGGTATCTAGGATGCCACCATCTTCAATTCTGCAGGTATAGATGTCTTTATAGATTTTGGCAAGGCCTCCTCCCTTCCCTTGATCCCTATGCTGGCACTGAATGTAGTAACCGGCTGGAAGAGCAGTATTGATATCAAAATTTGAGTCTGGGTGTAGCCACGTCTCAGTAAGGAAGAGCAGATCCAGGTTGTTTTCTTCAATTAATAAACTGATCTCAACTGCATGTTTAGGTAAGGATCTGCAATTTAATAGTGCCATCGCTATGTCTCTACAGGCCTCCTTATCAGTATTCCTGACGAGATTGGGGTCTGGACAGTTTTTGCATCGAGAAAATTGCTCATCGAAGCAGTCCATATGGGGGCACCACAGGCCTTTCTTGTCTTGTAATAGCAAGAGTTCTTACCTGGAGTATGTTACATGCCGCGTATGGTCGGCCGGCATAGTGGCTGGCACTAGGTCCGGTCGGGCCCGGACGGGCCCAGACGGGCTTGCCTCTGGCGCGCCTCCGGTGCGCCATCGGCGCGCCCGCTGCGCGGACGAGAAGTAGCTTTCATTTTATAGAGCCCGGGCCGTAATTCACCCGAGCGCTAGAGCGCGAACCCTGCCTTTCCCCCAAGATGGAGGCCAAAATCGTCGCCCCCGGGAAGGCTGTCAGTGCGTGCAAAGAGCCCAAATTCGGCCCTCTGTGTGCTCGTAGATCGTTGGGTCTCTAGCCTCCAGCAGAAGCGAGTGGGTGAGTGCCACAAATCAAATTACACAATTTACACGATAAAAACGAGGTTTTGTGCAAAGGAGCAAATACAATTCAATAACAATTTTTAAAAAAGCAAACTCCCGGCTTCCGCCTCAGGAGCGTTCTGTTAGGGATAGGTTTTCAGAATCGAGTGCAAATTACCAGCTTTTTATGGAGCCCGGGCCGTAATTCGCCCGAGCGCTAGAGCGCGAACCCTGCCTTTCCCCCAAGATGGCGGCCCAAATCGTCGCCCCCGGGAAGGCTGTCAGTGCGTGCAAAGAGCCCAAATTTGGCCCTCTGTGTGCTCGTAGATCGTTGTGTCTCTAGCCCCCAGCAGAAGCGAGTGGGTGAGTGACACAAATCAAATTACACAATTTACACGATAAAAACGAGGTTTTGTGCAAAGGAGCAAATACAATTCAATAACAATAATCCATATTACCTCCTTGCGTCTGAGTTTCAGTAACCTGTTACCTCCCCTTGGGTCAGACATCACATGTTCAATCCCATGGTAGCTGAATTGGTGTCCATCTGGATCTTCACTATTTTGGACATAATGGGCAGCAATGGGATACCTTGTGTCTCCATTTTTCCAAGCTCTGATGTGTTCCATAATTCTATCTCTGAGCCTACGTATAGTGCTGCCCACATAGATCTGTCCACATGTACAAGCTATCACGTAAATTACAAAGGTGGTCTCACAGTTAATATAAGTGTCAATCTTGTAAGATTCAGATCCATTATAACTGAAACTCTGTACTTTCTTTCTGGCCCATCTGCAGCAATTACAGCGTCCACATTTATGAAATCCTGTTAATGTCTTCCTGTGCCAAAATGTACTGGTCCTAACTGGGTAACTAGGGCTTAAGTCATTTGACAAAATTTTTCCTTTCCTAAAAGTTATGGATGGTCTCTCTCCAATAAAGGGTGACAAGTCCTTGCCAGCCTTAAGTAAATGCCAGTGACGATTAATAATAGAATAAAGTCTATGAGACTCAGTATTGTAACAAGTCACTAGGCGTACTTTCTGTTCATCCTTATCAGTATGTGCTCTATGTGTCAGAGTTTAGGAACGCCTAAGTTTAGATGCTCGTCTCCTTGCTTTATCTATCACTGCCTTGTCATAGCCTCTAGCTCTGAATCTACTGGTCATGTCTTCGATGTTATTCTCAAATTCCTCATCCTCTTGAGCAATTCCTCCTGGCTCTTACCATCTCCCCATAAGGGATAGATCTAATCTGAGAGCTGGGGTGGCAGCTAGTCGCGTGCAAGATCGAGTTACAACTAGTTTCTTTCCTATACATCTTCGAACATAATTTATCATCTTTGGTGTACAGTTCTACATCTAAAAAAGTTATCCTTTTCTTATCATACTGTGTAGTAAACTTCAAATTAACATCATTATCATTAAGATAGTCAAAGAAGCACATCAGGTCATTTAGGGTACCAGTCCAGATCATGAGACAGTCGTCTATGTATCACAAGTTGGTGATTCGAGACAAGTGACTCTTGCCTGGAACATTTTCTTTTATTTACAAACTAGGGCTATATTGAGAAACAATCGGCTTCCAGGTCGCACAGCTGTGGTTATGTAGTTCTTTATTCGTTTTTTATTTTTATTTACTTTAATTTGCAGCAATTCTCCAGGTTACTTTTTCTCAGTATTACACTTCAGGGCGCTCATAGCTCTCCATCAGTAAAACATGAGGTTTGATGTAGGATTTGTTGTTTGTGTCCCTAGACCATGTCCCAATCCCTTTGTCCTTGATTTGTCGGCATGGGTTTTGTCCACACACTGGTCTAAGACGGGCCCTCTCAAGGTAGAAGGCGCTGCAATAGGAATAATAAATAAGACATATCTGAAATTGTATGTAAACAAATATGTGCCATTCAGTTATCAGGCACCACCAGCCTCACACCTACACATGTTATTGAGCACCAGACTAAAGTCACTCCTCCCTATATAAATATGTGCCATCAGTAATCGGGTTGATGGTTCCGCTGATGCGCACAGCAAATTCAGTTTCCGGGACTGTACGCATTGGCCTAAATTTTAATTGCTGAAGTTTCACACAGTTTCGCTGATGCACACAGCTTATAAGGTTTGTGGATATTGTGCACTGTACGCAGATCACTGAAGTTCACCCTTAAGTCGTAACTAGGTCAAAACATAGTACATACATAATGCAAAATGTCACTGCCCCTCCCTTATTTTTGATATCTCCAGGAGTTCCTCCTCTCTCGTGAAAGAAGGTTTTCACACATTATGCTCGTGTCTGTGGCACTTCCTTAAGTGCCGAGAGGAAAGCCTCATGGTTAATGCATTGTTTGGGCTCTGAGGGACAAGATTTATTTGAACACCTTCCTGAACTCTCTGATAGTGACTCTGACACTCTTAATGAATACGAGTTATGCATCAAAAAGTTGGACTTGCACTACCTCCCCAAAGTGAGTACTATCCTTGAACGATATTACTTCAGGAGAAGAATGCAAAGGCAGGATGAGTCAGTCGAACAGTACATAACTACCTTGCGCAAGTTGGCTTCAACGTGCAATGTTGGTGCAGCTTTAGAGGAGCGCTTAAGAGATCAGTTTATGTTGGGATGCGCCTCAACAAAACGAGAAACGCCCTGTGGCAAAAAGAAATGCCCTCGCTTCAAGAATTGCTGACCATAGCCAAAGGTCATGAGCATTCAAAACCGTGTGTTGATATTATACGCAAAGACAGTTCATGTAACATTAATGTCAAAGTGCTGGTGGATAGATTCGTTAAACCCAAATCGAGCACCACTTCAAAGCCCTTTAACACAAATAATTGTCAGGGAAAGTGCTTCAGGTGTGGCAACTCTGGCTATATGGCCAACTTTAACCCGTTGTGTGCGTCGGACAGCCCCTGGCCATCCGACGTCATAGTGAGCATGTGCGGAGGATGGCCGGGGGCCGTCCGAACCGCACCCGCTCATTATTATGCCCGCACAGTGGCGAAATTGGCGCCGCAGTCAACAGGTTAAAGACTGCCCAAGCTGGAAGGCCATGTGCAAAACTTGTGAGAGAAAAGGTCACGTCCCAAAGAGCTGCAGAACGGGCAACAAGCATTAAAAAGTCAGGGAAGTTGATCTTTTCAAGATTTGGAAGGAATCACTATTCTCCCAGTCACAGGGAACGCTAGGGATGGCCCTCAAGAGCTAGTTTTGATCAATGATGCTCCGGTGAGCATTCTCTTTGACTCTGGGGCCAAGATACTGCTAGTCCCAAAAACATTTTATGAGCGTAATCTGCTGGGCAAAGTCACCCTGTTGAAGCCAGACATTAGACCAATAGGTTAAGGTGGGGTGACTATTGAGTTGCTGGGTTATTTATGGGGCACGATGAACTTCAAAGGGAGAGTCATCCTTGGTAAAATCTATGTCTTGATGAAAGGGGACCAGCTCATAAGTTGGTTCCATCAACGTGATCTACAGATCTGCCTTGATCCCAATAAGATCTGTCTGCCTAAAAGAATTACCACCAGTTAGGGTTGTTTGTAATGCTAATCGAGACTGAGGTCTTTGCTGGTGAACTGGGTTTGTCTCAAAAACTATGTAAATAGGATATAGGTCAAATCTAATGTTGTTCCAAAAACAGTTAAGGTCAGGAATGCACCTCTGTAAGTAAGGGAGAGCACGAAAGTTGAACTAGACAATCTCTTAGCCAAGTGCATCATTCAAGAAGTTGAAGCAATGGAGTGGGTCTCTCCTGTTGTTATGGCCCGCAAAGCCAATGGGGAGGCCAGGCTCTGTGTCAGCTCAAGGGAGCTCAACAAAGCAGTTATTGTTAATCATTACCCGTTACCCAACATAACTAAAATGCTGTGTTCTCTTGAGGGGGCAAGGCATTTTTCTTCCTTGGACTTGACATCCGCCTATCACCAGTCCAGCCTTCACTCCTCTTTAGAACATTCAGAATATTCACTCCTCTTCCCAGGACCTTAGCTCCTGTGTAACACCATTTAATACCTTTAGATTTCTAAGAATGACTTTTAGACTGATTTCTGCAGCCTCATTTTTTCAGAGGGCGATGAAGGGCATTCTTGGAGGCCTTCAGGGTGTCATGGTAGACCCAGATGATGTCCCCATCTTTGGTGTGGATTTTGAGGAGCATAATGGGAGGCTGAGGTCAGTATTAAAGAAGTTATGCGATGTTGACCTCACCCTTAGGGCTGAGCAGTGCAAATTTGGTGTCAAAGAAATAGAGTACTTAGGGCATTTTGTGTCTGCTGCAGGCATCAAACCCAAAGACTTATTGGTAAACACCCTTTGTAATTTACGCAACCCTTTGAACAAAGAAGAGTTTGTAAAGTTTCCGGGCATAGTTGAATTTTATCACAAGTTCATTCCGAACTTTGCAGGGAAAAGTTCTTGTTTGCGGTCTCTCCTCTAGAAGGGAAGCACATTTGTTTGGTCCAAGTGCTGTTAGGAAGAGTTTAAGTGCATTAAGAAATATCTGAATGAAACACATTTTCTAGGAAGTTTTGACCTCACAAAGGTATATTATCTCATGACTGATGCCAGCTTGAAGGGGATAGGATCTGTTCTTTTGCAGAAGGCTGATGGGGAGGTTAAACGATTCTTTTCATCTCTAGGCCCTTGAGGGGAGCTGAATACAACTGTTCTGTTGTAGAGAAAGTAACTCTGGGTGTTTTCCGGGTGGTGCGCAAGCTGAGAAAGGTTTTGTGGGGGAAAAGGTTCAGAATTCTTACTGACCACAAACCTCTTAGGGAGGTCTTCTCCAAGAAAGGCATTGACTTTGTCTCTGATAGGATACAGAAGTGGGTTGTGGCTCTACAGTTCTGGCAGACTGTCTGTCAAGACTCAGGGTGAGGATTGTGAAACGACAGATGATGTTGAGTGGTTTAGAGCTGAAGAACTGGAGGAAGAAATTAATGTGTGTGTGATTAGTGAAGGGTTGATTGCCGAGAGAGAGTGGAGGGAACATCACGGATTTAGACTAGCGGAAAGTCCTAACCATGGTCTCAGGTGCGGGTGTGGCTACGCCGTGAACGGGATGGCCGCACGGAGTTGAAGCTCTCCCGGCCTTGACAATCGATTGACCGTATCGCGACTTCAGATGCGGCGCAAACTCCCTTAATCAATGGCTGAATGATTTGTGCCCGCAAGGAGGACAGCTGCGGCTTGAAATGCAGCCCTACAGCAACTAAACTACTGTTATCCGTCCTGCTACTGGCTGGAGCGTCCAAACAAAATGGCGGCTGCGCTGACTTCTGCGAGAGCGAAGCCCGTAGAGGAGTGAAGAGGCAGCCCAGGAATGTCACAGGGGTGGTGCGGTAAGTGAGGGGTGTACCTCGGTGCGGCCAGAGCTCTTCCACCAGCACAGCATGTGCTACGCAGTACGGGGGGGTCCGTTTGGCCTCCTGCACGGCGCATGCATTGAGCCCCAGGGGCCGTGGGAGCCAATAGCCAGATAGAGGCAGCCTCGCTAAATCCTTCACGATGGGCTCTGACATCGGCCCTAAACGTGACACCCTGCGGCTCACCTGAGGGCGGAAATACCACGGAGCTCCGGCGCCTGAGTACACTCGGTGCCACCCCCTCCCATATGCTGCCCCACTCGGTATTAGCAGCACTTTCTACTGCATGCCTCCCGCTGAAATGACTCCGCTCATTTAAAGTACTGGCACCTTATCCAACACGGGACCCGCTTAGCTGCATCACTACCTGTGCTTGCTTTATGCCCCGCCAGCTGTGGTATATAAATAAATAATACCGGATCTATTTTTGACTGGACATAGTAATAACAGATAGCTCAATAAATAAGAGTCAAGATTCGAGGTAGTAGGAGTTTGCAGGTTTAATACAGCATAAGGACAGGAACAGGACAACCTGCACAGGAACAGGATGGCAGCGCTGCCGGGGGCAGGATCGGAATCGGGACGACGGCGTATAGGCGTACCATTTAATAACAGTGCACAAGTATATATACTAAAACAAATGCATTACAATACATACAATAGGCGGAGCAGTGGGTGTGGTCAATAGCAGTCGCGAAAGATAAGAGTGAAAGTAGGTGTAACAGGAGGCGTATACATAGACATGTGATGTAAACGTAACAGAATATGTCATAAATGGGGCGGAAACATGGAGGGGGCTACCTAAGGAGCCGGGACCTCTAACCTAGTGGTGCGCGCAAACTGACAATGACGTGTTACTAGGAGAAGCAGGGGGCTATGACTTCTGCGCTAGGAGCAGAGACTGAAGTCTGGAGAGTCAGGGCGACATGTACCTAAACACTATCTAGTATCTGATGTTTAGAGAACATGTTGATATAAACTAAAAGGTATCGGGGTAAAGGCTAACAGACTCTAAGACTGGTGCATGCATTATTCTACATGTAGTGCGTGTCGAAGAATATGAAATGACCATTAATACAGTATTTCTCTTACATGGAGACGTAAAGGCTAGACGATGACGGAAACTATTGATGCGATTCAGTAGCTAAGGAATGCAGAGAAGGAGGGCTGGACTGATAACTAGAATCATAACATACTCTTGGCAGACTAGCAGGCAGAGCCAGGCCGAGCCGGGCACTGTGAGGCAGGAAGTAAGTGAAGGGTCAGGAATACAGGTGGGGGCTGTATCGCTCCTCAGCGAGGGCTCAGGAGACAGGAGCTGAATCTGGTGTCCGGGCCCTTTTGAGGCCTAGAAACGGGGACTTTTCAATGAAATAACGTGCACACTGAGAAACGTGGCAACGTAACTTTACATAGGCCTGATACTCGTAGCTTTCACGAGAACTGGAAACTGGCATACTAGAGATGGACACAACTGTAATTGCGTCTTTAGTCAAACATGGGGAATACATATGCATATTAATCATGCACACATAACATAAGATGGGGAACACGTAGGGACACAGAACATGGCAAAATTTACTTTTCCACATTCCCTCCTTGTCACTACGTTTCCATCAGGAAACATCAATATTCATGATACCATCTATCATTTCATACAGTATCATTTGCTCGTCTCGAATTCTCTTGGAACTGGATTTAGAACGGGACTCGGAACTAGGAATACAAGAGGTAGCACAAATGCCGCAAATCGCAGGGCCACATTGTATACAGAGGCAGCAACTAAATATGATCGCTACTGCAATACCTAGAAAGGACAACACTTTCCATCCCCAGGCGGAAATTATATTCCAGAACCAGCCGGACCATGTCCAGGTGCCTGGATTTTGGTGTAACAGATGGGCAATTTTATGGAGTCTGGTTATAGCTGAATAAACAGACGGCGCGTTATTAGGAATGAAAATGCAGCAACTAGATCCGATGACTCTACATGCCCCGCCCCTATCGGCCAGTATGACGTCAAGGACGAGACGATTCTGGAGCACGACAATTCTCATAAAAGATTGCTCTTCGGTTAAGTTACCTAGAGCAGAGGTAGTCTCAATCACTACTGCTTCAAGTGTTCTGGTTAATCTACGTATCAGTTTACTATTCACGACAGTACCTAAGTAGGGAAAGACACCTTTATTGATATCTATGTATTGTTCTAGAGCAGTTTCAGTATAATCAACAATCGGGAGGTCTCTCTTGTGTCTAGTATGTACTAGGTGGGAGTTCCTATGATAATCAGGTGGGGCTAGAAAAACTGGTGGCAGTAGGAAGGCAATGTAACAGGTTCCCTCCCAATCGAGGGGCAAACGAACATATGCGGTCTGACCACAAACAAAATAAGAATGACGTGAAGCTTTGAAAATAGATTTCCCACTGTCACTATACTTGACAATAGTAGTACAATCACTATGTCCTACATGTACGGAACCATTCTTTCTGACACATAATTCGCCTTTGACTGGTAGTACTGACATAGCAGGTAAGTCTGGAGTAGAATCAGACTGAACATTCAGGACCATGAAATTCGAAGAATAATTACCCAAATTATAAACTTCATTTTCTAGATCTAACCCTGTTCTGTGGGGAAGACCTTGCTTGTCTGGAAAACATGTACTGTTCAGAAAGAACATATCATTTGAGGATGACGTTAACGTGGACCATGCTCCACATGAACCGTTATGTGAAAATGGATAAGGAAAGAGTGGCAGAACTCCCTTCCGTGTCTGGAAAGGGGGAAGTCGGCCACACACCCAACAATTAGTGGCATTGCTGGTCTGGTGTGAATAATGTAACATGCGGATAAAGGAATTATTTCGCATAGCAAGACGATAAGATAGTTCATGAGGAGGCAGATCACTAAACGTATGCTCTACTGTAGTATTAGAAGACTTATTTACATGAGAAACTGGAAAATATAAATACAATGCATAACTTATGCAGGTAATCATAAGGCTGAGATATAGCAGAAAACATAAAATAATAATGCAACTTTTAGAGTTCTCACTAACTCTCTCTCTATGGGGGTCTATTTTATACATGTCAGAAACCGGTCTAACCGTTTCACCTAGGGGAGGACTTAGACAATCAAACTGGCTGACTTATTTTACTAGACCTTAATTTTAACTTATACTCCTGCTGCGGAGTTTTCTCTAACAGGGAGGGTTTCGTATCATTGTCTTTTGCGGGACAGTCCTTGAGAATAGTACTTTGGCAGTCTTTAAAATCCTCGGAAATGTTCTTGGAAACAGTCTTTAGTCCATAAAACTTCTTTACATGTGACAAATGTACCCAGCCCTTCCTGCCTTCCAGCTTGACGGCAGTACGGGTGGCCAGGAGAACTTGCTTGGGCTCCTTCCAGCGAGGCTCCAGCGGACTTGAACGATCAAAGTTCCTTACGAGGACCAGACTTCCGGGGACGATTTCATGCGGTGCCACCTCGGTATTGTCTGGAAATGCGGCGGCAACCTGTGAACGACAAGAGTGTAGGGCAGACATCAAGGAAGCTAGGTAATCTGTCAGCATATTACTTGAAACATCTGTAATACTTCGGGGTCTAGGTGTACCCCACATATTAGGGGGGCGGCCGAATACGACCTCGTACGGGGACAGACCTGATCTGGAATGTGCGACCATGCGCATATAAAACAGAGCGACTGGCAGAGCAACTAACCAGTCTACACCTTTTTCTTGACAGACTTTAGCAATACGGATTTTCAGGGTTTGATTATGTCTCTCTACTAGACCGGCTGCTTCGGGATGGCGTACACAATGGAACTTCCACTGGTACCCTAACAAAAGGGAAACGTGTTTCATCAATTCAGATGAGAATGGCTGGCCGTTATCAGAATATACGACCCTAGGGAGTCCATAGCGGGGGAAGAATTCACGAACCAACTGCTTGGCAGTGGTCGTGGCTGTGTAATCTGGGACTGGATATGCTTCTGTCCACCTGGACAAAGCGCATACAACTACAAGGACATACTTGAAACCTCGACATCGCTCCATCTGAATATAATCCATCTGGAGGACCTCAAAAGGGTGGTCAGGGGGCTGGAATCCACCTTGTTCCACCGGGACACTTTTACCTGGATTAAACTGGCAACATATCATACAGGTACGGACTTTCTGCTTGGCTGCAGCTCGTAAATGCTTGTTAAACCAAATGTTCTGGATACTGTCTAACATGGCTTTTTCTCCTAAATGTGCTGGACTATGTGCGGTATTGATAATGACTTGAACCATAGAGTCGGGGAGAAACCATGTGGCTTTACCCTTCGTTACCCATCCCTGATCTGTCTGGACCCCTCCTTGTTCGGACCATTTCTTGATTTCATCGGGAGTAGCATGTAACTGGATATCTATGACATCTTGAGTAGGGTCCTTAACTGTCATACAAGTAGTCGGATCTGGAGTATGTGTCTGTGTCGGATTAACTGTCATGTCTGGAGTCTGTGCTGTAAGCTTGGCTGTGCGATCTGCTAGATCATTACCTTGAGAAATAATGTCAGTAACTTTCGTATGTGCTTTGCATTTCATGATAGCAATAGATGTTGGTAAATGGATTGCATCTAACAGAGCTTGAATAAGGAGACCATGCTGAATCTTGGTTCCATGAGAAGTCATGAAACCTCTCTCCTTCCAGAGCACTCCGAAGTCGTGTACAACTCCGAATGCATAGCGTGAATCTGTGTAAACATTAACTTTCAGGTTCTTGGCGTGTATGCAGGCTTGTGTCAGAGCAACTAGCTCTGCTGCTTGAGCAGACAGGGTGTCAATACGGTGTGTTTCTATAACTTCAGTGTCAGTAGTCACTGCATACGCGGCTACTAGTTCTCCTGTACTTGTTCTCATACATGAACCATCCACATAAAGTGTCAGGTCGGGATCTGGTAATGGAATGTCTGTCAGATCTTGTCTTGGCTTAGTCATAGTATTAACTACTTCCACACAGTCGTGTGTGGCAGGATTCGAATTAACTGACGGTAACAGTGTAGCAGGATTTAGAACGTTGCAGCGTCTGATTTCTATGTGTGGCTGGAACAGTGTCAGTTCATAACCTGTTAAACGTGCAATTGTCAAGTGCTGAGTCTGTGTTCGGTTTAAAAGAACTTCCACGGAGTGTGGAACTTGTACTGTCAAGGAATGTCCTAATACTATGGAATCACTTTGTCTGATAGCTAGTGCTGTGGCTGCAACTGACTTGAGGCACGCAGGCAGAGCCTGGGCTACTGGATCTAATGTGCTAGAAAAATAAGCACAGGGCTTGTATTGTCCTGCTTGATCTTGTGTGAGAACAGATAATGCTGTACCATCACGTTCTGTGACAAAAAGTGTAAAAGGCTTACTGTAGTTCGGTGTAGCTAGAACAGGAGCTTGGCATAAAGCTTTCTTTAACTCATTGAAACTAAGTGTATGTTCAGATGTCCAAGGGAGGACAGTCGATACGGCTGCCTCCTGTGTCGTTAACTGTATCAGTGGTTTGGCTAGAAATGCATACTGAGGAATCCATTGTCTGCAATAAGAAGTAAGGCCGATAAAAGCACGTACCTCCTTCTGTGTCTTGGGCTGAGGAAGACTCGCTATTAACTGGATACGGTCTGGTGTCAACTGCCTACCCCACTTGGACAGTAAGTGGCCTAAGTAGATCACTTGCTGGACACAGAATTGAAGCTTCGAAGGGGACACCTTGTGCCCCATCTCGGCAAGGAAATACAAGACTGTAAGTGATGCTCGCTCGCAAGCACATTCAGAACGGGCTGTGATCAGTAGATCATCGACATACTGGAGCAGGGCAGTGTCTGTTGGCATGTGAATGTTGTCTAGTTGTCTCTTAAGTGCTTGACTGTAAATACTAGGACTTTCTGTGAAACCTTGAGGAGCTCGTGTGAATTTATAGCTCCTTCCATTTAAACAAAATCCGAAAAGAAACTGGCTGTCTGGATGAATGGGGACACTGAAAAACGCGTTCTTGAGGTCTATGACTGTGAAAAATGAGGCTTCGGAATCAATGGCTGTCAATAGGGAAGAGATATCTGGGACAACTGGGTACTGGGGAATAATACATTTATTGAGTTCTCGAAGGTCAATTACTAATCGATATACTGGGGGTGCATTTGGATCAGTACGTTTCATGACTGGAATGATCGGAGAATTACATACATTGGAGTCAGTTTCTACAACTACTCCTTGAGCCATGAGCTCGTCAATAATTTTGGATAAGGCTGCTACAGCCTCAGGTGGTAATCTGTACTGTCTGATTCGTGGTAGGACTACACCTGGCTTGAGAGTCACACGATGGGGTGTGATTTGCATGAAGCCAACGTCAGTTGGACCTTGCGCCCATAAATGCTGCGGAACATTAGGCAATCTCGGATCAAAATCTCGTAATACATAGTGACCCTTGAAGTCACGTAAAAACAAACGTATTCCCTCGGGGGAACAACATATGACTGCACCTAATTCTTTCAATGTCTTAATGCCTAACAAATTTTCTGGACATGACTTCGTAAGTAATAGATCAGTAGTGCGGGACAATGGACCTACTTCTAGAGTAACTGGCTTAGATATCTCGTTTACAATAGGCTTTCCTGAAAATCCAAGGGAAACATTTCTAGAGCCTGAGAGCGGAGCCCCTGGAACTTCGGCGTGACTTATAGTGGTCCTACTTGCCCCTGTATCGATCAGGAACTTTCTGTCTTTCCCTAATACTTGACTATGAACATAGGGACCCTCTTGATCTACAGGAATCTCGATGAGAGGCAAGCCTACCTCCCTCTCTAGGCTGTTTCATGAGTACTGTTGGTACTCTGGATACTCTGTCTGAGCATACTGGTACATCTGCTGTGTAACATGCTGTGTTGCAGCAATAGGCTGCGGTGCTGAAGCTGTCTGTTGTGCATTCTGCGATGGCTGAGAAGTCTGTGAAACTTGTTCTTGTCTAGGCGGACGTGGTCTTTCTTTAGTCTTACCAGTGGCTATATTGTGTTTCAGAACTGCACACTCGTTTATGAAATGACCTGGCTGTTTACAATAATTGCATGTCCCTTTAACGGGAGCTGCAGGATGACTGGCTTGATTCGGACCCCTCTTCTGACTGTCTTGAGGAATAGATTGTGCAACTAGTACTTTCATTTTCGTGTCTTTCATACGTTTTCTCTCGTGTTCTTGCTCTTCTCTGATTCTATTCTGATGATACTGGAGCATCTGTAACATCTGGGACGGGGTACTAGCTTGCCATGTACTTTCGACTTTCAAAACTCGATTCTTAACTTGTGGACTTGAATTCTCGACTAATTTAGTAACAAAAAGATGAGGGTATGACTCACTACTCGTGTCCAATCCACTGTTTATTATAAAACATTTTTCAAATCTAGAATAAAAATCACTAGTGTCTTCGTCTTGTTTCTGTTTACAGGCTGAGATTGCATCCCAGTCTTCCTTTTTAGTGGCTAACAATCTGGGTAAAACTTGTATTAACAGTTCTGGTAATTCTTTACATTTCTCTCCAAGACCGGTACCTGGTACTCGTATCTTATCTTCAGCTTCTAGAACTGCCCAATCGATCTTTTTCTCTCCCACCTCCCATTCTTTTTCCTTGAGTTTCTCGTATACCCCTGCGGGCAACAGGACCTTTAACATTTTAATAATATCTGGATACGTATATTCTCCCATACGGAGCATGTCCTTTAATTCTCGGTGGAACCCTGCTGGATCTTTGTCATGACAAGGAATTAATTTCTTCATCTCTAAGAGTTCCATCTTTGTAATCGGGGTGTAAACAAATACTCGTTGCATTTCACCATCTGCTGTCCTGACTGGGTGTACTTCTCGTAACGGATTCTGTCTATCTATGTAAAACGGTTTACTTTCTGGAGGTGAGACATGAACAAAATGCGGGTTCAGGAACGTTCTATATTTATGGCGCTGTTCTAGAATGACACTAATTAAATCGGTACCTAAACCTTTCCATCTATACTGGAGTAACTCGTTCAGGACATCATGTAACGGACCTGGATCAGAATGTTGACCCTCATACAATGTGATGAGGTGCTGAATCATATACATACCCACCAGTCGTTGCTCGGCTGGGGGCAATTTCAGAAACATTTGTGCCACTATTTCGTCTGGAAAAGTGGTAGAATCAGTAGTCCATCGGACTGCTGATCGGACTAGTTCTTGCTCATGCATGGTACTTAACTCACTATAATCGATTCGTGATTTCAGAATGTGATCGGTAGCTTGAAATACTTGTTCAAGAGAACCTTGTTCCGGTGCTGGATGATGAAAGATTTTCTTGTGTTCTAGGCGTAAATGGCGGTCTGGAAATCTAGATTTACCTACATACGCTATTCTGGCGGTATTCTCGTCCTCTACCTCTTCTGTAGAAGAGTCATTCTCTTTCTCGCTTACTTGTGCTGTTGTACGTTGTTCGTGTAACCTTATTATCTCCTTACGAATTTTCTTGTACATACTCTCTATACTACTGATAGTTCTGTGCTTACCCTCGGCTATATTATCACTCCACCTTGTCAGGGTTCTCATTTCGGCCGGATCTTTGGTCGGATAATCTTGTTCCCTTATTAAACAATTAATCAGAAACTTTAATATCATGAGCTGGATCTCAGCTTTCCTTTGAGACATGGCTTCGCCAATACTTTCTGGATCATCCCCTGTACGGATGAAACGATATATTCTGTCTAGATCTTCTTTCATATCCGGTAGGGTGTCCAAATACCCGATCACCCGTCTTACACGTATGGAATATAGAACCGTACTATCATCGCCTGTGACTGGATCATAGCGGCATTCAGTAAGAGCTCGTCGGATTTCTGCAACGGACTTATATTTGGGCGTACGCTGTAACGCATGTTCATGTAACTCGACTAACGTTACACGTTGGTGTGGCGGCGGGGTACCAGGAGGACCTCCTCCTGCGGCCCCTAAACTAGAATCGTCGACTGATACTCTTCGTGCTGGCAGAGTGGCTGATGTGGCGGGAAGTTGTACTATGGGCTGGACCGGGGGTACCGTAGTAGGTACTGCAAAAAGTGCCCCGGTGTCTGGGGGAGCAGGGATTAAATGATTTACAGGAACTGGCGGAACAGGATTTGCATATTCCGGGACTGTGTCGTCCAAATAGGACGAGAGAAAAATATCAGCTGCGGTCGGTTTGTGACGTAGCTTGGTCGGAACTAACGGTGGCGGAAAATTACTGGATGCCTCCGGGGTCGCTTTTGGCAAGCCCTCGGCAAGAAGAGGATACATACCCTTAATGAGGGCATTCCTCTGTCTGACTGTCCGGTTTTAACTCGCTCACCTATTTCGATTAATTCCCTTTCTTGCGCTCTTTCTAAGGATTCTCTACTTAATTCTGACTTTCTGATTTCTTTTTCGGTTCTTTTATGAGATTCTTTGCGCCATAACTCGATGGCATCTTTCTGTGAATGCTTCTTCTACTCGCATGATGCACTCGGCATCCCACGTACCTGATACGGGCCATCTATACTTTTCTTCTAACTCTTTGGTGTACTCCACCCATAAATCTAGATATAATATGGCACTTATGCCATGCTTCTGATACATAAAATGACCTGGACTGTCCCTAGGCGGGACAGGAACTGCTTCTTCTAACAGACCTTTTCTGGTTTTTAACTGACGTAGTTTGGAAAACAAAGGCATGACTGAACTGTAATCTAGACACAATACAATACACAATGAACACGATAATTACACCACTTTCATACCACTACATTAAAATACATGAATGACATTTAAAAATAACAGTCTGAACAGAATACTACCTGGAATACTGAAAACAGAATACATGAACTTCCTCGAGAACAGAACTGACTAGAACAGAAACTAGATGCACTGCTGAAACAGTACGAAACTTACCGGTCTCATAAAGAGACACGTCAGGACCCGCATCCACCGGAGTGGACACTTCGTGTTGGGTCTGTGTACCACCAAAACCCACGGACCAGAGTCAATTAGATTGACCCTGTCTAGATACTACCCCAGCAACGGTACTCACCGGGCAGCAAGAACGGAAGGCCTCGGACTGGACTGCTTCGACGCCGGACGGACACACTTCGGACTTCTGTTACGGGTGGGCCTCCGGATACCTCGGACCTTGGACTCTCGGCTTGGGCTCTGGTCGGGACTCGCCGCGTTCCTCCACCGCCTCGTCTGGATGCTGGACCGCAACCTCCGTCTCCTCCGTGGGTCTGAGGGATACTTAAAGCAGAACTATCTGCACGTGCACGGTATGGTTCCGTCACGGCTGCAGAGGGTCAGGGGGCATACGTGGCTTCACCGGAGCGTGGGGAAAGGGCAAGTCCCTGTTCGGGCGCCAATATGTGGTATATAAATAAATAATACCGGATCTATTTTTGACTGGACATAGTAATAACAGATAGCTCAATAAATAAGAGTCAAGATTCGAGGTAGTAGGAGTTTGCAGGTTTAATACAGCATAAGGACAGGAACAGGACAACCTGCACAGGAACAGGATGGCAGCGCTGCCGGGGGCAGGATCGGAATCGGGACGACGGCGTATAGGCGTACCATTTAATAACAGTGCACAAGTATATATACTAAAACAAATACATTACAATACATACAATAGGCGGAGCAGTGGGTGTGGTCAATAGCAGTCGCGAAAGATAAGGGTGAAAGTAGGTGTAACAGGAGGCGTATACATAGACATGTGATGTAAACGTAACAGAATATGTCATAAATGGGGCGGAAACATGGAGGGGGCTACCTAAGGAGCCGGGACCTCTAACCTAGTGGTGCGCGCAAACTGACAATGACGTGTTACTAGGAGAAGCAGGGGGCTATGACTTCTGCGCTAGGAGCAGAGACTGAAGTCTGGAGAGTCAGGGCGACATGTACCTAAACACTATCTAGTATCTGATGTTTAGAGAACATGTTGATATAAACTAAAAGGTATCGGGGTAAAGGCTAACAGACTCTAAGACTGGTGCATGCATTATTCTACATGTAGTGCGTGTCGAAGAATATGAAATGACCATTAATACAGTATTTCTCTTACATGGAGACGTAAAGGCTAGACGATGACGGAAACTATTGATGCGATTCAGTAGCTAAGGAATGCAGAGAAGGAGGGCTGGACTGATAACTAGAATCATAACATACTCTTGGCAGACTAGCAGGCAGAGCCAGGCCGAGCCGGGCACTGTGAGGCAGGAAGTAAGTGAAGGGTCAGGAATACAGGTGGGGGCTGTATCGCTCCTCAGCGAGGGCTCAGGAGACAGGAGCTGAATCTGATGTCCGGGCCCTTTTGAGGCCTAGAAACGGGGACTTTTCAATGAAATAATGTGCACACTGAGAAACGTGGCAATGTAACTTTACATAGGCCTGATACTCGTAGCTTTCACGAGAACTGGAAACTGGCATACTAGAGATGGACACAACTGTAATTGCGTCTTTAGTCAAACATGGGGAATACATATGCATATTAATCATGCACACATAACATAAGATGGGGAACACGTAGGGACACAGAACATGGCAAAATTTACTTTTCCACACAGCGACTGTCTAGACTGCCATTCAGTGGGCGCTCTCATCCTTTGCTGCATAGACTGTGGGGTATTTTGCATGCTCTCCTGGTGTCTGGTTTGCCACGATCCTGTACTTTGCTGTGCTTCCCTCACGCTTGAAACTGCGTCTAGGTGGTCCTACATACTGCTTGTTCTATAAGGAACCCCCCCGCGCAGCGCTGCATCAACAGTCCCACTTACTGGCTATATTCTTGCCACCTCATTTGCTTCTTCCAGTTCAGATGTGGCATGGGCCGCAAAGACCCTAAGCAATGAGTTCTTCCCTTTGAAAAACGTGTGGCACACTCCCGTGACCAACAAAACACACAAGATGATGGACGGAATGTTGCACAATGGCAAAACATTCACCCCCAGTCACAGATCTGGGTTTAATCCATTGTTATTTTGCTCACCACGCCACCCCAGTTCAGACATGGCCATACTCCTGCGACCAGCCTAGCGACATGGTGGAAGGTGGGCAACCCCAGTCTACCTCGATGGACAACGCTAACCAGTTTAATCCATTACTGTTGGAAATGAGGGCGGGATTCAAGGTACTGGATGTCCGCTTTGACTCCTCAGACAAACACATAGCAGACCTGGGCGCAAAGGTCCAGGTGCATGATCAACGTCTTGATGTAGTTGAGTCCCGCACATCTGACCTGGAGGATGGAATGGCGCAATCAGTCAAGAGGGTAGACCGCATGGAACGGATCCTAAAGTAGGTTGCGACAAAAAAACGAGGATTTGGAAGTGCGCAGCCAGCGTAACAACATCCGCCTAGTGGGTGTGCCTGAATCCACAGCGTCTGGGTGCATGGATAATCTGGTAGAGACAATACTAACCAACCTTTTTGGAAAAGAGGCCTTCAACTCTGGCGTTGTGGTGGAACGCGCCCATAGGTCACTTGGCCCCCGCCCCAACCCGGGCTGCCCACCTTGACCCATAATTGCTCGATTAATGAACTTCAGATATAGGGATACAGCACTGCGGCTGGCACGTGAGCAGGGCAAACTCTCTTGGCAGGGCTCCAAACTATCTCAATACCTGGATTTCCCTGCTCTGGTTCAGGATGGGAGGAGGAAATATCTTGGGGTAAAAGCAGCGCTCAGAAACCTAGGGTTGAAGTATGGTATGCTATACCCTGCCAGGCTGTGGGTGGAGGTGAACGGACGTGCCAGAATCTTTGAAAATCCCACAGAAGTACAGGCATTTTGTCGCAAATATAAACTCAATCAAAATCGCCCTACAGAGACAGACACTACCTCTTCCCCCACACAGTGGCTCAGCTGTCAGTGTGGATTTATTTTCGAATTCCGGTCATGCCTGACACATGGTCACTTGACTCCTTTCACTATGCCGCTCATTTGATAATTTTTTGTGAAAGCTGGGATTTATCATATTGTTCATAATGTTTGTTAAGGTTGCTGAGCCATTGGACAGCAAACGCCCCCTACTTTGGTGTACACCTAGAGATAGTATTGGTGACGATAGACTGTACCACATTGTTTGACATTCACTATTTTTAGGATGCTATTGGTACTAATGCTTGTTTTGGTAAAGTTGGTATTGCCTGTCCGGATGGGCGAGAAGGCTGGGTAGGGGGTGGCAGGAGGGGATATGTTCATATTGCTCTGCACTGAATCTAAGTTACATTTGTTTGCAGCCACGGCAAATGGGTACGACTCTTGGTTAATCTTTACTCCTCAGATTATCACCAAAGGATGGCACAGTTAGGTTACAATGATGGCCCGTTGAGCATCACACTGCCTACATGGAATGTCAGGGGCTTAAACAATACTCGCAAAAGGCGTCAGGTTGTCCATTATTTACTTAGGCACGGAGTTGATGTGACCTTCCTTCAGGAGACACACCTTCCTACCAGCGGCCAGTCCCGGTTCACGTCCTCCTGGGGCCCGAACAGATTTTTTGCAAATTACAGCAATTACGCCAGGGATACTGCCATCCTTATACATAAACGGCTCCCCTTCAAGTGTCACTCGGTAACCTATGACGACGAAGGCACATATGTCATAGTGGTGGGCATGATGTTGAACCACAAGCTGGCATTGGTGTGTGTATATGGGCCTTACACTGATTCTCCCGATTCTTATTATACATTACTCTCTAAATTGCTACAGCTAGGCCCTGTGCCCCTTCTTCTAGGGGGTGATTTCAATATTGCCCTACAGCCGCCCTCAGATAGTACTTCAACTACCCCTGACCCCAAGCCTCGAGCACGTATTGCTTTACAATCCTTATGTGAACACTTCTCTCTCCTGGACATAGGCCGTGCTCGAGATCCATGTCATACTACATACACCCATTACAGCAGTCTACATGACACGTGGGCAAGACTTGACTATTGGTTAGCCTCACCAGAAATCTCCCGCTGGTTTCATGAGCTACAAACACTACCAAGAACACATTATGATCACTCCCGGGTGCTGATGTCCCTGAGAGTCCCAGGTCCAGAGGGTTTTGAGAGACATTGGAGGTTCCCAAGCCGTGCCCTAGATGACGAGGTATTTAGACAAGAAATCCAGGAAGCGATTGAGGATTATTTTGAAATCAACACAGGGTCAGTGGACACGGAGGCAATGTTATGGGAGGGATTCAAGACCTATATGAGGGGAGTGTGCATGTCTAAAAGCTCTGGAGTGCTGCGCGATATATGTGGCACACTTGCATGAGTGGAGAGGGAGCTTGGTGTCCTGGACACTAAACATGTGGTGTCAGCCGAGCCGAGTCACAGTGGAAAGCGGGCAGCCCTGCTCATGGAATACAGGGAGACTGCTGAGATGGAAATCCTGTACATGGGGAAATACCATAATGCCAAGATGTATGGGGAAGGGGACCGTCCTGGTAGGATATTAGCACAAATGAAAAGACCCCCCTGTAGGAAGGTGGATATCTGACTATGGAGAAGTGTGGCTCAATGGTTAGAGCGGCAGACCCTGATGCAGACCCTGATGCAGAGGTATAGCCCGGGACCAGGGTTCAATACCCCGCCTTGGCGGGTCTTGAGCTCAAAAATTCCACGGACCTGATAATTCTCGCCTCGGTGCCTATTCCAATCATGGAGTCCCACTCTGCAACTCTGGGCAGTAGCTTGCTTAATCTCCTCAACGGCCCCCACAACGCTAAGGATGCCTGGCCTCCACCTTGGGGGTGCCCAGGATTGGACACCTCACAGGGAAAGCCAGGATGGGTTCCACAGCGGTATTCGTACAAGCGCCTTGAGACCCTTGCGGGTGAGTAGTGCGCTATACAAGTATCAATTTACATTTTTACCCCCAAACTTTTTGCCTGGTGTTTAGCTGGTTTTTGACATAGTTGGCATGGGATCCTGCTATTCAGGACCCCAGGCTAATTGCTCTCTCCTTAAAATGGACTCCATGTACCTTAGGTACATACACAATTGGAACTGGTTCACCTTATTGGCCCCTGTAACAGTGTACCCAGGTACCCAGGGCATAGGTGCTTCCAAGGCCTACCAGGGGCTGCAGCATGTATTGTGCCACCCCTGGCCTGGCCTCCATATTTGACACAACTGGCTGATCACTCAGCTGGGGTAAGTCGGTGTAACCACCCCTTACTGTAGTATGCCTATACCTAACCTAAAATGGACACATATGTTCCTATCAGTCACTCCTATGGAAGGCCTCATCAATCCTGGAGGCAGAGTGCTTGGAAATATGTGAGATGGTGCTCTGGCATGAGTTGAGCCTGTCTGCAGCTTTCGGAACCATGTCCTTTAGCTGTTTCATGATACTGCCATACCATATACTCTTAAGTGCATTATGAACCCCGCGGTTAAATGCTATCTTGGGTTTGGCTTTATCAAAACATGTCGAGTAAGGTGTCATACGAATTGGAATACTACCCCCTCGCCAGTTCTGGCGACGGGGGTAGCATTCCACCCTTCTAGAGGGACACGACATGTACCTAGCCTGAACCCCGGTTAAAGTTAAACAGAGCCTTAGCATCACAAAATGGATACTGCCACCACAGACACAAGTCTGACCTCCTGCTGCTGGGAGTCCTTCCAGCGAGGGCAGCTTGGACAAAGGGTTTCCTGCCTGGGGAGGTGCTAGCACCACTCCAGACAGGATTTTGTGTATTGGGAAGGACAGGGCTGAATAGAATCAGACATGCCTGGGGCACACAAGGTGTCCCTGTGCATAGGCCAGTTCAAACCGGTGCTGGGGCTTTCCAGCCCCAGTCCTGGCGCCAAACTGGACAAAGGAAAGGGGGTGTAACCACCACCCTTCCTGGTTCCACCCAGAGGAGGGACCTAGTAGGTGATCCTGCCCCCCAGATTCGAATAAGAGTGGGAGCTGTGTCCTGAGACTTGAGATCATCCTGAATCAACTTGAAATACAGAAGAAGACTGGACTTCGACATTCTGCTGCACAGAAGACGGAAGAGAATCTCCCTTGTGGCCAAGGAGTGACCACCCTGTGAACACAGGCACCAACCAGCAACTCGACGTCTGCTTTGCCGCCGCCTCCCACCGGAGCCCGAGCCCAGAGCCTGACAAGAACCAGACTCCCAGACTTCTCACAGCCCGATCCACAGTCCCTGCAAAGAAGGGACCCGTGGAGGCACCGAGAGACGTGGGACCGGACCTCTTGGAAGACCGACCCCCGAAACGCTGACTGCGCAGCATCAGAGGCACCCTCGACGCTGTGCTTTGGGGTTTGAGAAGCCCCAACCTCGAGCAGCCCTTGCACCGAAGATCAGCCCCCCAACATCTCCACGATCTGCGTGGGGCCTTTTTGCACCGTGCCACTCGACGCGCCATCCCGGCCACTTGCCACGTGGCTAGCGGCCATCTTGGCGACAAAACCTTCAACTTACACTGCGGGTCTAGTTGCGCCAGACTTGCCCTCGCTCCTGTAAAAAGGAGCCCCTGCTCTGACCTTGCTGGTCCGAGTAACAAGGCTTTTTTGATTCCTGCGTGGCTTGCACTAGCCAAGGCCTGTTCGCTCCAATCAAGTTGCCGACACCGCCAACAGCGAGAAGCCTGCGTGGGACAGCTCGTGACCAACTCCTGGACGTCCTCGACCCCTCGTGTCCACGTGGCTGCAGAGAGAAGCTACACGACATCACCTGTTTGCGCCCGACATTGCCTGGTTCCACTCTGGTTCCACGGTAGTCACTGGCTAGTGACTTTGAACATTGTCCCCTCTGCTTTCAGGTCTTCACCTCTTCAGATCCACCCTTGGATCCACCGGAACTCTTCACATCGAGCCGCCTGCAGCATCTTCAGCTCCAAGCACCATCGACCTGCGTGACGAAACCCGACACTACTTCGACCCTATGCACCCGCTTCCTGTGGGTGAGGTAACTCAGCTCCGCCGGTGTTCCCACACTGGTACACACCTCTAGTGTCTGTGTCTAAAGTTTCATCCTTCTAGGTGACTCGGAAGGTTCCTTTTTAACTAACTTTGTAACTTTTACGCACCATTGACATTGCATTGGTAAAGCGTGCACTTTCCGCACTGCACCCGAGTCCCGCGGGCCTTTCCCGACTTCTTCACTGCTAGTCCCGAACAGCTCCAGCGATTCCCCAGGCCCTAGGCCTCTTCACTTTCCCCATAGTGGTTTTTATACCACTATTTTAGTATATGGTTTAGGTGGCCCCTAGGGCTCATCCATATTGTGCAACTTTTGTGTATTTAAACTGTGTTTTGTTTTAACGCATTTGCTTCTGTGCTCATAAAGAGTATCAGGGATATTTGTAGAAATAAATCTATATATATTTTCAATATATATCTGTGTGGTGTCCTTTCATTTGGTATTCAAGGGATTATATATGGTAAAACAGCTTGCTTCACATGCCTTTACAGAGTTTAGCCTAAGACTGCTTAGTCCATGCTACCCCTAGGATAGCTTGTCTATAAGGTTGACTTTACAACCTGCACCATAAGGGTTGCTTGGCATGGCACAAGGTGATCACTAGAACTAGTGAGCATCATATACCAGGCCAACTTCTCACACCCCCTACGCGAAAGCTTATATAAAGGAACTAAAATCATCGACGGGACAGCGTACCACAGAACCATTGGACATCCAAAAGGAGTTTATCTTTTATTTTAAAAACTCTGTATTCCACCAAACTGGGACGTGACCGCACTGCCCAGGAGGCCTACCTCGCTGAGGTTGCATTAGTATACCTTGAAAAGTTTATGCGGGACTTTCTAGCAGTACCCATCACGGCAGAAAGCATAGATGAAGCCATGACATCCCTGAACTCATCCACTGCACCCGGGCTTGATGGGTTCACAGGGGAATTTTACAAAGCCTACAAGGATCGACTGATCCCTCGCCTCCTGGAGATGCATGCCGAATCATTGGAGAAACAGGTTCTCCCTTCCACTCTATGCAAAGCATTTATTATCCTTCTCCCCAAACCCTCGAAAGACTCCATGCTATGCGGCTCCTACCGCCCCTTGTCCCTCCTTAACCTGGATTATAAAGTTCTTCCCAAGGCATTAGCATGCCGCCTCTCCCTCCTGATGGAATCCACTGTCTCGCCGGCCCAATCAGTATTCATACCGCATCGATCCACAGCCTCCGCACCTTATTTATCCTGCTTGACACCGAAAAAGCTTTTGACTTCCTGGAATGGCCCTTTTTTCTGTCGATAATACAAAGAATGGGTATGCCACATGGCTTTATTGCCACAACGGCTATATTATACACCCGACCCACTGCTAGACTCCGGCTCAATGGCACTCTATTGGCGCCCTTCCTGCTGTCCCGTGGCACATGGCAGAGATGCCCGTTGTCGCCCTTGTTGTTTATACTAGCGATGGGCCCACTAATAAGACATCTGCAGGAGAAGCTTCTACATAGGGGCTTACAGTTTCGCACAGGCCCGTTATTGGTCTCTTTATATGCGGATGACACGATCCTGTATGTTCGTGACCCCCAGACCAACTTAGGCCCACTTTTAAGAGAAATTCTTCACTTTGGTAACTTCTCTGGTATGGGGATAAATTGGCATAAATCTGTCATTTTTCCCCTCACAAGTAGCACTGCCCAATGGAAACTGGAATTTCTGCTGGAGTGGTGCTCTGATTCAGTGAAGTATCTGGGGATACACATTCATCTTGAGATGGACCAAAGTATTCCCCACAATTATGGCGTGGCCATCTCTAAACTTGAGACGCAAATAGACCATTGGCGGAAACTCCCTCTCTCCATGGCGGGGGGAGTGGCTCTTATTAAAATGATTGTGCTCCGAAGTTTTTGTATTTGTTTCATAATATCCCAGTACCGCTTACGAATACATGTTTTAATACTCTTCGCACTCAGCTGATTAGACTAGTCTGGGGCAATAAGACACCCAGAGTGCAAAGGTAGGTAATGACACTCTCATGCGACAGAGGAGGGTATGGCATTCCGGATCTGCAACTGTACTGTCTGGTGGCACAGTGCAGTTTTGCCCAGCCATGTTATCACCCAGACACCAGGATCACGTAACTGAGACCAGAGTCAGATTTTGTTCTGCCGGATTCCCTGGCTGTGGTTCTGCCCTGTGGTATTCCGTGAGATCCCAGGGACATTCAACCAGTCTCCGCAACAAGTTGGGCTTGGGCTAGGCTGGGCCGTCTTACAAACACCCAGACGGTTTACTCCTCTGACTTACCACTCCCTAATGTAAAATGGCTGCCCATAACAGGCAAAAAGTTGGTACAGAAGACTTGTGCAAAATGTAATATTGTCAAAATGGGCGACCTGTTCCCTGCAGGCCTGCAGGCCATATATTTGACCCAGAAGACGTGTCCTCGTTTCCAGACATGACATTCATAGACAGATTTGTTCTGGCTAGGCTGCGGTCTACACTGCGAGCTCAGTTCCCAGACTACCCGCTGGAGCCTCCGTCCTTCCTGCTACTCACAATGGTGATAGGTAGTAGCAGGGGGTCCATTTGATATCCCAACTTTACAGAGCATACGCTGACTTAATCACACTAGACGATAGCAGGGTGCGCAGTGCTTGGGAAGCGGACTTGGGCAACTCAATATCTGACGAGCAGTGGACAGCTTGTTGCAAAGTGATGAAGGCAATTTCTTTAAATATCAGACACAAGCAGATCCATTTCAAGTTTCTATGCATTAAATAGCAGACACAAGCTGATCCACTTCAAGTTTCTACGTAGAATATATGTTACCCCGGCTTAAGAGCACACAGGATAGACCCCACTAGATTTCATCATTGCCAGCTGTGCCACTTCCTTCAGGCAGACTTCGCACATTTATCCTGGACGTGCCCACGCATACACACTTTTTGGGTGGAAGTACACCATACATTGAGCGAGATAATAAAGGTGCCTATGAACCCCCTGCTGGAGATCGCACTCCTGGGATACGTGGTCCAACTCCCTCCTAAAGTTCGCAGATTTGCTGCCATTGCTCTACTTTTGCCCAAAAGGGAGGTAGCAATACACTGGGGCGGCAGAAGGGCTCCAACAAAAAAGGGACAGATCCAAAGCTTAGCTTCCTGTTTTACTAGAAGTAACCAGTATGCTAGCACAATCCCTCCCTCCTCTAGGCCTAGAGATATTTAGGTCCCCTTTAAGGCCTTCCTAATGGCACAACAGCAACATCCCCCTACACAGCAGGAACAGGGCATCGTGCCAACCGGGGTGGCGAGGCTGACACCCACACTGGACTAACACACCAGAGTATATAGCATCCACCTCCAGTGGCCTGGGTCTATTCTCATTTTGACAGTAAGCTACTGGGTGGAGGGAGTCAATGGGCTTACAGATGAGCATATTACACTATCGCTCAAGAGGGGCCTTAAATGCACTGTAAGTATACTGCAATATATATTACATTGCCTACTGTGTATCGAAAGTAACTAATATTGAAATGCCTCGTGATTGTACCCGAGAGGTCCTTTCTTTAAAATCAGTGCCTTGCTTTGTCTTATTAAAATGCTAAATAAATAAAAACCATGGTCACAGATGGTTGGTGTGAGAAGAAGGACTGTGAAGAAGTCCTGAAGTGTGCTTTCTTCAATAAAGTTGTACAGCAATCCACAGAGACCAGGAGTCTTCAATCTTTGAGTAGATTTATTGTAGTTAACAGGATACACAGCTCTACAAGTATAGAGGGCTCAAGGTGGTAGCTCCAACTGCCTGTGAAGCAATTCCAGTGCCTGGCCCAAACATTCTAACCAAGTTATACATGGAATACATTGACAAGTACAAAGTAACATTCCAGTATTTTAATATAAAGAAAGTGCACTAAGAATTGATGTACAGACACCACATATCTCCCTCCTTTTGATAAAAATAGAAAATAGCGCACTTAACAAAACAGTGAACAGAATGCTTACTGAACATACCTACTGTTGCCTTTAATTGTGACTATACGTGCAGGATACCTGAATTTTGATTGACATTTTTGTAGCATCAAAGGATCCTTGACACGAACAAGATACCACCAACAAATGTAACTTCTTTTTTAGAAACAGGCATGGCGAGTTTATTACACATGCTAACACTGGCTTCATCACTACGATTTTTAGAGATAAAATAATTTTTTGCAATATCACCTTTATTATCCAAATAATTAAATTTCGAAAATGGAATAAGTGTAGACACCACTTTTCTCACTCTCATCAATTTAAAAGGAACACAACCCGATACAGAGTGAGGGGTGGTCCTATATGCCCATACCACATCACTGATAGCAGACTCACAATCTGCTTTTGCTTTGATGGCACTTTGAATACATTCAACTTTAACCCTGAAGAATCTTTCAACTTTGCCATTTCCCTAAGGAAAATACAAAGGAGTGCGTAAATGTTTGATACCCATCTTTGTCAAAAAAATTGCATGAGTTGTGAAGTAAACTGAACTCCATTGTCTGTAAGTAATTCCTCAGGTGTACCCTCTCTGCTGAATACTTCTTGAAGAAATGGAATGACAGATTTGGTATTTGGCTCAGAAACACCTCTGCCCTCCAACCACCTGGATAAGTGATCAATTAGAACTATGAAAAACTTCATACAATTGGGTAGAATATGAAATGGTCCAAGAAAATCTACTGCAACCTTTTTCCCTACTCTGTTGGGAGAAATTGAGGGTTTGAGAGATGGAGAATGTGTAACTAAATGTTTGTCACTGTATAAACATTGTGTACAATTATTAACAAGTGCCTCCACATCTCAATCTACAGACGGCCACCAAAAATCATTACGTATTCTGCGCTTGGTGGCGGTCACACCCAGATGACCTGAATGCGCAGTTTCTAGAATTATTTGTCGAAAACGAAAAAATGGAGGGATTAATTTGCCTTCTCTGTCTAAAAGTTTGCCTTTAAGAGATAATTAATTTGCACCATTTTTCAAAATGGTTGTAACTCGGGTTCAATAGATCTCTCCTTAGGCCAACCTTTGACCACAAACTCCACAACTTGTTTAAGTAGTGAATCACTTTCTAATGCTTTAAACCACTCTACCATGTCAGGGCAAATTACAGTGTCATCAATACTAGCAATGATACATTCTTCAATATCGTCATCTGATTTATTAGACTTATCCTCATGCATAGGATGTCTGGACAAAAAGTCAGCTTTGATATTCTTTCCTCCAGCTATGTATTGTACAGTAGAATTTAATTCTAAAAGCTTGGTGGATAATCTAGCTAACCTAGCTGTTGCTTTTTTGATTTTGTTGCCAGAGAGTACTGTCTTGTGATCGGTCCTCAAACAAAATTTTCTCCCCCACAAGTATGGTCTGAATTTCTCAATTCCCCATACACAAGCAAGCAACTCTTTCTCAATAACTGAGTATCTCAGTTCAACGTCTTTCATTCGTCTTGGAGCAAAAAAAATTGTAAACTCATTGTTGCTTGTCATTTGTGATAACACAGCACCCATACCATAAGAACTTGCATCCGCTGTAACAAATGTATCTCGACCTTCCATGTATGCTTGAAGAGCAGGTGCAGAAAGGATACTCTCTTTGATGCATTGAAAATGGTCTTGACAAGTAGCTGTCCATATAAAATCAGAGTTTTTCTTTAAAAGACTTCTGAAACATTCAGTGAGACTTGCAAAATTCTTTATGAACTTGGAATAGATTTCCCAAAGCCCAATGAACAAATGAAGTTGATCTTTGTCAATTGGGTGAGGTGCATTGACAATGCCATCCACAATACTAGGTTGAGGTTTGACACCATCTTTAGAAAGATCATGTCCTAAATACGCAATGTCATTTACTGAAAAGATACATTTGTCCTCTCTGACAGTAACATGATTGTCTTGTAGTACGGTAAGTGCATATTCAAGTACTACATTGTGTTCTTCTTTTTAAACAGTGTGCACCAAGATATCATCTTGAAATAGAACTACGTTAGAAATATCTTTAAACATATTGCTCATAACTTTCTGAAAAACAGACACAGCTGACGCCAAACCGAATGGCATCCTGCAGAACTGGAATGTACCATCAGGTGTAATGAAAGCTGTGAAATGTCTTGAAGACTCATCCAGTTCCACCTGATGGTACGCAGCTCGTAAGTCCAGCTTGGAAAACCACTTGGATTGGCCAACTGCAGTGATAAGGTCCTCAATGCGGGGTAAAGGAAAATGTTCCACCCAAATTGCGTTGTTGATGAAACGCAAGTCAATGCATAAGCGAAGTTTGCCATTTTTCTTTTTGGCCAAAACAATCGGAGAAAGCCACAGAGTAGCATCTACTTTAGCTATAATACCATCTTTCTGTATGTTATTTAGCACTACAGAAAGTTAATTTCTAACACTGTGAGGTACATTGCGTAATCTATGTTTGACTGGTTGCACACCTTCTTTATTCTTAATCATGTGGTGAAAATTTTTAATCAAACCAATTTTGTCTGAAAATACATTTTCTAATTTTTCTTACCAAGCTGTGTGGTCAGACACCGAATTGGTAAGAGACACAGGATGTTTGTGACCAGGTTTGATGATCATAACACACTCAGCTTGATGCAACCAACCCAAAACATTAATACCACATACCACATGCCACATAAATCTTACTGTGAGTAGTCTTAGTTTTAAAATTAATATGGCCACAAAAATACCCAGCTAAATCAATTCTGCTGCCTTCAAATGCTGTAGTGACAACATCAGGGGGCAATAACACTTTATGAGCCCAATTTTGTTTATACTTGTCAATAGAAATGATGGTAATTCTTGCCCCAGAATCGATAAGTAGCGGAATATTGATATTGTCAATAAAAATCTGAACCAAGGGATCTGAAATTGTGTTATCGGAATGTACATTGTTAATGTCAATACAATCTACAGCTAACATCAATTCTTCAAGTTTGTTTTCTACAACATCAGTATCAACATCAGAGTCTTGAACAAATCTAACAGGGTGACATTTGCCTCCTCTACAAACATTGCGAAAATAACCAATTTTCTTGCATTTCCAGCACCCTTGTGCTGTAGCTGGACAATTTTTAAAACTTGACACATGATAATTTGAACCACACCTAAAACATTGTATTCTACCGCGACCAAAAGATGTACCTCTGAAACTTCTGAAATTAGAAAAAGAACCTCTGGCTTTGATTGCTAAAGTATCAGTTGTATGTGGAGGTTTTGTAGAAAGCGCACCCAATGTGGTTGTAGGTGAAGGATAAGTTTGTAAGATTTTAGAATCACTTTCAGAAGTTTCAATGCTTTTCGCTATATCAATAGCTTCATCCAATGAGGGATTTTTATAAACGTTTTTGTTGAATTTTTTTCGAGTAACATCTGGACCAGGGGTCTCCAACCTTTTGTGTAGTCAGAGCTACTTATGGCCAGTGAAAATCGTCATGAGCTACTGAACCCAAATCAACTCGCGCATTTTTCCGAGAGACCCCCCATGCCCAGTTTCATTGACTTTAAGCCTAATTTCATCAGAGCCCATACTGTTGTTTGAACAAAATACCCAAGACAGGCCTGACTTAAGAGTTCCCTAGAACACCAAAAGGAATGACTTTGGATTTGTGACGCTTCAAGACATTTCAATTAATAGGTCCAAAATTAAGACCTTCCAGTAATAGTTGTCATTGAAATAATCATTGTAATGCGGCTCAATTAACAAACATACATGGAAAGCGATCTTACCTTCAATGTGGAGCTGATTTGTTCTTATGCTGCAAATAATCATTTAGAAACGTGCTCAAGATTCTTCTCTCCAGCTTCATTTTATTGTGTTTGTAATACAGGCCTGCAGTACACATTGCATTGTTCTTGTTCAAATAATAAAAAAGCTTTGCGGGGGCTGAAGATTCTGCTCTGCAGCGACTTTAATCTTGGTTTTAATAATGAAACAGAGTTGTGATTTCACCAGGAACTGTGACTGAACAAGTATTGATTACGACTGCATACAAATTATTTCAGTGAGAGACTTGACACTGCATGGTGTCCAGTAATGCCTTGTAATCTGGGGTGCAGCTTGAGAGGGCAACTCTTATTGAGTCATTTAAATGTTCGTCAGTCAGACGTGTACGAAACTTAGATTTTATGAAGTTCATATCGGAAAATGCAGATTCACAAAGATAGCAAGAGCCAAACAGGGAAAAAAGTTTCAATGCAGCTGCGTGGATGTTCTTAAACTTTTCTGCATCTACAAGACTCCAGAAATTAATGTCAGATTGCCTTGATTTCAATTCAATGTCATTTTGAAGTGAGACCATCTCCATATCCATAGTGTCAGAGTCAAGGTTCACAAGAACACTAATTTTCTCGGAAAGGTCACTAACATCCACTTCCATGAAGGGGTTTGAAGTGAATATCACACAGGGCTCAAGATGCTCAAAACTAAACTGGTCACTGAACTCTTGATTAAGCCTCACAAGGAGGTTACTGTATTTTTGTATGTCAAAGATCTCAGCCTCAGTTTTGTTTTCTGACAGGATTTGGAGCACAGAGGGAAAGTGCTGCATCTTTCTTTTCTGTACATGCTGTATGAAAAGGTTAAGTTTTGTTTTGAATGTTTTCACAGAACTAATCATGTTGGCTATTGTCTTATTTTTGCCTTGCAACTCGTAGTTCAATACATTTAATTTCTCTGTGACATCTGTCAAAAAGCTAAATCGAGCAACCATTCAGTGTTTGACAACTGTGTGGTATCTTCATTTCTAGACCCATTAAAGCTTTGACTTCTGGCAATAGGGAAAGGAATCTTCGCAGTATTCTTCTCCTGCTAAGCCATCGGATCTGAGTATGCAGTAAAAGGTCACCATACTCAGCTGAAAGTTCTTCAAGGAACAATTTGAAGGTTCGGTGCTGCTAGTCCTTTGCACAAATTGAATTAATAATTTTAACAACAGGAGTCATCACATGATCAAACCCCATTACCTTGGCACATATTGCCTGTTGATGTATAATGCAATGGTAGTTTGATAACGGAGGGAAATCTGGATATGATTTACCATTGGCAATGAAGCTAGAATGACGCCCTATCATTGCGGGTGCACCATCAGTTGTTATCGCCACTAACTTTTTCAATGGGACATTTTGTTTCACAAAATAATTTTTCACCTCATTGTGGATGTCAGATCCTCTGGTTGTGGTTTTCAGAGGCAACAGAGTTAAAAATTCCTCTTTATAAGTGAAATCTTCAAAAAGCATTCTAACAAAGATAGCCAACTGTGCAACATTGCTTGCATCAACAGATTCATCACATTGCAGAGAAAAATATTTACATGTCTTTAAAGCCCGCTCCAACCGCTCTATCATGTTGATAATGCAGATACCCTTCTTACCATAGTGTTTGACCCCAACTGCACATCTGAAATGCCAGACATAATTTCAGGGCTATATTTAAAGTCTTTGAATAAGGAGTGGGCCATTAGAAGCATTGCTTCCTTCACAATTGCTCCATCTGAAAATGTTGCTTTGTGCTTGATCAAGTGATGAGTAACTACGAAGGATGCTTCAGTTGCCGCAGTGGCTTTCTTTGTTGGCTTTGTAAAAAAAGATTGCTGTGTCTGCAATGCAGATTTCAGTACATTTACTTTTTGTGACCTCAGGCTGCTTCCTTTAGGGAACTTCCTCTCAAAATACATGTGTTTTGTTGAAAAATGCCTCTCAACATTGCCCCTTTTCCCCACTGCAACTTTTGCTCCACATATTAAACACACACAGTTGTCTTTGATTTGTGTAAATAAAAATTTGTTCTCCCACTCTTGATGGATGTTGTAAGACTTCGCCCTTTTGGAGGGACCTGGCTCTTCACCCATCATTGGTTGTTGAGGCTGTAGCTAGAGTACAAATGTTGATGAAGTCCACATTCAATCCATAAAAGGCAAGAATACCACATGGACACCTTTAATAATGCTGTAATGCAGACCATTAAACCAAGGAAAAGACTTTCAACCACAAACCGAAATGTTGAAATATAACATTCACTATTAATGGTGGACCTGGGAATGTGTAAAAAAAATGCTATGCCACCCCAGGTGAGGCATAACAAGGAGAACTACCTTTATTGCTTCTCTTTTTCCCATATTTTCCATCGTGAGGCCATTAATGAAATGATATATAGGTATGACCTATAGCTTATAGAGCAGACCCATGACGCAGGAAGACCAGTGATTCCAACCTTGATAGGCATTTATTGATCATATTTTGGTATCTGAAAATGTCCTAAGATTAATAGAAACTTTGATGATGTCAGCAGTCAGCCCATTGAACACCAGCTCCTACTATTGGTCCTTAGGATTAGGGGAGCAGAGGCAAGAAAAACAATCAGGGGGGAGAGGCAAGAAGCACAATCAGGGGGGCAGAGGCAGGAAAAACAGCACTTGTAAATGCGAGACCTATTTCATTTCAAAGAAGTGGCTGTCACTGTCCCAGGCTGCTTGGAAAATGAAAGCGGGCATGGTGCGCAGAATGTTGCAGGTGAGCATGTCGTGCCTGCAGTAGTGGAAACTCATCAAAGAAAATAGTATATACAGACTAAATAAGACATACTGTGCAACAACAGAAGTACAAGGGCAGTCTTCATGGGAGGTTACAAATGAAGACAAGGCAGTACTAAGGAGGGACTAACAAGGCTATTAACGAATCAGAAGCCAGCATTTACAAAGGACAATGACAGTAGGCCTGACAAATTGATTGTGAGCAAGCATATGTTTAAGTCAATAGGTATTTAAGGAAGGATTGTTATTTTATGTATTTAGGCTTATAGAAAGGTACTCTGCCAGCAGGTCACTTGAAGATCATGCTCACTCTCAAGTCTGAAGGTTCCTCTTCAATTCCATGGACCTTAGTGCTCGCCTCGCCCGAAATATTTGTGGTTCTTGCTTTCCATCAGTTGCTCCCTATACTGCCCACTCAACTTTAGGACCCCTAAACTGATTTACCCTCTCGGTTCAGAATGTGGGGTGGGGTGGGGTGCTTGTGTGGTACACTGCTCGGAGGCCACACTAAAGTCAATACAGTGCTTTATAAATCTCTGGTGCACTACATAACCCAGGACAGTAAACGGAGAATGTAGCATGATGGGACGCTCATGGTACATTTCTATACTAGATACAATATGAAGTTTATTGGAAACCCTCAGTACAGTTTTGTAAAAGATAAACCAAGCAGTGTGGTTGTGCTTGTGTAATATAACACCGTCATAGATTTAGCATTCATTTTAATGGACCATCTTTGGTGAAGGTAGGTAGTAGGTTTATGGTGCAGTGAGGAGGTGCATAATTGGTACGTAGCTCCACAACGGCACATGTAGTACAGTTCTACAGCAGATACATCACGCAGTGTTGAGGTGCAAATGTAGGGCAGCGCCAAAATTTATACAGGAAGTGGCGTGGAGGTGCATGCCAGTTGCGGCTCCCATTAATATGCATATTTGAGTCCTGATTTACTATAGACATCTGCGCCTTGTTTCTGTCCCAAAATTACAGATGGGCGCACTAGGTTACAGTTCCCTGATCCGTTTCTCTTAAAAAATATTGAAAGGGTCTCCACACAACGGAGGAACTGTCTCTTTTCCAAGGGCAATATCGCATCCTTTGGGGATTGAGCAAAAAGCTGTGCAGAGAGGCAGCAGTTGGGCAAAAATGTTTTTTTTTTAAGCTGAGTAACAAAAAACCCAAACAAACGGGAAGGGGGAGCATAGACAGAAGAGAAACAAATGGAATTTAGATAGGCCCCAGCCTGTGCTCAGATGTGACAGAAGTGGGTGAGAATTTGTAATTCAATCTTATGTTTTTCTATTGATACAGTAAATTCAATTTATGAGAATTACTGCTATAAAAACAGTCTGCTACAGACAACTCTCCAATGTCTTATTCCCCAGAGCAGCAATAGCGTATAAGAACATTCTGTTTGAGAGACCTCTTTTCAATGTCACTGCCTGACCCTTGGCTTAAAGAACATTCTTCGATAAGAACATCTTTCTAAATCGGCAGCTTGTCCTTTCTTGAACATTTCTCATCTGGGGCAGAGGCAAGAAAAATGGCACAATCAGGGGGGCAGGGGCACGAACAACGGCACAATCAGGGGGGCAGGGGCACGAAAAATGGCACAATCAGGGGGCAGGGGAACGAAAAACAGCACAATGAGGGAATAGAAGGCACGAAAAACGGCACAAACAGGGGGCAGAGGCAAGAAAAACGGCACAAACAGGGGGGCAGAGGCAAGAAAAACGGCACAAACAGGGGAGCAGAGGCACGAAAAACGGCACAATCAGGGAATAGAAGGCACGAAAACCTGCACAAACAGGGGGGCAGAGGCAAGAAAAACAGCATGAACAGGGGGCAGAGGCAAGAAAAACAGCACAAATGGGAGCAGAGGCACGAAAAATGGCACAATCAGGGAATAAAAGACACGAAAAACGGCAGAATCAAGGGGGCAGAGGCAAGAAAAACGGCACAAACCGGGGAGCAGAGGCAAGAAAAAAATGAGCTTACCTGTAGTGGAAGGCACGTCTCCTGGCTGCTTAAGGCGGTGGAAGTCACGTCTCCTACTGCTCCGTGCTGGCACCCGTCGCACAATGGCAGACAGTGCGATGCCAGCACGTTTTCAGTAGACGATGATGTCAGACTCTCACGAGAGGAGTCTGCAGCTCCAGGAGAGGAACGTCCTCGTGTCATCGTCTTCGCCCGGCCCATCCACAGATTAGCTCCAATCAGAGCGAAGGGCTAGGCGAGCTACTCCCGGGGTCTTCGTGAGCTACCAGTAGCTCACGATCGACCGGTTGGAGACCCCGGATCTAGACACGGGTTAATTTCTAATTAGTTGTGAAGTGAAGTGATAAAAATCACAATAACTAGCTAAAACTTTTAGTGCTGTGATGTAAGTGTCAATAGATTCAGTGGGACCTTGGATGCAAGTAAAAAATTTGTGATGGTGAGCCACTAACTTGACTTTTCCCTCATAATAAATAGTACGTTTTTTAACTGCAAGTTGATATTCATCAAGGTCACCCAAATCTTGAACTAAATATACAGGTAAGTGGTCAGAAACATTTTTCCCTTCAACACCCAAATAATAATATAAAAGACTACGTTTTCTTTCTGGTTTGAACTTTAAACCATCAATGGCACCAATATATGCTTCAAAAGATCTGAACCAAAGATGCCATTTTAACAGTGGTTCTCCAGGATTCTGTAGGAACAAAGTGGGAGGAGTAATGTGTTGCATAGTGTAACCAGAAAACCATGCAAATTAAATTGGAAAACACAATAGCAATGTAGTCAAATAAATAAAGTACCAGAACCTGAAAAAGAAAATACTAGTTAAACATTAAAAATGAATATTGATACAGTAGTAGGCATAAAAATAATATAGCATCAACACATCAAAAAATAATCACTGAAGAAGAAAAAGAGCATGAAGAACCAGCAGGTGGTGCTGTGACACGATGAGCAGGACACAAGAAATTACAGAGGAGTTCTTGTTGCAGAGCAGATCCTTTGTAGAAAGAGCGGAGATGATCTATAATTAAAGCTTTGAAAGATCTGATGAAATGGCTGTCATGGAGAAGAACATGGTAAAATGATTATAATCGTGGATGTTTGAATTCCACTTTGTTTCATTTAGAAAAAAAATGTGTTTCTTTGATAACAATGTAAGCACTGTGTAGAAAGCAATAAAAATGCTTGTACAACTTGAAAATTAATGTTGCTGCAAATAATGTTTATTGTCAAGAAGCAGCGCAAATGCTTGAAGCGTGGATGCAGTGGATTGGCTTCTTAAAATTAAGCATTATTAAAACTGTGTTTATTCCTAGACTGAAGAGAATGATTAACACTCTGCTGTGCGCACTGATGCACACGCACTGTATGCAGCGTTAAATGAAAACAGAAGCGAATTCCCTTGACGCTTAGCTGCACAGGCTGGAACTTAATTTGCCTAATGGAAAAGCATTGCCGGAGCTGAGATTATTTTCAAATAAACTCCTTAACACTTGGCTGCACAAGCTGGAAGAAAGACGCTGAAGAAAACAATTAATAGATTAGAAAATAGCTTTCCCTTCATGCTTGATTGAACTTGTAGAAGTTAAAGTGCAGTTGATAGAAAGGTTTCCTTTAACAGTTGACTTCACATGCAGAGGCTCACACTTTGAGATTTAAAGTTGCAGGAAACCATAGTTATTCAAAAGCCCTGAAATTAAGGGGCAGATTTACATGCCCCTTGTGCCTCTTTTACACCATCTTTGCGCAGCGGCAGCGAAAAAGATGCACCATGGTGCGGGGTATTTACAACATGACGCATCTGGGAGATTCATCTCGTTGTAAAGCCCTGCCCCAGAAGTAGGCCGTTCCGCATCGTGGGGGCTGTTCCGGCACAGGAAAGCCTCCCAAAACTGGCTGAGTGAAATGTACAAGATTTCACTCAGTCACTTTTGAGCCCATGCTGCGTCAAAACCCTGCGCCTGCTTGAAGCAGGCATAAGGATTGACACAGCATTGTATAGATAGGGCCCACAGAGCACTGATGGAGCTGCGTTGGGCTTGCCTTTACTGCACAGATGCGTCACGCATCTGTGCCGTTTTTGCTCCTTGGTGCGCTGCATTGTAAATGCGGCGCATCCATGGTGGCGGAGCTGCGGCGCACAATAACTGGCGTATCCCTGCTGATATGCAGGGATGAGCCACTTATTGTAAATCTGCCCCTAAGTGTTGTCAGAAGCTATGTTTATTTTCCTTAAATAATAGCACACACTTCTTAGCTTTGAAGAAAAGCGTTGTAGGGAGCCGTGTTTATTTTCAAACATACACACAAACCCTTAAAACTTGGAAGCACGAACCGAGGCAGGAGATCTTAACGCTTGCGCGCACACGCTGTAATAAATTATGCTTATATTGGATTGGTGACTTTGTGAAGTGAGTGAATAACTGAACAGATAATGGCTTTCCCTTCACGCGTGGTTAAAGGCGCTGAAGCAGACGCGCTGATAACAGTTTTCACAAAGGAATGCATGCGCTCAGACACACGCCCTGTAGATTTGAATGAAAACAAACAAATGATCGTGGAGCGCTTGAATGATCGCAGTAAATTCAAGGTGGAGATTATGTTTATTCTAAATCCACAAGTAAATTAGTTTGAAGTAAACTGCACGCTGAAGTAAACAGTAATATATTCAAAATGCGCTGTTGACAGGAGTTGTTTTCAAACTTGAAAGCACGCGCTCGGACATACGTGCTGTAAACAAGATTTATTTGAAAACAAACAGGAATTCCTTACGCGCTGGGAAAGGCACAGTAAAGTCAAAGTAGCTTTGATAGAGCTCACTGTACGTTGGAGCATACATAAGAGGCCATAAATAGTAGAACTGCACAAGTAACAGCCCTTGTTGATTAAGAAACACGGGCACTTGCGCAGCCAATGCACTCTGAATACGTGACAGAGAAATGTCACAAGAATGCCACTATTAGCAGAAAATAAGTCCTTGAGCCGTCAGAAGTAACAAAGAGTTTACAGTACCTTCTTGAAGTAGAAAAAACAGGAAGTCCTTCTTTTTATCTTTTGAAATAAAAAAAATGTTCATCCCAAGCTTGTCGCCAAAATTGAAGTGTACTTTCTTCAATAAAGTTGTCCAGCAATCCACATAGACCAGGAGTCTTTAATCTTTGAGTAGATTTATTGTAGTTAACAGGATACACATCTATACAAGTAGATGGCTCAAGGTGGTTGTTCCAACTGCCTGTGAAGCAATTCCAGTGCCTGGCCCAAACATTCTAACCAAATAATAAATGGAATACATTGACCAGTACAAAGTAACAATCCAATATTTTTATATAAAGAAAGTGCACTAAGAAATGATGTACAGACACCACAGGTCTTCGAAGGCTTTTGGCGAGTAAGGGAAGATCTGACGGTGGAGGATGGTCTCCTCATGCACAGTAGTAAGTTGGTTGCACCCCTTGCAGTAAGGAATAAGCTAGTAAAGACTGCTCACACCTCGCACATGGGCATTGCCATGACAAAGGAAAGAATCAAGTAAACATATTGGAGGCCTGCCATGGATGTACATGTAGAGAGGTTGGTACGTGAATGCGCTGAATGTGCGTGTTGTGACACAATATTGAAGTGCAGGATGCAACCCACGGTTATTAGGGAACAAGCTACTGCTCCGTGGTAGACATTTCTATAGATATTTTAGGACCTGTGAACTGGAAGACTCGGGATCGCTATTTGATCCTGTGTATTGATATGTTTTCCCATTGGCCTGATATCAAGGTGGTTAATTCCGTTGAGTCTGGAGAAGTGATTACGTTTATAGAAGAGTTATTTTTATAAGAGGGTTTCCAGTTAACACTGTTGTCAGACAATAGTGTTCAGTTCACGACCTTAGAGTTTCGGAGTTCCAGGGGGATCAAGCATAAGAAGGCATCCCTGTACCATCCACAAAGCATTGGTGTGGTGAAAAGGCTTGTCCAGTTTGTTAAAGAGACTCTGCAACAAGCTGTTGCCTGTGGTGAAAGTTGGGAGTTGACCATAAGGAAGAAGGTTACAGAGTAGAGGTTCACTTCTTATTCTTCCACTGGTGAAACTCCCTTTCATTTAGTTAAAGGAGAGGTCCCCAACATGGAGGCCACTCCTTTGTGGGAAATGGCCAAAAGAATCTTAGCAGAATCTTAGCAGATGAAAAGGTGTGTTTTAGAACTGGGGGTTTCTAGTTGGCAATGGCTTGCACCTTTGTCCAAATAGGGACCCTTGCTTCTAGTCAGAGGAAGGAGGCTACCCTCCTAAAATAACCCCTACTCAACCCTGTGGTAGCTTGGCACTAAATGAAATGAAATGAAATAACAGTATTTGTAAAGCGCACGGCCATCATAGAAGTGGTGTACTGGCGGTCCTCTGGAAGATTAAGTGAGTCACATGGTGCTGGGCTAACCTGCCGCCGGCGTCTGGGATCGAACCGTGAACCCCGTAGCCCGGAGTCAGGCACCCTGGCCGCTGTGCCACACCTCTTCCACAGCAGGAAGGTTTATCTCAGGAAGTGTGTAAAGCATTTGTGAACACATACAGTAATACATTGAAAACACTACAGATGGACACCACACAGGTTTTATAAAAATAAGTATTCTTTATTTTGGCTTAACATAAGACTCAAACAACAAAAATCCACAATACCCTAATCAGAAATAAGATAGTAGAAGTAGCTCACTAAACGCAGGGTTTAGCAACAGATAACCCCAACTGGAGTTATCACGACGTCAAGGTCAAAGAAATCCCAAAGTACTGCATCGACCGCGTGGTGAGCGACTTTAGGTGTGGAGTCAAAACAGACCCACAAAGAACAGTACCTTGGACAGCTCGCGGCATTGAGGAGATGCGGCGTCGTTGGTACTGTGCGGCGTCGGTTCATTGCTTCAAGGGAGGCGACGCGTCGGGTCCTCGATGTTTGCGCCAAACAGAGGAGGCGTTGGTTCCTTACCAGAAAGGAGGTGCCATCACGATGGTGCCGAAACCACGGTTCCGTACGATGTTGATGGATTCTTGACCACCCATGTCGAGGATCGGATCCACGATGATGTCAGCTTTGGAGTCGATGCGGCGCAGCAGCAGGCGTTGGGCCTTTGTCACAAAGTCGGAGCAGCGCTCAGGGGTTGTGGCAGCTTACGATGTCGCTTGCTGGTGTCGATGTGGCACTGTGGCCAGCGTCGGGTCTACGTTGTAAGTCGGAGCAGCGCTCACAGCTTCGATGCAGATTACGGCGTCGGTGTTGCAATTTCCTTCTGTAGCAGCCAGAAAAGCAAGTTCCAAATGCAGGCAAGCAGAAGGGGTGAGGTCTTTGTATCCCTGAGACTTCAGACAGAAGGCAAGCTCAAATTCAAGCCCTTGGAGATTTTCTGCAAGAAGATGAAAGTTTCAATAAAAGTCTTTTCTCCTTTCCTTGGCAATAAAGAAACCACTGCAGGCCATCCCCAGCAAACAACACACTGGCGTAGGGGTAGTCGAAAACTCCTGCCGATTCTCTGGTTCTTCTCCTTGGCAAAAGGTTAATCTTGATTCCAAGAATTTATCTAAAGTTCTGGGGTCTGGGTTCCCCTTTTTATACACACAAATCCTTTGTCTCTGAAGAGTGTCTGTACCTCGTCCAAACCAGTTATGGGTGCATCCTGCCAGTGCACAACTTTTTCCTTTGTCAGTGTGAGCCAAGGTCATCAGACGCACCACAGGAGGTGGAGCCAGCATTGTGGAAGGCAGGCACAGCCCTATTCAGGCCCAGGAGCTACTCCTCCCACCACTCCCAATGCAGATAGGTCTATTCAGCCTTGTGCTGACTCACCCTGTCTCCTGGAGCCACACCAGCCCCTGTCACTCACAAACCAGACATGGAATACACAACCTAGCAGAGACAGGCTTGAATGGTTAAGCCTGAGACACACTTTACAAGCTGCTTCTGCGGGTGGCATAATCAGTGCTGCAAGCTCACCAGAAGCATTTGACCTACAAGCTCTGGGCACATGCAGTATACTGTACTAGGGACTGACAAGTACATCAAATAAGCCAATCATGGTGTCACTAATCCATTACATCAATTTAACATAGGGAGCACTTGCACTGTGGCACTGAATAGCAGTGGCACAGTGCCCAAAGCATCTAACCAGCAGAAACATATCAAAAACAGAGGAGGCAACAGCGAAAAATGGAAGGGAGACTCACACCAATGGTACCAGGTATAACAGTGGACAGTATTGAGGACTGGAAAGAGAGAAAGAGGTGATAAAAAAGAAAGATGTGTATGATAAAACGAGGGCTGTGAAGACAACAATGGTCGACGTGGGAGACTGGGTCAAGATCAAGTCTCCCAGATCCAAATTCGGTTTTCCGTTTAAGGTTATCAAGGTTTTTAAAAATGCAATAAAGACAAGTGACCATAGAATCACCGCAACTGCTGGGCCTGATTCGGGCTCTGAGGTGGAAGAGCCTTTTGCACGAGAAAGGGGCTCTGGGCCACTTCACTTGAAATGTATTCCCTGACGTTTGCACAATTGTGTTTTTTAAAGTGAGCTCTTTCCCATTTCCCATGCACCCCAGTTTTCTCTTTGCCTATAAAATCGCTTTGTTGTGTTCTTCAAAGTTCGTAACTGCATTCTCTATTATGTTCTTTGTATCCTTTGCATTTATAATTAAGTTTCCTTTTATTTTATTTAAGTTTAGAATGTGTGAGGGGGAGAAGGTGTGACGTCCTGTGTCACGATATGCTATGTTATGCTATGTTATATGGGGATTTCTAGAGCGCAGGTACACCGGCAGGTTTCTTAGCACTGTGAGAGTGAATAGATAAGTGCAGTTGTGGGCCCGAGATATCTAGTTGTAGGCCGTAGTGAAGAGCCAGCTCTTTAGCTGTTTCTGAACCGCAGATAGTCTCTCTCAAGCCTGAGGTGAGCAGGTAAAGCATTCCAGATCATGGGACCCAGGAAAGGGAACCTAGTCCTGCCAACGCGTTTGCGACGGATTCTGGGCACTGTCAGGAGATTCTGGTGGGAGGACCTCAAAGTCACCTTAGGTAGATGTTTATTGATCAAAGAGACGATGAATCTTGGGCCGGTGTCTTGAATAGCTTTGAAGAGTGTACAACCAGCTTTGAACAAGGCTCGTTGCTCCACTGGGAGCCAGTGGACGTCTTTAAGCAGGGGGCTAATATGCCATTTTCTGTCCTTAAGATAGATGATCCTCGCCACTTGATTTTGAATCATCTCCAATCGGTGTCTCGGGAATTGTGGGAGTCCAATGTAGAGGACATTCCCATAGTCAATTTTAGAAAGGATTAGGGCTATGGCGATTTGGGTGATGGCTTTCTTACTAAAGAAGTGTCTGATCTTGCACAGTTTGCACAATTGGACAAAGCATGGCGATGTCACTGAGCCAATTTGGGTGCTCACAGAGAGGTCGGCATCAATATGAACACCAAGACTTTTTATAGCAGATTTAGGGATGGGTGCCTCTCCTAGATCGAGGAACCAATAGGAGGGGGTCCAGTAGTCAGGTTTGCTGTGGAGAACGATGATCTCAGTTTTTTCTGAGTTCAGCTCTAGTTCTAGCTCTAGTTGATTTTCATTCATCCATGCTTTCACATAGAGCATAGACCTCTTGACAAAATCCTTAGATTCTACAGAGTTGTCAAGGGTGAAAATAAGCTGCATGTCATCTGCGTAGTTGAAGATTTTCACACCCATCTGACGTAGACCTGAAATCAGGGATCGTATATAGATATTAAATAAAATTGGCGAGAGGGAGGAACCCTGAGGAACGCCACAGTTCAGGTCTACCATTCTAGATTTGAAGGGTGAGAGCCACCCTGACTGTTTATAGGCTTCCAGAAATGAGCTGACCCAGGCAAGGGCAGAGCCCTCGAGACCTGCTGCGGCAATGCGCTCCAACAAGATTTTGTGGTTCACTGTGTCAAATGCCGCAGACAGGTCAAGGAGGATCAGAGCCTGAGTATGGCCCATTTTGACCTGTCCCTTGAGGTCATCCAGTACTGATAGAATCACTGCTTCAGTGGAGTGTGCGGGATGAAAACCTGCCTGATGGTTATCCAAGAATTTAGTGGTTTCCAGAAAAGAGCTGAGGCAAGTAGCCACATGGGTCATCTGCACTTTCGCGGGGAAAGGGAGGAGAGCGATGGGTCTGTAGTTCTCCAATTTATTGGGGTCCATGCCTTCCTTTTTTCTGAAGTGTAACGACCACGGCTTCTTTAAAAGTAAATGGAACAATGCCAAGGGACAGTGAATGGTTCAGTAATTTAAGAAAGATTTCGGGGAAGGACCGATAGATTGCTTTGGAGACATAGATGGGGCAATCCTCCGTAGGGGAGCCTGATTTGATCTTAGCGACAAGGTCAAGGAAACATTTCTTGTCCATTAAGGGAAGGGAGTTGAGAACACAAGGATTGGAAGCCTCCCTGTTGTTTCGGGGGTCACAGGTAGTGGGAGCATTGGAATTTTGAAATTTTCTTTATTTTGTCTAAGAAAAAGGAGTTCAGATCATCGCGAAGTACCTGACTAGGCTCAAAAAAAGGAGTGACACGGCTGGGGTTAGAGAGTTCTTTTACGATTTTGAAGATTTCTTTCGAGCCATTGTCGGAGTCGAGTACCCTGTTCGTAAAGAAGGCTGTCTTGGCCTCCAGTATAGCCACCTTATACTGATGAAGAATGGTGATGTAATCAAGTTTATCTTTGTAGGTTTTTCTCTACTTTCGCTCAGCTTGGCGTACTTGGAGTTTAATGTTTTTAGATCCTTGTTAAACCCTTTGGCGTCTTCATGCTGCCTAGGGAGGTAGGTTTTGGTCTGTATAGGTGCATGGAGATCGAAGGCCTTCTTTTGATAATCGTTAATCTTACTCTCCCAGTTATCAGGATTGCCTTCTGGTACCGGCTGCTCCGTAAACAGAGTTTCTAATAGTTTATCCAGCTCAACCCGATTCCAGTTTCTATAAGTGCTTTTTGAGAGTGAGGGATTAGAGTTCAGTGGGGGAGGGGGCAAGCAGAATAAAATTGATGATATAGTGATTAGACCAAGCGCAGGGTAGTACTGCCAGGTTAGTCATGTTAACATTGATTGACCACACTTGATCAAGGGTGTGGCCCTTAATGTGCGTAGGGGTATCAATGTGTTGAGTAAGGTTTAGACAGGCAAGGGACTCAGAAAGCTCTCTGGAAGATTTTTCCTCATCAGTCTCATTGGCCTAGTAGTTCAGGTCACCTATAGTCATTACTTTGTCATAGTCAGAGATCAAAGATGCAATGTGATTAGCAAGGGTCTTGGGGAAGTCAGGCATTGTTGCGGGGGTCTGTATAATATCAGAAAAATAAGCGTGCTACTGTATAAAGTAAGTTTAATTACAAGAGAATCTACTGATGCAATTACCAGGTGAGACAGGGCAGAGGCAGGAAGTTCTTTTTTTTTTAAATTGCAGCCACTCCTCCCCCTCTCTTCCCTAGTGGCCTGTCTGTGCGTAGGATATAGTAATTGTCGGGGAGGGCTGCCAGGATGTCCCAAAGGGCTGTAGCTTTTGCTGTAAATGATCCTCAATCGTATAAAGTTTCTTGGGTGCCATATGTAGGAGACTGGCTATAGAATAGATGTATTTTTTGGCAGGGTGGCGTGCCCCGTGTCTCGTAATGGCGTGGACGGGCGCAGATGGGCTTGCCTTTGGGGAGCCCGCTGCGCACGTCCGCTGCACGTCCGCCCCTGCTTTGACTAATACACCATCCCGCTGGCCCGCATCCGGACAGGCAGAGATCTCAGTTTCTTTTGAAGCATGCAGAAAAGATGCCCGCTGTCGATTACTTTTGCCCTAGCCATGGATCTGTTCGCTGTCCTGTTTCGTTCACAGGACCCAGCAATCTGTATACCGAGCGAGCCAAATTGAGAGGACATATCACTGTATGCTGATGATGCATTTGTGTACCTCAGGATCGTGCATTCGTATCTACCACAGGTGATGGATGTTCTAGACGATTTTGGTAGGGCTTCTAGATTAAGGCTAAATTGGACCAAATCCAGCTTAAATCCCATGCGCAAACTCACAACTTACAACAGGAAGTGCTGCCCCAATTAGCACTGGGGTGGCACCCTGACATCTTCAGGTATTTAGGGGTGAACTTACCACACCGACAAAGAACATATACAGGGCAATTTAGGTGATGTCCAATGTTTGCAGCTCCCTGTCATTTTGGGGCTCCCTGCCACTATCGACCCATGGGTAGAGTGGAAGTTGCAAAAATGATGTTAATACATTTATACTGCTTCTCGACCCCCCCCCCCTCCAGTTTACCCGCCCCGGCGCTTCTTCAGGAAATTGGACTCTGTTTCTGTTCTTATGGACCTAATCTGGGGAGCGGGCCACAAGAGAGTCGCGCTTCGCAAACTATACTCTACCTTGAAACGGGATGGGAGATGTACATTTAAAAGAATAATAAAGAACTACAAACTACTGTGTGACTTGGAAAACGATTATTTCTCAATACAGCCCTTGTTTGTGATATCGTTACAGTTCTCATATTATCATCCGCAGTAGAAGAAATGTGAGCCTGGGGTGTCTGATCACAGAAACTCATTTACATACAAAGGGGGGGTGAAAGCCTGTTCACAAAGCGCAACACAACTTGTTTATGTAAAGGTTTGTACATTGCACAGGGATTGTAAAGTCCACATTTGTAAAGCGCACAATCACCCGTAAGGGTCTCTAGGCGCTGGGGGGCCGTCGGGAAGATTAAGCGAGCTATTGCCCAGAGTCACATGGTGCTGGGCTAACCTGCCGCCGGAGCCGGGGATCGAACCGTGGTCCCCAAATTCCAGCGTCAGTCGCCCTGGCCGCGGCGCCACACCTCTTCCGTGATTCAGGTAACAGTCTGAGTGTTGTATGGCAGCAGTGAGCAGTCTTAGTTGCTGAGATATGAATCTCTGACGGGTGCATCTTTAGCTCTTTCAACTGTTTCAGACTGAGAGGGTGGCAGTCTCAAATTCTTGGGGCACAGATACCAACAGCTTCCCTCGTAATCTTGGCTTTTTGCATCTACAGGTGGCACAGATGCCACCTAAGAGAGTATCTTAGTGTGCTTTCTGGAGTCAGCCTGCTTTGATTTTCCCAAACTTTGGTCAGCAAAGGTAAATGTGTCTTCTACTCAAGGGTTCTTAGCTCGCTTTTGGTAACGTGGCCTGAGCAGTATGGCCTAAGGCGCACTCGAAGGTAAAGAAAAACAGTGGAAGTCACAAATTTCAATACAGTTTATTAAAAATAGACAAGGAACTTTAAGATTCAAACCAAGTTTAGATCAAAAGAATATTTAATACTTATTCAGAAGCAAAATCTAAAGGAGGGCTGTGATTTAAGCATTACTAATTAGCAAAACCACTGTCAAAACCAAACAAAAAGGTAAATGAATAAAAAAAAAGCAGATCCACTGAATCAATCAGGAAGTCACCTACAAAATTGTAGCTGACTTCGGTAGCTATGCTCAAGAGGACAAAGATACGTTTAGTCTCTGGTGATGATTAACACTGGAATTTGAAGCAAGGTTTTTGGCTGAATGAGTCTCAGAAGGTGACGAGCTGCACAGAAGTGGCTTGAAGTGCAAAATTCCCACAGAGTAGAGTTGGGCTATCAAGTTGAACCTGAATCCAGGGCCATCAACATGCGGGAAACTTCAAGCAGTTACAACAGCTGCACATTCTTCGGTGCTTCCAAGTTATGGAGATGGTTCAAGGTTGATGATAAGAGCCAAAGCATGGAACGTGGCAGGCCTGAGGCATGGTTAAGGGGATAGCAGGTTCCATTTGAAACAAAAAGAAGATGGAAAGAGGCCACTCGTATGCATCTTTGTAATACGAGGCCATGTCCCATTGGAACAGAAGTCATTAGGACTATTTAGGGTGGAGCCAAGAATGGTTTGCATATGGCTGGCCTCGTCTGTAGTTACACAGGACTAGAGAATGATGTGGTGGGATGTTGCAGCGATTAGCTACCATTCCATCCATCACCTTTAGTTTTTCTCAATGATGAGCCCTACGTGGTACAGATAGGAACAGATGTTGGTCCCATAGAGACCTACGACAAAGGGACTCCTGCTGCAGCCCCCTGGTGAAGCTCATTAAGGATGGAAACAATTTGAAGTTACATGCATTCCAGACCCTTGGGGGCGTGGCCTCAAAGTTCAGGATCAAATGGACTTTGTGGGTCAGTCATGGCTTATAAACACTCAGCAAGCACAACACGCTGAATGGAATGAGGCCACAAATAGTTACAAAAGAATGAGGTTAATTCAAGCATTTCCATCCCACACTGTGAGCTTTTCTCAGTAGACGGTTTGTTGGACAAACAACGGATCGATGTCTTTGTGGCTGCTTCATGCAAAGGTTTTGTGATGCTGAAAGCTCCTCCTCAGGGTTCACAGTGAGCACCTTTTATTCTCCCACATTGTCTCTCTTATGTAAAAAGGTTACATTTACAACTAACGTTTTTGTCACATTGAGAGCACAGATCATTTTCTTTCTCATTGTGGGTTCTCTCTTGTTGAATGAAACTGAATCTCCAGTAGACGCTTCCCTGGCATTTAGAACAATGACGAGATTTTTTCCAGGTAAGTTCTCGCAGGTTGAGTGAGACCAGATTTCCGGCTGAAACTTTTACAGCATTCAGAGAGCTAAGAAGGTCTTACCCCAGTGTGAGTTCTCTCATGTCTAGTGAGAGCCTGTTTCAGTCTGAAGCTTTTCTGGCATTCAGAGCACTGATATGGATTATGCCCAGTGTGGGTTCGTTGATGTACAGTAAGGTTGTATTTCTGATTGAAGCTTTTACAGCATTCAGAGCACTGAAAAGGTTTCTGTCCAGTGTGGGTCCTTTCATGTGCAGTAAGGCTGGATTTATGACTGAAGCTTTTCTGGCATTCAGAGCACTGATAAGGTTTTTGCCCAGTGTGAGTTCTCTCATGGCGAGTGAGAATTATTTTCCGACTGAAGCTTTTCTGGCATTCAGAGCACTGATAGGGTTTGAGCCCAGTATGGATTCTCTCATGTAGAGTTAAACCGGATTTGTGATAGAAAGCTTTTTGGCATTCAGAACACTGATACGGTTTCTGCCCAGTGTGGGTTTTTTCATGTGCAGTAAGCCTGTATTTTTGACTGAAGCTTTTACAGCATTCAGAGCATTGATAAGGTTTTTGACCAGTGTGGGTTCTTTCATGTGCAGTAAGTCTGGATTTATGACTGAAGCTTTTCCAGCATTCAGAGCACTGATACGGTTTTTGCCCAGTATGGGTTCTTTCATGTGAAGTGAGATTGGATTTGCTACTGAAGCTTTTACAGCATTCAGAGCACTGATACGGTTTCTGCCCAGTGTGGGTTCGTTCATGTACCGTAAGGTTGGATTTACAAGTGAAGCCTTTCTGGCATTCTGGACACTGATAGGGCTTTCGTCCAGTGCTAGTTTTCTCATGTTTAGTGAGGTGGGATTGATGGCTAAAGCTGTTCTCACATTCATTGCTCTCATTCGAGTTCTTTGTTTCTCCAAGTTGGGTTTGTTCCTGGATACATGCCATCTTAAGACTGAATCTGATTTCTGATCATGTACTTGTTTGTTACAACTCAGCATTAACTTCTAAAATAAATTTCAGATGCTCTTCTTAACATATGTATTTAACTAATTATAGTTTTTTCCTGGAGATCATTTTCCTACCTTTAAAGGCACCGATCTAACTTGTCTTATAAACTTTCACTGAGGAGCCCCTTGTATTTACTAAGATGCTCCTCATGGATTCATATTCTCCAAGTTATGCCCGGGTGAATTCTGTCTAGTTTAATTAGTCTCATTTAGGTATTCTAGTTTATCACATTTGATTTAGGAGTTTTAAAGGCACTTATAAGGTCTTTGGGCTTTAGTGTTTGCCTGTTAAGTATGTTTGTTCATTCAAGTAATGGCAGGTAATTAGGGCATGCCAGGGTGGTTTATGAATTATCAATAGTGTAACACTGGCCCCTTTTATACTTTCTGTAGCAGTATATGCTGTTTTTGCTCAGTGGCTAAGACAAGTACATGATCCACTTTGGAAGGTTCAGGCCACTTGGAAACTACTCGGATCAACCGAAGAGACAGTTGGTGGGCGAAAATCTTCCTATATTGGAAATGATAATCCGGCATCTTTGCCGAAACAACATCTAATAAAGAGCAGTTACAATTTGTTTCTTTTAAACAATCTTTTCTCTCCTCTGAATCACAGGAGACGGAGTCAAAAGCTTGCACTTGTAAATCGGGGATATTAGTCTTTTTGACGGTTCTGTCACATCACAACACATCTACGGATGCTGATCTGTTGGGGAGGGTTTAAGTCTCCAATGCAGTTCTCATAAACCATCAAACAGAATTTGCAACACGAGTTTTCTCAAGTGCTCTGTGTGGGTATCAGTTGTGGCGAATGTTCTCCTTAATCTCAGTTACTGACACTTGATAAACATTTATGATAATTTTGCTTTAGGGAGTTGACAACTTTCACATTCACCAGTTTCTTCCGCTCCAACATCCTCACCATTCCTGGCACATAGAATGTGTTTCTTCTCTAGAGCTCGAGAATGTTTTAACTTTCCTTGAAATAATCTTTTTCGTTGTGTTTCACTAAATTTAAACCTTCTTTTTTCTGTTCATGCTTCTGTCACCTGTAGAAATGGAGTCAAAAATTGTAAATGAACACAAAGACAAAATATTTGTGACTTTATACTTTGCACAAAGAAAGCATTAACAAAAATAAGACAGGAAATCAGTTTGAGTTGCATTTCTGATAGTGGTGAAACAGTGTTGATCGGGAGCTTGTGATCACTGGAAATCAAGGATGTGAGAGCAAAAGAAGTAAATATTTAAGAAAGAAACACAGATTCTCAGAAGCAGCCACACTATCAAATTGCAATTTCTGTGGCAACGGCTGGGAACATAGTGAGATATTTGTAATTCTTGTAATAAATTACTAGATGTTATTTACTCCCCTGCCCACCTAGACTGTTAATCTATTCCTTTTTCGAGTGTTCTAGGAAGGGACATGTTATTGAATAGCACAACAGTAAAGGAAACCAAAAAGGGTCAAAAAAAGAAAAACACAAAACAATTGGGTAATTTTGCGTTCTGTGGAGAACACGGAATTGCCAAAATTTCTGCGATTCGACGGTTTCGAGGAATTTTTTGCTTGCTCGCGCTTTCAAAATGCTTGTTTGCGAGATATTTCTCCCCAAGCACGCAAACAGCATTCGCGAACAGGAAAAAAGCAACGTGAACGGGCGGAACAAGCAATTCCGTGTGTTCGCTGAACGTTTGTGCGCTCGCGGAGATTTTTTACCATTTCGACAACCTTTGCGTAGCGCAACTACTCAAATTGAGCCCACCCCTACTCTTCAGCAGATGCTTGTGAACCCATAAGTTACTTCTAAATGCAGTGCCCCCAAGCTCAGCACCAGGAGCAGTTCCACCGGTCGCACCACCCTATAGCAAGCCCTGTGTGCATGTGTGTCCACGCACATGTACTGTGTCTTTTGCTTGTAGTAGACAGGACAAAAAAGGGCAGGATGGGAGGATGCAAAGAGATGGAAGTCAGATCCAGAGAGAAAATACGCAGAAAGAACAGACAGAGGGAGGATGGTATCATGTGGTCTGGAAGAGGAGACAAATATGCCAATTGTTAAGGAACTGCTAGGCAAAACTGACCTAAAAAGAATTGGACCTGCACTACACTCCCAACATGTACCAGGAGGAATGTGGATCCATCAGGTGATTATCAGAAGTTTGATAACAACAAGAATAGTGCACAGAAGGAGTCAAATGTTGAAGTGTAGAGACAAAAAAAACAGAGATCAAGAAAGGGAATAGAGAAAGAAGAAGCAGGGGAAAAGGAAACGTAGAGTTATAGGAATCCTTACCTGACAGTTATACTTTATTTTGTTCTTCCGAGGGTGGCAGCCACGCTGCACTGCCTGGTCATCCCAGAATATCTTGAAAGGAAGTAAAGAAATGGTTTTGTGTCAGACAACAATCACACTTCATCACATTTTACCAATAACCGTCCTGAACTTACAAAACACAAGAATCTCTTGTTCTATGGAGGCCATTGTGAAGCAACTCTGGTTATGAATAAATATTTTTTTTTTGGGTTCAAGAACCAAGATCCTTTGCTGGAAAAGGTCCTTGTGAATATAGAGTGAACCCACAGTCTCAGAGAACAAACCCTAACAACCCAGTCCACTTCTTCATAACCCCCATCTTTCCATTTACAGACCATGAAACTTGCAAATCAAAACAATCTGATTTGCAAAGTTACCTTAATGCCCTTGTACATAATTCTGCCCACCGTTTATTGATTTTATTTTATTTCGTGTATTTTGATATATTGCACAGAATCCCCAACGGGGTGTCCCGGCGCTCCTGTGTGGTCTTATGCTGGCTAAGGTATTATTTAGAAAAGAAATGGTCAACAGAACAGGTGAGTTTTTAGGGCTCTCCGGAAGGGTTGTTCTTCCTGAATCAACCGGATGGAATTTGGTAACTTGTTCCCGAGGGCAGAGGTAAACACTTGGAAAGTTTTTCCGCCTGAGCGAGTTTTCCTAAATCTGGGAATAGCGATGAGATTTTTTTGAAGAAGAACGAAGAGTCCTAGTGTTGTTGTAAGGGATCAGACAGGTGGAAAGATAGGCAGAACCCTTGCCTCTCAATGCACGGTGAGCCAGTACCAGTGCCTTGAATTCTGCCCTTTTTTGTATCGGTAGCCAATGAAGTCTACGACGGTGGGGCGAGATGTGCTCACGTAAGGGAATACCACGAACCAGTCGCACTGCAGCATTCTGGACTGTCTCGAGGCGATGACAGAGACCCGCAGACAGGCCAGTATACAAGCCATTGGCGTAGTCCAGGTGCGAGGTAATCAACGCCTGGACTACAATCTTCCTGGTGTTACTGGGCAAGAAATTGATAAACTTTTTTACCATTCCGATCTTGGCGAAGCATGCAGCGGAGACTGTGTGGCCATGATGATGTAGTGTGAGGTTGGAGTCCCATCTTACCCCTAAAGTTTTCACAGAGTCTTTGGGCAGAGGTGGAGCACTCAAATCAAGAGGCCACCAGATGTTAGGGTCAAGTGGAGACGGCTGGTGAAAGAAAAGTACCTCAGTTTTTCCTGCGTTTAGCCTTAAAAAATTATTGTCCATCCACTGGGAGTTTTTTAGGGGATCAAAGGTTGTTGGGGTAATGCTGTTGAATGAAAACAAAAGTTGAATATCATCGGCGTAAGAGGTGGCCTTTATTCCAGTTTGGGCGATGATATCAAAGAGGGGTGAAAAATAAACATTAAATAGGAGGGGACTCAGCGAGGAGCCTTGGGGGACTCCCCACCGAAGAGGGCGGCTATCTGAGGTGTATGGGGGAGTGAACACTGCCTGCGTACGGTTGGACAAAAAAGATGCAATCCATTTTAAGGCCGTACCCTGGATACCTTTGGATTGGATACCTTTGGATTGGAGGCGGTCTAGGAGGAGGGGGTGGGAGACGGTGTCGAATGCTGCTGACAAGTCCAGCAGCACCAACACCGCTCTTGATCCCTCATCCATCCTCCAGCGTACTGCATCTGCCATCTCGATTAGTGCTGACTCAGTGCTATACCCTGGCCTGAAGCCGTGCTGGGAGTCATGGTAAGCACCTGATGTTTCTAAAAAACCCGCTAGTTGTTGCTGAGCAAGTCTTTCGAGCACTTTAGCGGGAGCTGGTAAAAGAGAAATTGGCCTATAGTTGGAGGGTTCACTCGGGTCGGCGTTGGCTTTCTTGATTATGGGGACTAATCGCGCATGCTTCCAGGAATCTGGAAATACTCCCATCTGTAGCGAGTCATTCCAAATCCCGTTCAGGGTATGGTTGAGAATGGGTGCTAGGGACTTGTATTGCTTGGCAGGCCAAGGGTCAAGAGGAGAACCGGATTTGCTTTTAAGGAGTTCCATAAGAGATTGATCCAAAGCAATCTTTATAAAGTTGGAGAACGTACACTCAGGTCCAGTGATGATAAAGTTAATGGTACTTTTGTTTGCATGGGTATTACTGGGAAAGGAATCGTAAATGGTGGCTATTTTGTTCTCAAAAAAATCAGAGAGGCTATTGCAAAGAGTCTGAGACACCACAGGTGGGCGTTTTAAAGCCAGGGGATCGGTGAAAGATCTGACTGTATCAAATATTTCCCTAGAGGAGCCTTGTGAACGGTTGATTTTTTCTTCTAGAAAAGTTATTTTATGTTCAATGATCTTTTTCCTATATTTTTTTAAGGCAGATTTATAGAGAGATTTACGATCAGGTGAGTAGGTTATTCTCCAGCGTCTCTCAAGGCGTTTACATTCTGATTTAAGATTTCGGAGGTCATTGGAGTACCACGGGGCCGATGGAGCAGAGCGGTAGGTTTTGATGGGCCTGATAGGGGCGAGGAGGTCGATTGCAGAAGAAATCCGGCCGTTAAAGTTGGTCAAACGAGTGTCTAGGTCAGAAGTCGTGTCTAAGAGATCAATAGATTGGAGATGGGCAGCAAGGCTGTCAGGGGAGATCTTGCTCCAATTTCTGCCCTGTAGTTTGGCCGGGCAAATATGGCGATCTTGACGGTGCCAAGGGAACGAGAAAGGGACGAGGAGGTGGTCCAACCAGATCACCGGAAGGGGATCACTAATGGCCAGACCATCCAAGTTGGTACAGATCAGATCAAGGGTATGGCCCGCTTTATGTGTAGGGCAACTAATAAGTTAATTTAGCCCTCCATCTGATAATGTAGACAAAAAGTTAAGGGAGGTAGAGTCCGAGGTATTGTCAACGTGAAGATTAAAATCCCCAAGAAGAGTAAAATTAGCATATCGCGATGTGGCTTGTAGAACATAGTCTAGGAATACGGGGAGATGAGATGTTTTAGAGTTAGGGGGACGATAAACCAGAAGGCCAGAGAAAGTAAAATTGGCCGCTATTTTAATACAAAAAGGAAGTGCTTCAATGCGTTCCAATTGGTTGTAAGGAAAAGAGGATATAGTCCAATGAGATCTGTATATTATGGCAACACCGCCTCCAGGGTGTGAGCCCTGTCTATTAGCGCAGAATATACTATAGCCGGAGGGAATGGCTAAGTGTATCGCGGGATTAGTATCATCTCCTAACCAAGTCTCGGTTAGAAATAAAAGATCCCATTTGTCCTCTTCCAAAGTCTGGGCGATATCGAGGGTATGTTTTACTAGGGAACGGCAATTTATCAAACCAGATTTTATTCGTGCCAAGTTAGGAGTTGTCTGCAGGAAGAAGCAGTTATGCTTTAGGGCGTCAGGTTGTCCTGAGAGACATTTTATGAGAGGTAAATGGGGGCAAGCATCCTTGGATGTAATAGGAGGTAAAATGCAGTGTTTAGGCTTCAAGGACTTGAGCGTGGCACTATCATAGGAGATGGAATGTGGGGGATTACTGGTTCTGGTCGCGGACGGGCAGAGACAGGCAGGACTCTGGCACAACTCCGGCGCAGGTCTGGCGCGTCCGCTGATCGCGTCCGCTGCGCGGAGGCATAGCCTTCCTTTTTTATACTGTACAATCGAGTGCCTTCGAAGGCTACCCCAATCAAAGATGGCCGCGGAAGTAATTCCGGCCGCCCAAGACAGCGCTAACTCAGCATCAAGATCGGCTGAGGTAGGTGAGATTCTTGGGGACGGAAGAAACATTTTTTAAACGAGCGAGCAGCGAGGGGGGCGAGGGGAGGATATAACCACCGCTTTTTAGTCAGGCGGGGAAGATCACATTAAATGCAAAATACAGTGCAATGATTAAGCTTCGTATTCAAGCAAAAGCGAGTGAAATTAAAAAGCTGGATGAACAGCTAGTAAAAACATGCAAAGTAACATAAATCAGAACACAAAATACAGTAACCTCCCGGCTCACGCCTCAGGAGGGGGTATCAATCACAACAGGTTAGAGAGCCAATCCAGGAATGTCCTTTTATACTGGCCAATCGAGTGCCTTCGAAGGCTACCCCAATCAAAGATGGCCGCGGAAGTAATTCCGGCCACCCAAGACAGCGCTAACTCAGCGTCAAGATCGGCTGAGGTAGGTGAGAGTCTTGGGGACGGAAGAAACGTTTTTTAAACGAGCGAGCAGCGAGGGGGGCGAGGGGAGGATATAACCACCGCTTTTTAGTCAGGCGGGGAAGATCACATTAAATGCAAAATACAGTGCAATGATTAAGCTTCGTATTCAAGCAAAAGCGAGTGAAATTAAAAAGCTGGATGAACAGCTAGTAAAAACGTGCAAAGTAACATAAATCAGAACACAAAATACAGCAACCTCCCGGCTCACGCCTCAGGAGGGGGTATCAATCACAACAGGTTAGAGAGCCAATCCAGGAATGTCCTTTTATACTGGCCAATCGAGTGCCTTTGAAGGCTACCCCAATCAAAGATGGCCGCGGAAGTAATTCTGGCCGCCCAAGACAGCGCTAACTCAGCGTCAAGATCGGCTGAGGTAAGTGAGAGTCTTGGGGACGGAAGAAACGTTTTTTAAACGAGCGAGCAGCGAGGGGGGTGAGGGGAGGATATAACCGCCGCTTTTTAGTCAGGCGGGGAAGATCACATTAAATGCAAAATACAGTGCAATGATTAAGCTTCGTATTCAGGCAAAAGCGAGTGAAATTAAAAAGCTGGATGAACAGCTAGTAAAAACGTGCAAAGTAATATAAATCAGAACACAAAATATAGCAACCTCCCGGCTCATGCCTCAGGAGGGGGTATCAATCACAACAGGTTAGAGAGCCAATCCAGGAATGTCCTTTTATACTGGCCAATCGAGTGCCTTTGAAGGCTACCCCAATCAAAGATGGCCGCGGAAGTAATTCCGGCCGCCCAAGACAGCGCTAACTCAGCGTCAAGATCGGCTGAGGTAGGTGAGAGTCTTGGGGACGGAAGAAACGTTTTTTAAACGAGCGAGCAGCGAGGGGGGCGAGGGGAGGATATAACGACCGCTTTTTAGTCAGGCGGGGAAGATCACATTAAATGCAAAATACAGTGCAATGATTAAGCTTCGTATTCAAGCAAAAGCGAGTGAAATTAAAAAGCTGGATGAACAGCTAGTAAAAACGTGCAAAGTAATATAAATCAGAACACAAAATATAGCAACCTCCCTGCTCATGCCTCAGGAGGGGGTATCAATCACAACAGGTTAGAGAGCCAATCCAGGAATGTCCTTTTATACTGGCCAATCGAGTGCCTTCGAAGGCTACCCCAATCAAAGATGGCCGCGGAAGTAATTCCGGCCGCCCAAGACAGCGCTAACTCAGCGTCAAGATCGGCTGAGGTAGGTGAGAGTCTTGGGGACGGAAGAAACGTTTTTTAAACGAGCGAGCAGCGAGGGGGGCGAGGGGAGGATATAACCACCACTTTTTAGTCAGGCGGGGAAGATCACATTAAATGCAAAATACAGTGCAATGATTAAGCTTCGTATTCAAGCAAAAGCGAGTGAAATTAAAAAGCTGGATGAACAGCTAGTAAAAACGTGCAAAGTAACATAAATCAGAACACAAAATACAGCAACCTCCCGGCTCACGCCTCAGGAGGGGGTATCAATCACAACAGGTTCATAAATCAGTCAACCAGACTCTTAGATTTAAACAACCCATGCTCCCGGAGCAACAGCAATTCAAGCTCAAGCTGATGCAGAGTTTGAATGCTGAGCAATGGAAGCAACAAGGCATCAATGTGTTGGTGCTTTTTATTGATAAATTATCTGAAGGGATGATGCAGAGGGTCAGTATAAATAAATCCTTCACAAGACAAAGCTTGGAACATTGAAATGTTTAGACCTCCATTGAAGACAACGGAGCAGCAGCAGCCTATACAACCTGATATAGGCCCGCTGCTCTCAACATTACAATGTCCTAATACACAACCTCTGCCTCTCTCTTTCTTCTGCCTCTCTGAAATATATGGATTGGGCCGGAGAAGGCAGAAGTTAGAGCCTGCAGCAGGGCACACAGGAGCCTCCCCTCTTCCTCCTCCCGTAGGTCGCAGTGTCACTGGTATCTAAGAAGGAAGAAGGGGATTCTGCTCATCTCCTGCATCTCCCCGGCTCAACTGAATGATGAAAAGCTGTTTAGTCGAGCCCAGGGAGAATCGGGGGCTGACTTCAGCCTCCTTTAACAGCTATTGCTGTGAATGTTCAACAATTAACCACTGTGGTCCTGCATGCGGCTGTTAACTGTTCAACATTCACAGCAACAGCTGTGAAACAAAGATTCAGGAGTACCAGAGGTGTTTCAACCTCCTCAGTCTTTGGGACACCTTTGTTTTATTAATTAACACATTCTGCCCTCATAGGGCAACAGTGTAATGAAGTTATAGTCAACCATAGCAGGCTATACTGCCCATTAAAGCACCGCTCCCTTGGTAAAGGCACTTGCATTTAGCTTTGGAGCTACAGCAAGCAGTAAGCTCATATTAAAGATATAATGGTTACTTAGTCAGAGAAATAATCATCTTAATATTTGCAGAAGGATCACATACAGTTAACCTCAAATGATATCAAAAGCCACACTCTGATATAACTCAAGATGTAAAGTCAATAGACAGACCACCACAACAAATGCGTGCTAAGAAAAAAGAAAATCTTTTTCTATAATATCAAATAGCAAACTGACATAGAATCTGACTAGTTCAAAATCAAGGAAAAGTTTTACGTACAAAATCAGTAAGAGGAGTGACTTGTAGTCTGCATTTTGGAAAATTGTAAAATAAAACAATTGCAACAAATATCCCAAAACAGTACATTTCATAGGTTTTTAGACAGAGAGAACACATTATTGACATGGTTCATGATGAGGTAAAAATTACAACAATCAATGAATGTTCATGAAAACATAGCACAACAAATGTAATTTTATAAAAACACACCTACAAAATGAATATTTAATTATGACTCTTCACCTTAAAGCAGGATATTGGCATTGGACCTTGCATGCTCTACCATACAATACAGCAACATGGGACAACAATAGTATTAATTCTTCTTAGGTCCTTTACTATCCTCCTTTTTAGGTCTCGGCCTAGCGTTACACTGCGCAGCAGTGTTCGCGCAGCCGAGATTTAATGTTTACAGTATTGGGGGCTTAAACCCGCCCCTCTTCTCCATTGGCTGGTCTCGTAAATGCTGGCCAGCAATTGGAGGATAGGGGCGTCACTCCATTTAAGCCCTGTCTTTTTTGGACTCGGGTGTGTTTTTTAGGTTCTCTCTGTGACGTCTTCAGTTACTCAAAGCTAAAAAGACACACCCCCAAGTCTGAAAAGGACAGGGCTTAGTTGTGATTGCATGTGTCCCCTATCGGACACCGTACTCTTGTCTTGGCAAGCGCTTCTCTTCACGATCCCTCCCCTGGTGTCCTCTCCTGCCCCGTCTTTTCCCACCTCTTCTCTTTCCCCAGATGCCTCCCCCTTCCTCCCTCCCTCCCCCTCCTCTCGTCGGAGCCTGCCGAAATCCAGGATCTGCCTGATCGGCGCCTCGCGGGCGCTCCGCGGACCCGGCGATGTCTTGTTTACAAGTACAGCAAGATTTAACGTTAGTGGCCGCACCCCTTCCCTTCTCTTTCTGTTTTGTTTTTTTGTGGGTTTTTTTAGACAGCATTGCAGCTTGCTCTGCATTGCCTTCCCGCTCCCAGGCACGTGCAAAACTTTCAGTATTAGCAACAACACAGGTGCCATGCTTAATATTTCAGCAGGCTCCTGATTGACTTGCTGACCTTGCCAATGCTTGTTTTTGAAGTTTGGGGTGAGGAGAGGAGCACGCAGGAGTTTTGGCCGCTGTCTCCTGCAGTTCAGCCAGTCCGATAGTTATCGTTTTTGACAAGGGGTCAGTCAGCGAGCGAGTGGCCCGGTCATTACTGGTTGCCGGGAGCCGGGTCAGGTAGGCGCTGGTTATTGCAACATCCGTGTTATGTACACATGAGGGCAGGGCTTTGCTAGTTTCAGGCATCCCTCCGCATATCCATGTTTATGTTTTTGTCCTAGTGAAACTTAAGAAACTTTCATGGTTGTCCTCCTTTCCTAGGTTTCCTTTCTTATATTCCCCTCTCACATTCCCCAACGGTCGCTCTTTCCTCTCTCCCAAGTATCTTTTACCTGCCCTCTTTCGGTCTTCTCCGCCCCTCTCTTCTCCCTTTCGTATATTTCCTACGTTCGTATTACATCTCCCTGCCTAGCCTGACAACTTCTCCCCGCCCCCATCATGCCCCACCGTCTCCTCTTTTCATCCACACTGTCTACTTATGTCTTTATCCATCTGAAGATAATCTGCGCTCCGAGATTCCCCAAACCGCGAAGAGGCAAAGAGATTGGTGAACTATGCGAAATATATAAACAACAAATTCTCTCAGCCTTCTATTTCTCTATAATCTTTTCCAATTTCTTTAATTTTCCTCCTTTCTCCCTTATACATTTTATTCTTCTTCATGTCCACATCTCCTGTCTGTTTCCTCCTTCTCAGTCTCCTGCTCGTTGTACATGTTGCACAGTGCCACTGAGAACAGATGCTCCTTTCATCCGCTTATTGCTGAGTGGGTCACTACCTGCCAGCTATGTTTGCACAATGGAAATACTACTGGACGTGCCTTTCTCAAACATTTGTAACTTGTTTTCGGTCCTTGTGGTTCAGCTGAAGTGCTCAAAGACTACTGAGGATGTAGCTGCCATTTACAAAGCAGGAATGGTGATGCCACGGCTCTGAAGAACAGACTTCAGGTGGCCACCTCACTCTGTGCAATCACATTGTTTTCAGTTACTAGTATTTCATATGACAACCTAATGCCTTCTGGGTATTGTAGTTTAATTTTGCTAACATTGCACTAATTGTACAGAAACATTTGATATCTGTCATTTGTTAATCAAAAGTTCAAGAGTGGAAACGCTGTCTCCGGTGACATGGAGAAAGAGGGCTACCCTTCGCGTACTGCACATCAGCTATGCCTTTTACTCCTCAACCAGTCGGGCAGTGTGCCCATTTTCCTTCGCTGCAATAGGACCCAAGGCACTCGCCTATCTAATGTTCTCTTGCTCATCCTTGTCCCACCTTTTTCAAGCAGTCTCCAAAAAATGAAGCAGAGGTTTTCTCCATCACATTTTTGTGGACTGTTGTTGTCTTTTTTCCTTCCTTTTCCCATGTAGTTTTTGCCTCCTACAAGTAGTTTTATTTATATTCTTTCTATCCCCTTCTCTGGTTACCAACCTTAATTCCTCTATAATTCCATCTCTATTTCTGCAGTTTTGAACATGTGGTTTTCATTGATTTCTTCAATTTTTCCTGACTTTTTCTTTTCACTCTTGTCTCTCGGCCGCTTCTATTTTGCAGTTTTTTTAAAAGTCTCCTATCATCTTCTTGTTACTGCTTTACGCACCCTTCATGGCCTCTTTGCTTCCTCACCATCCCTTTTGTCTACTTGTCCCTCCTGATTTTTTAATATATCACCAACCTTTCCTGACAAGCGGTGAGGGGCAGGGGGGGGGGTTAGCTAAATTCCCTCCAATGTACACGATTTATAATCCCAAACATTGCCGCTTGTGTAGCCCACACATCACGTGCATGAACTGGCTTTTCTTTTGCCACCAGAGCTCTCCGTTCTTCCGGAACAGACCGGAAGGACGTGTGTGTGTGGGGCTCTGTGTGTGTGTGTGTGGGGGGCTCTGTGTGTGTGGGGGGGCTCTGTGTGTGTGTATGCCTCTGTGTGTATGTGACTCTGTGTGTGTGTGGCTCTGTGTGTGTGTGGGTGTGTGTGGCTCTGTGTGTGTGTGGCTCTGCGTGTGTGTTGCGCTGTGTCTGTGTGTCTGTGTGGCTCTGTGTGTGTGTGTGTGGCTCTGTGTGAGGCTGTGTGTGTGTGGGTGTGGCACTGTGTGTGTGTGTGTGTGGCTCTGTGTGTGTATATGGCTGTGTGTGTGTGTGTGGCTCTGTGTGTGTGGTCTGTGTGTGTGGCTCTGTGTGTGTAGCTCTGTGTGTGTATGGCTCTGTGTGTGTGTTTGGCTCTGTGTGTGTGTTTGGCTCTGTGTGTTTGTCTCTCTGTGTGTGGCTCTGTGTGTGTGTGGCTCTGTGTGTGGGGGGCTCTGTGTGTGTGTGTGTGTGTGGCTCTGTGTGTATGTGGGGCTCTGCGTGTGTATGTGGGGCTCTGCATGTGTGTGGGGGGCTCTGTGTGTGTATGTGGGGCTCTGTGTGTGTGGGGGGGCTCTGTGTGTGTGTGTGTGTGTGTGTGGGGGGGCTCTGTGTATGTGGGGGGGCTCTCTGTGTGGGGGGCTCTGTGTGTGGGGGGGGTTCTGTGTGTGTGTATGGGGGGCTCTGGGTGTGTGTGGGGCTCTGTGTGGGGCTCTGTGTGTGTGGGGGGGGGCTCTGTGTGTGTGTGTGGCTCTGTGTGAGGCCCTGTGTGTGTGTGTGTGGCCCTGTGTGTGTGTGTGTGGCTCTGTGTGTGTGTGGCTCTGTGTGTGTGGCTCTGTGTGTGTGGCTCTGTGTGTGTAGCACTGTGTTTGTGTGGCTCTGTGTGTGCATTTGACTTTGAGTGTGTGTTTGGCTCTGTGTGTTTCTCTCTCTGTGTGTGGCTCTGTGTGTGTGTGTGTGGCTCTGTGTGTGGGGGGGCTCTGTGTGTGTGTGGCTTTGTATGTGGGGCTCTGTGTGTGTGTGTGTGGGGGGCTCTGTGTGTGTATGTGGGGCTCTGTGTGTGTGTGGGGGGGGGGCTCTGTGTGTGTGTGTGGGGGGGGCTCTGTGTGTGTGGGGGGCTCTCTGTGTGTGGGGGGCTCTGTGTGGGGGGGTTCTGTGTGTGTGTGTGTATGGGGGGCTCTGTGTGTGTGGGGGGCTCTGTGTGTGTGGGGGGGCTCTGTCTGTGTGTGTGTGTGTGGGGGGGGGGGTTCTGTGTGTGTGTGTGTGGGGGGGCTCTGTGTGTGTGGGGCTCTGTGTGTGAGGGGGCTCTGTGTGTGTGTGTGTGTGTGTGTGTGTGGGTCTGTGTGTGGCATTTGCTAGAGATTACGCTATTGACATTGTAAATGACAATGCCATTTATTTATGTTTTCAAAACCAACACATAAATACAAATGTCGTCATTTACAATGCCAATATCTCTAACTTTTGCAAAGGTGAGACCGTAGCATTGTAAATGCTAGTTCTACCTGTTTCTTTAATTTCTGTGATAGTAGAGTTACATGGGCTCCATATCTCTTCTTTTAGAATGCCTGCTTAAAATTTTTATCAATGACAGGTACATGCCCTCCTCTGCTTCACGTGTACGGTTGTACTGAGGAGTGTGTGGATACACTGCATTCGTTTTCACCGTGATTTAAGCTGGCTCTGCACTTTCAATCAATTCATATTTCTTTCCTGTAAAATTCCAAGCCTCTTGATTTTTCGTCCAATTTAAATCTGGGGTTAAATACTCTTATGTAAAGCCTGGAAACAAATTAACTCAGAAGTTGCCGAATGTAAGTTAGAGTCTTCACATTGTGTTTGAATACCAACACCATCCGGTGTACAGTAATTTACACAAGTCATTTCACAAGGTTATTCCCTAACAGTATAACTGGATCTTAATCACAGTTTGTGGCCATTCATCATTGACACAATTTGTACGGGAACATTTGCTGACAGCATATTAGTTGTTTATTAGAAATGCCTACAACTTGGACTCCTTTCCCAAGAGGGGTGGGTTGGGCACTCCAGTCAGTCTGACTGTGGAACGGGAGGCACATTTATTGATTAAAAGAGATGCTGGATTCCCATTTACTTCCTCCACAAAAGGGCCACTCTGGGTGACCTCTAGGACTGCACCAAGCATGCAATCATTCTCCCGTCTCAGGCACAGTCATTGTGTCTGATTCAGTCCAGTAGAAACTCCTAGTGTAGGTGGAAGTTGTGGAAAATCATTATTAATCACTGAAGAATTTTGTTGAAATCCTGAATTTGTCAAGAATTTGGCGTTCTATTCTGTATTGGGCTGTGGGGCCATCAGGACTGAAGGCATGTTCCAATTTAACTGCCTTTGATTCTGCATGCTCGGCACAGAGGCCAGTTGGGCTGGGACCATTGGCTGTGACATCCCATTCTGTGCCATCTGATTTAAGTTCTAGTTTCCCAGTTTGATGCAAGCATGGCAAGGGGCGTGTCTTATTCTGCACATTATTAATATTTTAGGTATTTATATTGTCATGGTTAGTAAAACCAATACTTTGAGAAAAAACATTTCTGGATGCAACGCTAAAAGACAGGCAGACTCTAAACCACAGGCGCCCTCTTCTGTCCGGTCTCTGGCTTTGCTATATTGTGTAAATCTGCACTAACTCGCGATGGTTGGTACTCGCTCACTTTGCTTGCAGAAACTGTGTGTGGTAATTGTGATATAGATTAAAGATGGTACATTTCTGAAAGTTCATTAAGTCCATCTACTGCTGTGTTGAATTTGATAATTAGTGTTGCTTCTCTTTTGGTCAGCGAGGCTAACGCTTTAGAGAACAGAAGATACCATCCTTTGCTGAGTACCCATGTTATACAACAGTAAAGTGACAGGAAAGGCTGGACTGCGCTTGTATAATTGTGACAGACATCTTGAGAACACAATCCAAGTTCCCTGAGAAATTATGAGATCAACACTATTATTCCTCTTTTAAGAGCAATGTTTAACTTGAATAAGACATGATTCTCATCCGATTAAGCTCCATGTAAAAAAAAAGTGCTGGGATTCTATCTCGCATGTTCACTTCATTTTTATTCCAACCATGAACTAGATTACGATAGTTTCACTTATCTCTTAGCGTAGTAATAGTGCTATGTAATACATCGTGGCAAATGATTGCACGAATGATTCCCCCCCCTTTTTTTTATTGGACTTCGGGAGAACTAACTATGGGCAAACAATGTATACGGGAAATCGTATGACAGCTACATGATGATCCATTGTGTCAAATATGAGAGATTAAGATCACAGACGTATTTATGGAACAGCCTTTTCGTAAACAAGTATTGACTACAATTCCCAGAATTCAATGCATATTACTCACGTTCAAGTACCAAGAGGATACGTCTTTCCGCACCCGCGAAAAAATAACAAACAAGACGAGCAGAACTCGGCCGAGACAACAGAGGTAAACGCCAATGTCTAGAAATTATGATAACGCTGGCTGCAGTCTTTAAGCATTTTAATCATGTCCCTGTAACGCCCAGTAGAGCCCACAACATTTGACAACAGGTTAGACAGCAAAACAATAGTCGCGCTTTAAGTATTTACAAGCCCCGGAGGTAAATAGTTCTGCTGTTCGCTTGCCTATAATACGGCGTCCCCTGTAATTCGTTAAGAGTTTTGTATCAGTAGCACGAAGAAAAAAATATATTACCCCATCCAGGACCTTGCAGAGCCCAAAACAATACGCGGAGCTTTAAACACTTACTAGCTCCGGATAAAAATAGCTTTGCCCACCGCGTAGACATAACACGGCGTTTCCGCTAATACATAAGGCATTTGCTTGAGCAGTATGTGTTTATTGTTCCCACACTCGACATTTTTGGACAATTGGAAAGTTTGAGTTTAAGGACAAAATATCAAAACCAAAAGAAGCACATTCTGCCATATTATGCTCAGCCGGTTACTGGAAAGCAATAGAGTTTGTTGTTCTATAACTAATACCACCTTATAAACAAACAATTCTTTCAGCACGTGTGAGCAAAATTCATTGCGGCCATGGCACGATAGAACGACCCCATTCCAATGCAGAATAATACCATCAAAAAATAAGAATAATACATTTGGTCCCTTTTTCATTTTCAGAAACCCGGCTTACTCTACATAGAGAGAATTCCACCCAGAAGAACATTAGAGCTAAACAGGTACGAAGATGCAACCATAACTGTTCTCAATTACTGCTACCTTTTTTGACATCTTGGTTACTGATAGACCCGATCCTCACTTTTCAGAACATCAGCACATTGACTACAACAACATTTGGGAAGACTACCCAGATTCAGGCGCTCCGCGCCTGGACGGGTTGAAGTAAGCAACTTCGGTTTTTCAGACTAGCAATGTATGCCATGACATATTTAAGAGGGAGACTGTGACAAGTGTATTTAATTTTTGTTTATAGATAAGACATGAGAAAAAATCCATGAGAATCTGCCGAATGGTTGAAAAGGTAAGAAGTCCCAAGCTGTCGTCCTAGATGGATATTGGAGTATTAAGCCACAAAACAGCATAGTAAGAAACGGTCTAGCATGTTTTTCAGAGACACTTGGTCCATAGGAGAATCCCTTGAATAAAGGGATTCGAAATACTTCGACCACAGTTTTTTTAGGCCAATCAAGTCAAATCATCATTTCAAGAATTGTATGGTTTTGTTGAATCACGGATGGCCTATTTTGAAATTTGAAATGTATTAGCCTTTGTTTGTATTTTTGGAAAAATGTTTTGTTACACTTGCATTGAAAAAGATTTGTTGTTGGTACCCCAGGGTGGGTTTAGAGTGAATGAAAGAAGGATGTATGTACAAATTTGGTAATGAGTCCAAACACACGTATGAATGTGACACTATATGTGAGTATGAAAGAGAGAATGCTGATGTAAGATTGTTGAAAAAGGAACACTAATTAGGTTCCAAAAAGGGTGACATTTTCTGTGGGGAATTTTGTATAGTTTTTATTGAGTATGGAAATGTTGTAATGAGTTGTATTTTGAAAAAAGAAAAAAAAATTGGTAATTGAAAAAATAAAAAGATTAATTTAAACTGAAAGAGTGGTTAAGAGGGACTGGTTGTATTCTTTTTCCTCGTTCTGAAGTAGAAAAACAAGTGGCAGTATTGGCGGTTGTAGTTGTTTATTGTTATCTGGAACTACAGCCCTTTAAATGTACCTTGTTTCAAGAGGAATAAAGAGTGGGCTCCGTGCAAGCTACAGGTTAACAGAGCTCACCTGCATCAACTCCACCAAGAGTCCCCTGCTTAGAGTGAATCCAGTGGACTTTTAAGGGTGTTGTCCAGGTGCATTTTGGGAATTGTGGTCCTAACCTTTCAAGGACCATTTTTTGCGATTCCAGACCTTTAGGTTGTGTTTTGGACACTTTGGACCATCAAGAGGAACTTCAGGAAGAAGTTCCAGACTTTTGGGAAAGTTTGGTGAACTTTTGTGAAAAAGCTACATAGGGAGACAGGACTCTCACAGAAAGGCAATCCGGCGAACCTCACTGAATCTGGCCTGCTGGAGGAGGTTGCGAGTCGTCTGGTGAGAAATCCTCCAGAAAAGGTTCTTAGTGTAAAGGTAAACTCTTGACAGGGCCTCCTGCTTTGTGTATCCACCAGGGATCGATCTCGTCGGCCTCAAACTTGGACCTTGTCCCAGTCAGAGGCGACCAAATGTCTAGAAGTGATTCTATTGGTTCCTAAGCACTAAAAAGTGCTTAATCTTTAAAAAACCATATCTCTGGTACCCTACATTGGATTGTTTTTGTTTTGATGTTATTTAAAAGATAAACATATTTCCTATTTTCATAAATTGGTGTTGGATTTTTATATTGGGCTGTGTCTTAATTAGTTACTGAATTGGTGTTTTTAAATGCTTTACATACCTGTCTCTGAAGTTAAGCCTGCCTGCTCACAGCCAAACTACCATTTTGAAAACTTTGTTTATTGGTGGTTTTGCAACAAAAGAGAACAAGACAATACACACAGTGCGACATTACAGTGGCTGGGGCACAAGATTCACGAATTCTCATCCAAGTGGAATACCGAATCGCAGCAGAGTATAGTACATCGAGGCGTCCAGAGCATCAACAGTGCGACAGAAAGCAAAGTTCATACCATGATCAGAGGCAGTACAGTGGTGTTCATACATAGGGCATAAGCAAAAGGATCAGGTACATTACATCAAGGGGTCAACAGATGCACGGAAACACACATGTGCAAAAATAGGAATAGTTAATAGCGGAGCGGTAGGGAAGCATAGTAATACATGCAGTCGTGAGGCAGCACAATAGTAATAATAGCATGGACAGTACAGAATCATTAGGTGATTGAATTACCCTAAACCAGGTAACCATTACCGTCCCCAGTGGGATACACCTAAGGCTCGTCATCACGAGCCGCCTGGGCTTGAAGATAGGTAACCAGGGGCTGCCAAATGTCACCCGGCCTGCTAGACATTGGGAGCAGGTCAGCAAAAGTTGTGTGTTGGTCCTGACTATATGTCATATCAGCAAGCCATTCTTTGAATTTGGGGGCCCTGCCACGACCCCATCTGCATGCTACGCGCCTTTTTGCCAGGAGGAGCGCGACATCTACAAACTTTCTGCATTGTGATGGAATTTGTGGTGAGTGTCCCAGCAGCATCAGCAGTGGGTCCGACGGCATGGATGACCCGATCATGGATGTTAGGGCGGCATGTACCTGTTGCCAATAGATCTGTATGGAGGGGCATTCCCAGGCTAGATGCAGGAAATCGGCATGTTCTGCGCGGCAGCGGTCGCAGCGGTCTGTGTCAGATAATTGAAATTTATATTTTTTCACGGGGGTATAATACAAGCGCTGTAGGTATTTATAATGAATGATTTTGAGCCTACTGCTCGCCGATATTCGAGCCGTAAGAGTACAGCAGTACATCCATTGGTCATCAGTGATATCAATAGCTAGTTCGGCAGCCCAGCGCGTTTTCGCTGGGGCCATCGGTAACGGGCAACTCGCTCTAATGTGACGGTACATTCCTGAGACCAAATGAGAGCCATCACGCGAGCTCAACAGGAAGTGAAGCGGGGGCGTAATGGCAGGCTCTGTGGGGTAGTCAGGAAGTATAGCGCGCATGCCCTGGCGAAGTCGCAAATAGTAAAATACCTCGAGAGGGGTACGTGCATGCTCATTGAAGAAAGCATCAGCAGATTTAAAGCAACCCGCAGCGAAGAGGTCACCCCAGCAAGTAATCTTCAGGGCCGCGCACACCCTCTGAAAGCCTTTCTCCTGCAGGAGGGCAAGCTCGGGATGATACGTCAGTGGCAGTAGGGGAGAATACAATAGGTCGCAGTGCAGCCTTTTAGCCAGTCGGCGCCACGCATCAACTGTACATGTGACCGACGTATGAGGTGTCGTTATGGCCGAGGGCTGACAGTGCAGTAGGCCCTTCAATGGTAGGGGGTTGGCAATCCAGTCCTCCACTGCCAACTGAGGCATAAAGGGAGTAGGGAGAAGCCAGTGGTACGCATAGTGCGCCTGCGCGCATAGATAATAGGCTTCGAAATCCGGGAGGTCAAACCCCCCTTTATCATACGGTAGGATCAGCATCGACCATTTAAGCCGCGGGCCTTTGCCTCCCCAGAAAAGGCGGCAGAGTTCTGATCTCAGTGTTTTGAAGAAAGAGGCTCCCGGGTGAAAGGGGATATTGAGAAAAAGATAGAGAAAGCGCGGGAGCACAACCATTTTGATAAGAGACGCTCTCCCTGCCATGGAAATGGGTAGAGAAATCCAGCGATCCACAAGGGCAATAAGTTTGGTCACAGCCACGCCATAATTGGAGCGGAGAATCTCATCCTTGTCACGTGAGATCTGTATGCCCAGATACCGAAGGTCAGACCTGCACCACTCCAGAGGGTAATCTAGGGGGAAGTCAGGTACGGCATCTGTGAGTGGGAAAAACTGGGATTTTGTCCAATTGATCTGCACCCCTGACATTCTTCCAAAGACCACAAAATCCCGGAGCAGGGGGTTCAGGTTGTGCACTGGGTCCTTAACGAACAAAGTCATATCATCTGCATATAGGGACACATCGATCTGGCGCTGGAAACAGCGAATCGCTCCCTCGCCATGGAGCTGGCGGAGCCGACACGCAAGGGGTTCGATGGCAATCGCGAATAACAGGGGGGACAGTGGGCACCCCTGCCGGGTGCCCCTGGAGATGTCAAGTGGCGTGGAGAGATGTCCGTTGATCAGGACTCTTGCGGTAGGTTGAGTATATAGTAATCGGACCCAGGAGATGAAGATGGCGGGGAACCCCATGCGGGCCAAGATGGTGAACGAATAGGGCCATTCAACAGAGTCGAACGCTTTTGAGGCGTCCAAAAAGATCGCCGCAACAGGGAGGTCAGGGTGAATTGTATGAAGCAGGGAGAAAAGAGTGTGCAGATTATGTGAGGTGGAGCGGCCCGGGACAAAGCCAGATTGGTCGGGTAAAACTATCCGGGTCATGAGGAGTGACAACCTAGTGGCTAGGACTTTGGCCAGAATTTTGACATCACAATTCAGGAGTGACAGGGGCCGATACGAATCACAGGATGAGGGATTTTTGCCGGGTTTTAATAAGGAAGTGATAACGACTTCGCGCATGGAGCATGGGAGGACGCCGTCCTCGAAGGATTCCATGAACACCTCTCGGAGGACCAGGGCCATGACATCTATATAGGTCTTGTAGAATTCGGCGGGAAGACCGTCCAGTCCGGGCGCCTTCCCGTTACTAAGCGACATAATGGCATCCCTAATTTCGTCCAGTTCGAAAGGAGCGGCAAGGAATTGCCTGTCAACATCGCTCAACCAGCATAAGGCCAGCTCACTTAGAAAGTCGTCGTAATGCATATCAGGAGTAGTGACTGTGGTATATAGCGTGCGGTAGTGGGAAACAAAGGCATCTAACAATTCATCTGAATCCCTGACAGTGTGACCTTGGCGAGTAACCACCTCAATGATAGTGTTGTCTATGCGCGGCGATCTGGTCAGTATAGCTAGCGCCTTGCCGGGCCTATCCCCCTCACAATATTTCCTTGCCTGCCAGTGTTTACTCCTAAACCTAGTTTCCCTGTTTGCTTCTTCTTCATAGTGTGTAAGCTTATCCCTGAACTCAGCATGAGCGGCAGTGCTATCGCCCTTCACCATCCGCGCCTCCAATGCCCGTAGCTCATCCTCGAGCTTCCGGATCGTACGCTGTATGTCGCGCAATACCCCAAAGCTCTTAGACATGCAGTGGCCCCTGACAGTGACCTTAAACGCCTCCCAAATAGTTTCGACAGATGCGACAGAACCCTTGTTCCTTGGGAAGAAAGCAGTGATCTCATCCTCCAACTCAACACGGAAGACCTCGTCCAGCAAGGCCGCCGGTTGCAGGCGCCAGCGTGGTCTAGAGCAATCCCAGCCGGGAATCAACAAAGACAGCAGAACCGGGCTGTGGTCCGAATACGTTCTAGGAAGGTGTGTCACATTAGTCACCCCAGGTAGCAGTGCTCGGGTCAGAAAAAAGTAATCTAGGCGCGCCCATGTACCAGTCTGTGATGTAAAGTGGGTGCCCTCCAAGCAGCCAGGGTGCAGCTGTCGCCAGGCATCCAATAGGTTACCCTCCGAGAGCACACCCGCCAACGCCTCCCTCGATCTAGGCTTGTAAATGGTCGCGCCATCAGCTCTATCTAATGGAGGCACTAACGCTATGTTGAAATCACCCCCCCAAATGATATGGCGGGACCCCACATCTAATATTTTACCCCACAGTGTGGTAAAAAAACATGGCACAACAAAATTAGGGGCATAGAAGTTAACCAGTGTGACTGTATCGCAAACCAGCCGCCCCCAGAGTAACACAAAGCGGCCATCTAGGTCCGCCAGCTCACCACATACCTGAAAAGGAACATTACGTTTGATCAGGATGACAACACCCCGTGCATATGAAGAATATGACGAAAATGACCGAGTAGCGGCCCATTTACAGCCAAAAGTAGGGCGCCCCTGTGGAGCCAAGTGCGTTTCCTGTAACATAGCGATTTGTACCTGTTGGCGATCTAAATATGCAATAACATTTCTGCATTTTTTGGCATCGTTGAGCCCTCGGACGTTCCAAGACAAGCATTTCAATTGTACAGTAGATCCAGAACTAGCCATAACCCGGACATGAACTGACTAAAACATTTTTCCACTGCAGAGTCCAAAGCTGCGGCATCTTGTATATGAAATCACAGAATGCTACCACCAGCCAGCCAAATGTCGACGTCAACAAACCAGACATTTCCGTAACAGGTCCCACCCCCCCACCCACTACTGCATCCCAATCATGCCAGCAGCCATTCAGTCCCACACCCACCCACCTCCCATTCCCCAGAATCTCCCACAACGTGACTAGAACAGCGGGGTACTCCCGTAGGGGGAACATCAGCAAAGGCGCACAGCCACCCCCCTTCCCAATAGCCTCACATTCGGTGCCGTCCATGGTAGAGGCAGGGATAGCGGGGGCGGTTCCTACATATCTCGCACCATCAGGGGGCTCAGTGAGGCTCAATGCTTAGTATACACATCAACGCCAATGTAAGTAGCAGGTGCAAGTCAATGATACCAAGGTAGTCCCAAGACTGATACTTGCGGGGAGGGCAAAGTTCGTCAATCTTCATTGACCACCGGGGGCAACTCCTCCTCGGGGTCCTCATGACCCTCTCGTCGATCTCTCTGTGCCCTGCGATGCTGCTTCAGATAATCCTCAGCTTTACTCGGATCCTTGAAAAATCGTTGTTTACCCTGGTGTGTCACCCTCAGCCTTGCTGGATATAACAGAGCATAATCTATCTGAGCCTCTCTCAGCTTTTTCTTGACAGCCAAAAACTTCCGCCTTTCCTCCTGCACAATGGGGGTGAAATCGGGATAGATAGAAAAAGCAACGCCATTATAGTTCAGGGTACGTTTGGTTCTAGCAGCTCTTAAGGCAACATCCCGGTCACGGTAATTCAACAGTCTGGCAATGATAGGCCTTGGTGGCAAGCCAGGCTGTGGCATAGGTGCCAGGGATCTATGTGCTCTTTCCACAATGAACTGAGGCGAGAAGGCATCCTCCCCTATGGACGCCCGGAGAAGTGACTCTACGTATATTTCCATCCTCCCAGTGGCTGTAGACTCCGGAATACCCGTGACGGGGATGTTATTGCGTCGGCTACGGGCTTCCAAGTCCTCATTCTTGGCTGCTATGACCCTGAGAAGGTTATCCATACGAGCAAGTCGGGAGGTGTGGGTCGCAGTGAGGTCGTCGTTGTCCGATATACGTTGCTCTGTCGCGGTAAATCTCTCCTCGTGTTGGTCAACCTTGTGAACCAGTGCGTCCAGGCGGGAGGAAATCCTGTCCACCTTCTCCACCACCGTGGCAAAGCCTTGGCGCATTTCTTGGAACAGGCCCTGAAGATCAGAAGCAGTCGGGGGGGAGGGCGCAGCAGCAGGGTCCGCGCCGCTAGGCCCAGGATCCATCACGTTCGACTTTGTTCCCTTTTTGGCGTTCTCAAAGCTGAGCTTCGCTTGTCGGTGCTCTGTGCGCACCATCGTGCCCCTGCGCCTCTCTTGCGCCACCGCTATAGGATCTAGCCAGGAAGGGTAGGGCCGCAATGTGATCAGGCAGGTTAGTCAATTCCAGGCCCCGAGAACCAAATGCCGTCGTAACTGGTCGGCCAGGCTAGGGCCACAGGCAGGACGATGCGGAGGGGAGGTGGGGAACAGTAGTACCAATGGTGCCTGCTCACTGCACACAGGTCGGATAGCCCCAGGCCAGTCAATGCACCTCCAGGACCTCCAGCAGACCTGTGCAGCAATCTCCCAGTTCAACCCGGTTCAAGTATATGGGCAGGCCAGGCCTCCGTGAGGGCCGAGCTCCAACAAAAAGCAGTAGTGGTGGGACAGCACACCTCTCGGGGAGCAGAGGCAACACCGCCGCCAGGGCACCCGCACGTGATAATGAGGTCCGCTATGAATTGTCAGCGTTAGCAAGTCAATGCCCAAAGTATAGCCAGGTACTCACTGCGCAGCACGGAGGGCCATATCGACAGCGGGATCTCAGCAGGGGCAGGGCACCTCAGACTTGCCGTGGTCGGCGGCCGCCATGACAGGGCGGCCGGTCCCGCCGTGTATCGCGTCCCTCTCAGCCAGTTCCCGCAGCGAGGCGGCGCGCAGGAAGGCAGGCGCGCGCGAGCCCGCGAAGGCGTCCGCTGTAGCTGACGGCAGAGTCGGGGGCTCAGCCAGCCCGATTAAGCGCGGTGGATTTCTGCGACGAGCCCCTAGCCAGGGGCCTTCTACCTCGCGGTCAGCACCGGCCTCGCGTGGGTGCCAGAGGCCGAGTCGCGCACCTCCGCGGGGCCTGGGAGGATGCCGGTGAGAGTCACAGCTCCAATAACTTGACGGAGGCGGCCCCCAGCAGTCCGCAAATTGGACCGGGTGTAGAGGAGGCTGTGAGAGGTTGATTCCGCCGATTCAGGGAGAGGCAGCCCTCCAGACGGTGAGGATGATTGCAGGATCAAGGTCGTAGGAAACGGGAGCTGCTTAATTAAGCGGCCATTCCGTTTGCGCGCTAAGCCACGCCCCCTTCCACAGCCAAACTACCATGGGATGAGCATGGGAATACTTTTCTGAGACCTATTCTGATCCCTAAATTGTGTCCGTGGTATTACTGTCAGTGGTAGATATATATTGACCACAACTAATAATCCACTTTCCAACAATGGGCCTCACCTCTCCTGCCTGCCCTGGACAGACCTCCTCTTCTCTGCACTCCCTCCGAATTGACCAATCTCACCTCCTCTGCACCCCTGCACAGGTCTCACCACCTTCGCAACCCTACTGGACAGGCCTCATATTCTCTGCATCCCACCTAGACACTCCCCACCTCCCCTAAACTCTTACAAGCACAGGACATCTTCTTCATCTCCTGAACAATGCTTACCTCCTCTGCACCTCATTGGATAGGCCCTACCTCCTCTGCACTCCCCTGAACAGGACAGGCCTCACCTCCTCTGCATCTTCTGGACAGGCCTCATCTTCTCTGCACCCCCCCTGGACAGGCCTGACCTCCTCTGCACCCCTGGACAGGTCTCACCTCCTCTGCCCCTGGACAGGTCTCACCTCCTCTGCATCCACGGGCAGGCCTCTCCTCCTCTGCCCTCCTGGACAGGCCTCTCCTCCTCTGCACCCTTGGACAGGCCTCTCCTCCTCTGCACTCCTGGACAGGCCTCTCCTCCTCTGCACTCCCTGGACAGGCCTCACCTCCTCTGCACCCTTGGACAGGCCTCTCCTCCTCTGCACTCCGGGACAGGCCTCTCCTCCTCGCCACTCCCTGGACAGGCTTCTACTCCTCTGCACTCCCTGGACAGGCCTCTCCTCCTCTGCACCCCCTGGACAGGCATCTCTTCCTCTGCACCCCTGGACAGGCCTCACCTCCTTTGCACCCGTGGAGAGGCCTCACCTCCTCCGAACCCCTCTGGACAGGCCTCACCTCCTCTGCACCCCTGGACAGGCCTCACCTCCTCTGCACTCCTGGACAGGCCACACATCCTCTGCATCCCCTGGACAAGCCTCACCTCCTCTGCACCCCAGGACAGCACTCACCTCCTCTGCCTCCTGGACAGGCCTCAGCTTATCTGCACCCCTGGACAGGCCTCACCGCCTCTGCACCCCTGGACAGGCCTCACCTCCTCTGCACCCCCTGGACAGGTCTCACCTCCTCTTCACCCCTGGACAGGCCTCAGCTTCTCTGCACCCCTGGACAGGCCTAACCGTCTCTGCACCCCTGGACAGGCCTCACCGCTTCTGCACCTCCAGGACAGGCCTCACCTCCTGTGTACCCCTCTGGAAAGGCCTCACCTCCTCTGCACCCCTGGACAGGCCTCACCTCTTCTGCCCCCTGGACAGGCCTCTCCTCCTCTGCACCCCTGGACAGGCCTCTCCTCCTCTGCACCCCTGAATAGGCCTCACCTCCTCTGCCCCCTCTTGGACAGGCCTCAGCTCCTCTGCACCCCTGGACAGGCCTTACCTCCTCTGCACCCCTGGACAGGCCTCTCCTCCTCTGCGCCCCTGGACAGGCCTCACCGCCTCTGCCCCTCTTTTATACAGGCCTCTCAGTGAAGGATTCTCATTAAGGACAGAGGAGCCCAGAGTTCCTTCCACCCCATACAGCGCCTCTGGCTCCGCCCTGAGCCTTGGGCGCTATGCACAGGCCCTGAAGAGAGACACTGCTCCCCTGGACCTGCCCAGAGGTGCCTCCCAGGGTCAGGACTGTGGCTCGGAACGAAGCGCTTTAATACCACACCCCATACTCAAGGCGCTACACACGAGGCACGTGTTCATCCCTCAGAATGAGGGAAATGAGAGAAATGTCCTGATCCATTTCCATCTTTCAGCCCCGGGACCTGGTTCCGGTGATGCTGCTGCCCCCCCTCGTTCAATGATCCATCTCCAAACAGGTGACCAAGTCAAGTCAAGTCAAGTCAGAATTTATATAGCGCACTACATACCCATAGGGTCTCAAGGCGCTTGAGGGAGGGGGGGGGGAGGTTTACTTATCGAATATCCATGTTTTAAGTTGTTTTCTGAAGGCTAGGTGGTTTTGAGTAAGGCGGAGGTGGATGGGAAGGGAATTCCAGGTCTTGGCCGCTAAGTAGGAGAAGGATCTTCCTCCCATGGTGGCTTTGGGGATGCGCGGAACAGCGGCGAGGGCTTGGTTGGATGAACGCAGCTGGCGGGTGGGGGTGTAAAAGGAAAGGCGCGTGTTGAGACAATCAGGTCCAAGTTCGTATAGGGCTTTGTGTGCGTGGGTGAGGAGACGGAACGTTATTCTCTTGTTGACGGGGAGCCAGTGAAGGTCTTTCAGGTGAGCGGAAATGTGGTCTGTGCGGGGGATGTCTAGTATGAGTCTGGCTGAGGCATTTTGGATGCGTTGGAGTTTTTTCTGTAGTTTCGCGGTGGAACCGGCGTAAAGGGTATTTCCGTAGTCCAGCCGGCTTGTAACCAGTGCGTGGGTGACCGTTTTTCTTGTTTCGGTGGGGATCCAGTGAAATGTTTTTTTGAGCATGCGTAGGATGTTGAAGCATGAAGATGAGACGGCGTTGACTTGTCTGGTCATCGAGAGTGAGGAGTCCAGGATGATGCCCAGGTTCCATGCGTGGTCCGTCGGTATGGGGGCTTTTCCTAGGGCCGTTGGCCACCAAGAGTCGTCCCAGGTGGAAGGGGATGAGCCTAAGATGAGGACTTCCGTTTTGTCCGAGTTCAGTTTCAGACGGCTCTGCTTCATCCACTCGGCTACTTCTTTCATCCCTTCGTGTAGGTTGGTTTTGGCGGTGGTAGGGTCTTTGGTGAGTGAGAGGATCAGCTGAGTGTCATCAGCGTAGGAGATGATGTTGAGGTTGTGTTGACGTGCGATGGTTGCGAGGGGGCTCATGTAGACGTTGAAGAGGGTGGGGCTGAGTGATGATCCTTGCGGGACGCCGCAGATGACTTCGGTGGCCTCTGATTTAAAAGGGGGAGGCGGACTCTCTGAGTTCTTCCAGCGAGGAACGAAATGATCCAGTCCAATGCTTTTCCTTGAATTCCGATATTTCTGAGGCGATGTATCAGGGTGCTATGGCAGACTGTGTCGAAGGCTGCGGAGAGGTCAAGGAGGATAAGGGCGACTGTGTCTCCATTGTCCAGTAGTGTTCGAATGTCGTCTGTTGCTGCGATGAGGGCGGTCTCGGTGCTGTGTTTGGCTCGGAAGCCAGACTGTGAGGAGTCGAGTGATTTGTTAGTTTCGAGGAAGGTGGCGAGCTGATTGTTAATGGCTTTCTCAATGACTTTGGCGGGGAATGGGAGGAGCGAGATGGGGCGGTAGTTTTTGAGTTCGGTGGGGTCAGCTGTGGGTTTCTTCAGAAGGGCGCTGAGTTCGGCGTGTTTCCAGCTATCTGGGAATGTGGTGGAGTTAAGGGAGTGGTTGATGACATCTCGGAGATGGGGTGCGATAATGGCGGCCTTGGTGGAGGCTTACGGGGCCCAGATCGTCTCCTATGCCGACGACACGCAACTCCTCTTCACATGCGGGAAAGAACAAGAGTTTGATGGAGAGAGAATCCGGGACTGCCTTTCGCTGGTCTTCGACTGGTTCCAGCGGAACAGTCTGAGGGCCAACTCGGGCAAGTCCGAGATTTTATTTTTTGGTTGCGTTGCCGATCCGGCGTGGCAGCACTGGTGGCCGACCGACATGAACCCTCCAGCACAGTCCTCCCTGGTGGCCAAAAATCTGGGCGTTAAGCTAGACAACCAGCTGTCACTACGAACTCATATTCTTGGCCTGGCCGGCACCTGCTACGGAATCCTAAAAATGCTCCGCAAATTTTTGCTTCTGCTGTCGGAGGAGCATAGGAGGATTACTGTGCAGGCTCTTGTCGGATCAAGGCTAGACTATGTCAATGCCCTCTTTCTTGGCCTCCCTGATTATCTGGTCCAGCGCCTTCAGGTGGTGCAGAACTCTGCTGCCCGGGCGATTTTTGGCCTAGGCAGACGAGCTCGAGCTTCCGGGTTGCTTCAGACGCTCCACTGGCTCCCCATCAGGAAGCGGATCCAGTTCAAATCCTTGACCCTGATGCATAAAGCTTTGCATGGATCAGGAGCTGGATATCTGCAGCGGAGACTGACTTTCTACCGTCCAGTCCGTTCCCTCCGTTCGGAATCCCTTTTCAAAGCTGTGGTCCCGCGGGTGAGGAAGGCCCGCGTGGGAGGACGGTCTTTAAGTTGCAGAGCTCCCCAGCTTTGGAATCTGCTTCCACTTCCACTCCGCAGCACTGTCAACTTGCTCCAGTTTAGGAAGGGCCTGAAGACCTGGCTTTTAAACTCTTAGTTTGTTGTACTGCTTTCTGTTTTTATTTATTTTCTCTGATGTCTTCTGTTTTTAGCTGTGTTGTGTTATTTTACTCTGATCTGTTGGTGGAAAGCGTCGGGACACTCTAACCGAGTAGCCGTACGCTATATAAAAGCTATATAACATAACATAACAGTCTGCTTTGTTGAAGATGTGATGGGGACATGGGTCTGTGGGGGATCCTGAGTGGATGGAGTTCATCAGGCGAATGGTCTCTTCTGTGGTGATTGGGTTCCATTCGAGAAGGATATTCGGAGGAGGTAACGGTTCGGAGGTGAGTGGGGTGGATTGGTTTACAGGTGTGTTGTCAAAGCTGTTATGGATGTCGGCGATTTTGTCATGAAAGAATGAGGCAAGGGAGTCGCAGAGGACTTGAGAGGGGGTGATGTCGTTAGAGCTGGCGGTGGGGTTGGTGAATTCTTTGATGATGTTGAAAAGTTCCTTGCTGTTGTGGGCGTTGTTGTCTAGTCGATCTTTGAGTGCTGATTTCTTGGCTGTCCGGATTAGTTGGTGATGTTTGCGAGTGGCGTTTTTGAAGGCGGCTTGGGTGATAGTGTTTGGGTCTGTTTTCCAAGTTTTCTCAAGGGAACGACAGAGCTTCTTGGATTTCTTAAGGTCATCGTTAAACCAGGGGGCGTTCTTGCTTCCTTGCTTGATTTGATGTTTTTTCAAGGGTGCTAATTTGTCGGCGGTTTGGGTTAACCATTGTGTGAGGTTAATGGCGGCTTGGTTAGGGTTCGTTGAATAGGCAGGGGGTTTTTGAAGGAGCGATGTGGATATCTGGTCTATTGTGATTTTGTTCCAATTTCTTCGCAGAGTTGGTTGAGGGTGGTTGTGGGTCGAGGTCTTGTTGTAAATGAAGTGGATGCAGCTGTGGTCCGTCCAGTGGAGGGGTGTGGTATGAGTGAAGGAGATATGATTGCTGGAAGTGAAGATAGGGTCAAGTGTGTGTCCTGCGTAGTGTGTGGGGGTGTTAACAAGTTGTTTGAGTCCGAGATTGGCGAGATTGTCCAGAAGGGTGGTAGTGTTACTGTCGTTGCTCTTTTCCAGATGGAAATTGAGGTCTCCCAGTAGAATATATTCTTCCGAAGGGAGGGCGTGTGGGGTGATAAAGTCAGTGATGTCTTCGCTGAATTTTGTACGGGGTCCTGGTGGCCTGTAGAGGAGGGTGCCTCTGAGTGTGGTCTTGGGGTCGGTGTGGATCTGGAAGTGAAGGTGTTCGGCGATAGCGAGGTTGTCATCTGAGCTAGTTGAGGCGCGGATGGTGTTCTTGTGGACGATGGCGATGCCTCCTCCTGTTTGGATGGGGCGGTCCTTACGGATGATCTTGTAGCCGTCCGGGATGGCTATGGTGATGTCTGGAGCTGAAGAGGCATTCATCCAGGTTTCTGTTAGGAAGGCGATGTCCGGGGAAATGGTGTCGAGTAGATTCCAGAGGTCGATGGCGTGTTTGTGAACCGAGCGGGTGTTGAGAAGGATGCACTTGAGGTGGTTGGTGTTGGCTCTCTGTTTGGTGTTTGTGGATTTGGATTGGGGCTTGACGCAGGTGAATTTGCAGGAGTGGCAGTTGAAGGGTCCATGAGTGAGTCCTGGTGCTGCTTGGGCGCAGTTAGTGTGTCGGCCGGGGTTGAGTGCTATGAGGGAGGAGGCGTTGTATGTAATGCGGGGAGGATGGGTGAAGCGGGGACCAGGGGGTCTGGCTCTGGGCGCGGTCCAGGCGCGGACGGGCTTACCTTTGGCGCACCTTCGGCGCGGCCGCAGCGCGTGGACGCTGCGCGTTGGAACATCTGCCTTAAATGGTGGATAGGGGGCGGAGCGTGGGAGGGGCAGCTGGGAGGCGGTATCGGGGAGGGTAGGTGGGCCAGGGGAGTGCACACCAAATGGAATGGAGGAATGGGAGTGGAACGTGAGACGGGGCAGAGGGCACAGAAGTTCCAGAAACAATAAACAAATAGCGATAATGCAATTGAAAGCAGCAGTACCAAGCAGCACCTTGTGTTCAACAAAAATAACACAAATTAAATTGCAATAGCTCGCGCATGCGCAAATCAGAGGGCGAGACTCGGGGCTAGTTATGGTAGAAAGCGCCAGCAATTACAAGCCAAACAATACCACACAGCAGTTCCCAACAGCGCTGGAAGGAGGCTCACGCTCGGGGTCTGGAAGCAGGAAGCGTGTAGGAGCGACCGCAATGGACAGGGTCCAGACGGTCACAGCGTTGGGAGGGGGGAGGTCAGCTAGGTATTCGTGGGTGGGAGGGGCAGCTGGGAGGCGGTATCGGGGAGGGTAGGCGGGCCAGGGGAGTGCACACCAAATGGAATGGAGGAATGGGAGTGGAACGTGAGACGGGGCAGAGGGCACAGAAGTTCCAGAAACAATAAACAAATAGCGATAATGCAATTGAAAGCAGCAGTACCAAGCAGCACCTTGTGTTCAACAAAAATAACACAAATTAAATTGCAATAGCTCGCGCATGCGCAAATCAGAGGGCGAGACTCGGCGCTAGTTAGGTAGAAAGCGCCAGCAATTACAAGCCAAACAATACCACACAGCAGTTCCCAACAGCGCTGGAAGGAGGCTCACGCTCGGGGTCTGGAAGCAGGAAGCGTGTAGGAGCGACCGCAATGGACAGGGTCCAGACGGTCACGGTGACCCAGGACAGTGTCCTGCCCTATCTCAGCCTGAAGCGCCCCGAGGTGAGCGCCTCGTGACTGCATGAATCCAGGCACAGACTGCAGAGGGTCACACAGCGCGTTGGGTCAGACGGTAGAAGCTCCGCCCGGATCTGAATGTGTTGCTGTGACTCGAGTCTGATTTTTATTAGGTCGAGGCCTGACCCATCGCGTGCCAGACCTATTGTAAGAAGGGCTTCAAAAAATGCAACCGCCAAAAAACGCTGCTGGCGACAGCTTACAGTGCATGTGAGCGGGCGCGCGCTTTAGCATGGCATTCCTCATGCTCATTAAGCGCATCGCTCTCCTCCCGCTCGCCGCCCACTTGAGCGCAATCACGATCACTTTCACTTTCGCTGCCGCGCGTTTGAGAGGGGCTTTAAAAATAGACCTGCAAATTCCACACGCTCGTGCGTATGATTTTCTTTTTGTGGCCTGCTATTGGCCTTTCGCTGCTTGCTGTTTTGTAAGATAGATACCAATAGGCCAGAGGCGGGTGCATAGCTCTGTCCCTGGCCTATTGGTGTCTATTACGCGCATTTCCTGACATATGCTTTAAATTATTGCGGCCAAAGCATATGGCAGGAAAGGTGCGCGCACCACTCGTTATCCACGTTCTGCAGCTGAGAAGGTTGAACTGTGAGCTCCCCTCTGCCGATTGCTCTTCCCTGTCTGCCCTTTGCCCCCTCCTTCACAAGGCAGCTGGTCTGATCTTGTTACTATAGCGATCGCAAAAACGATCGCTTTCAGTGCTGCTTGTGTTTTTTTCCCACTTTGACCACTGCACTGAACACTGAGCAGCAGGCCAGAGTGCGCGTCTTTGTGCTTTTCCCTCAGCTATTCCTCGCCCGACCTGCCTGCTTAGGGACAAGAAAGAGGCAGTTCAGTTTACAGGAGCAGTGTGTATAATGAGGCCAATGTACAGCTTACTTACAGCTTGCAGCAGTCTGCAAAACACAGTGTTGACGTTGCATACGAAATGAGCGTGTATTGTTTCTCAAATGATGCAACGCTAAAAACAAACCGCAATGTCTGATTTCGATGTAAGGAGCCATGCACTGCTTATGCAGGAAATTGAGAAACTAGGGCAATATGGCTGACAGGTATTTTGGCTGATTTTGCAAATCACACAATGACGTTGTTTTGCTGTTGTGCGTCTGGAATGCTCTCAGGCAGCCCTGGAACGTCCTCGACCAAACGTATAATTTGTAGCTTGCCGTGCCGACTGATGCCCGATACAAACATTTCTGTGCCCCATTTCTTGTACTATGGCCAAGGCGTACTTGAGGTGTGCAGGATAATAGAAAATGTCACTGAAACTCATCTCACACTACCCGGTGTGGAGGACGTACACCTGTGTCACATTCACAGGCGAGTCTATAGGGTCAGTGTGTTGGCTTGTCTATCGTCCACAAAACATTAACAACAAACAAAGAAGTAAACTTTTACGTTTATTGCTTGTCTTACCTTGATGTTTTATATATCCAAACCTGCCCTCTCTAATGACAGTATAATGATGCTACCCAATGCTTGTTTCTAAATGCCTCGAATCCTATGTGTCATGTCGAAAGTGTCACCAGTTGGTAGGAAGACCAACAAGCATTAACAATGAAATAGGTCTCGCATTTACGTGCGTTTGAGCTATTGACATTGCAAATAACAATACCTTTTATTTTTATTTTCGTTTGTGAAACCTAAATAAAAGGCATTATCATTTACAGCACCTTCAAGGCGCCAAAGCAAATCAATTATTCCCTCATAATTTGGCAAAGCCAGGCAGAAAATACCAGTGTCAGTTTGCTTGGCAAGTATAGCTCTGCGTCCGTGTAGCACATCCCTGGATATTACCTGTACATAACTAACCAAGTAACAGTTGAACAACAATTTAGATGAGACATTCCAAGAGTGACTGGGATACAGGCTAGAATGAATTGTATGTCAGAATACCAAACACAAAAATATTGTGATGGAAAAATATCATTCTGACAGGGTCTAGAGTAAACTGAGGTGAATGGTGTGCAACATAACGATGGGCGGGGATGACGTTAGTGCAAAAATATAGCCAGAGTATCAGACCGCCAAAATACTGGGAAGGTAAGTTGACATAGGGCAATATAGATTTACTATAGTTAAGCCCACATTTACGTGCCACAAAGGTATGTAAATCGTCATGGTAACAGTGGTTAATTTGTGAAAAAATAAGTGCTTGGGCTCTCGTCAGAAGGCAGCTTCCACTAGACCATTGCTCCTATTAGCGAATAACAGATCTAACCGAAACCCTACAAGTGGGGAGAGAATGTGGCATAAGGGCCTGATCAACTGACTTTGACGCTGTGATGTATTCCTATAGGTTCTGCATCGATCCCCCCTATTCCTGACCCTATTCTGGTTAACAAACTAACAAGTTAACTAGCAGCCATCCCATGAGGCAGAAAACCCCCATGATGCAGGAACCGTTATCTGATAAAGCCACACTACGGCACAGGAACGTGTTATCTGATTAGGTCATAACGCTTGCCATCTAATTAGACAAGCGATATTCCTCCAGCCCCTGATAAGGCATACGGAGTTCTCTAAACAAATCAAACCTATGACAGACCTGGGAAAAACCCTGCGGCCATTGTTTTGATTTCACCGAGAACTTCAGCAAAAGAATGCGCTAACGACCAAGTCGTATGACATCCTTATTGACGTATCTATGTCCATCCTTACGTCAATCTCGGCACCTTAAAGGTATAAATATTACCGATATTGCACTATGCAAAGACACGCGGTGGTGACGAGACGGAGCAGCCAGACTTGCCGAAGCCCAGAGCAGAGCAGACCCCGCTGGCGCAGCCCCGCCTTCCTGACGCGCTGAGAGAAGCTGCCTTTCTCCTGCCGAGAAATCCAGCACCGGCGTTTCCGGGTAGCCCTCGCAGGCAGCCTGGAATATCGAGACCAGAGACGAGAGATACTATCCCTCATTCCTAGATTCCAGGTACAGAACTGAATAACCCCTCACAGAGAATTCTTTAGTCAGTCACTTGGCAAAACAAACTTAACTTAAACTGTAACTTTCTATTCCCGCCCACGTATTAGGCTTAGGTCAGGTACACGGGGTAGGCGTATTTAGAAACACCAGTTGAGTGCGTTTAGTCAAATGTATATATGTATGTAATCTATCTTATTCATTTTAAACCTTCATATGGCTTAGAAACCATATCAATGTTTTTACAGTATTATTTTATACTTCTGCTTTTAATGTATGCACTTTACTTAACCATAAGTATTGCAATAATATCGATCCATTTCTCTTGTATGAGAAAAGAGACTGATCAATAAATAACATCTTTTATTGAACACGCCCGTCTCTTCCTATTCTCTACAATCTGATGAGACTAAGAATGCACGTACTGACTGAGTAAAATAAATTGCCTTTTGTTCACACGACTCTAGAGATAGACTCTTGATTAGGGGAGAGCAAAGTTGTCATGTTCTATGGTTGACAGAAACTAAATCCCTTCTTGTCTAATCAGGGAAGTTAATTCCTCCCTGAACATTCGAGAAAGTTTCTAGTGAACTCTGAGCTAGCTGGCAAACCCAAAACTTTAAGTCTAATATCGACAGTAGTAGACCTAGTTAACGTCTGGTCTAGGCCTATACTATTGAAGGTATTATTCCAATGCGCAGAGCCTATTGGGATAATAGGAACTACACTACATGGCGCCCAACGCGTTTGGAAAGGGCGATAAAACTAACGTAAGACATTTAGAGTAACTCAGTCGTGCTTTCTCACTCAGACCCCTTTTCCCATAATACTCCAAAGACGTCTGGAGTGGGTGAAAGGTAATATATCCGCCAGACCTCGCAGGAGGGAACTCCTATGTATGGTTCTTGGTTTAGTCAACGTTGAAGGATACACTGTTCCAAAATATTGTGCATCTAATCTTTGTTTCCATAAGAAACCTGATCTGCAAACAAAAGAAATAAACTTCCTGTCAGTAAAATGGTAGACAGTGATGATGAAAGAGAGGCGGTTAGATTAGCAACTGAACTCGCAGAAGCTGATGCTACTATGCAGGAAGCAGACCCGAATATAATACTCATTCCGGTCATCAAAAGGAAATCTATAACCTTAAAACTTATAGAAAATGGACTGACACCTAGAGGTGGCACAGTCATATTCGTAATTGAGGCACACGAATATCGGCAGACAGAGGTATACTATTCATGGATAAACTTTCCAGCAGCAAATCCTGTAACAAAGTACTTCCACTATTACAAGATAGAGGAACCTCCTGAAATGTACACTCCTTTCGAGGAGGTGGAAGTACCACTCAAATTTCAAGAGCACCTGCTCTTATTTGATGGCGCCCTAAAACATAATAATCACATCACCAGGCTCGGTCCCTTAGGTAGACCAGGAGCAACGTGGCCAGTCCTAGCCAGATACACACCACATCCAGACATCGACGGGATGTCTGCAGCAGAGCTTTTAACACAGCTAAAACAATTAATAAAAGTACATAGACAACTAGTCCAGTATGTGATGCGGACTTCAACAATTCAACCAGCAATTAAAATTCCACAGCTGACCCCTCACCAGGGGAACACAAATAAAATTACACCACAGAACATACAGTCCTGCCTAGCAAAGTACCGACTAAACGGGAACAAATACCTTTCTGGCTAGCACAAAAAATCACCCAAATAGAGGCGGTGTTTCCAGACACCACCCCGTTAGAAAAACATAGGATTCTGACTATCTGTCTTCCAATGGGAATCGCACCACACATTGAGGACTGTGACACTTGGGGTACAGTCTTTGCTTCCATCTACACAAAAACGCACGGTGTTCCATCCATTTCGGTAATACCAGATGTGCTAAAACAAATTCAAGACGAATACGGTCCAGAACCCGCTTTAACTCTTGGTATGAAATTACTAAAAGACTTCAAGCAGGTCTCGGCTATATTATTAGCCAACATAAAGGGAGAAGCAGCAAACGTGGCGATCCGCCAGAGGTTAAAAGAGACAGATATAGCAGACCAACCAGCTGAAATTGCCAGAATCATAGAAAAATCCTATGAGGAACTAGGTAGAGATAGTTTAGGTGGAATACCAGTAAAACCACAACTGATTGAAAGTCCTGAAAAAATATTTTTTAATAATAATTCAACATCACCAAAAAAGAACTGGGATGGAAACAAACACTCCAATCCTAAAGAAAGGAAATTCCAGTCCAGAGGAAGGTCTCCTAGGCGGAGAGAAAAATCTCCGAACCAAAGACACAGGTCACCCCAAAGTGACCCCTCTGGGAAAAGATATAACCTTAGAAATAGGGATAATATAAAAAAGCCTGATAGATATCAAGACATTGATACACGTCCCTCTCAATCTTTTCAGACTTCCTCGCAGAAATCGGAAAGAAGAGGACGATCAGAACAAAGAGAAGAGCACGCCAAGTCCAAAGACAAGGAACCTGCTCAGCTAAAAAAGAAATTAAAATTTCAAAAAAAGAAGGTAGCCAGCATTAAAATAGTTAACAATGCCGAGAATTCTGAGGACACAACTGAAAAACGGAGAATGGGCTCAGACAATGCTAGACAGCGCAGCAGAAGTGAGCATAGCTCGCAAAGTCCTTATGAATCATCTGGAGACAGTGGACACGAATGAATATCTTCAAGTGGAAACTGCCGACACCAGAGTTAGCAAACCTCACAAAATATATGAAATAACATTACGTATAGAGGGGGATAAGACTAGAAAAATAAGGGGACTATTTTGGGATAATCTCTCCAAGGGCTATGACATCCTTCTAGCTGAAAAAGACTGGCCACCAGAGTTTGTCAGGGATTGCCCTCATGGCGAAGAAATAATTATGCCTGCCTTCTCAAATCATATCCCAATTCATAAAAAATATACACTTGCTAGAAAGTGGGCAGTAGCTCTAGCTCCTGCTTTATATAAAAATCACGTTGGATGGGATGAGGACTCTCCTCCTCACAAAATCCAGTAAAAGTCACAACCTACTGCACAAAGGCAGTTCCCAATTAAGCAAGAAGCTAAAAAACAGGTAAAAGAAATACTAGATCAATTAGAATACCAGGGGGTGATTGAAACTTGCACCTCACAAATGAACAACCCTTTGTTTCCGGTCTCCAAACCAGACAATTCATATCGTCTAGTTTTGGATTACCGACACCTTAACTCATGTTGCAAAACTTTTGCAGTGCAAAACTCACATAGTGCTGCACTAATGAATAACATAGTGCGCACAAAATACAAAACAACATTAGACATCTCTAATGGATTCTTTTGTCAAAACATAGCACCAGAGAGCAGATATTTGTCTGCATTTTCAATAAACGGCACTCAAAAACAATTCTGTCGGTTAGCCCAGGGGTACAAGAACAGCCCAGGGGTATTCTCAGCGAGAGTAACAGAATTACTACAAACATATGATGACGAAGCATTATCTTATGTCGATGACATTTACTTAACAGATGATGACTTGGAGACTCACTTGAAAAGAGTGAACACCATAATACTTGGGTTCGCAGCAGAGGGTTACAAATTCAACTTTAAAAAATCCAGAATTGCCCATCTGACAGTCCTGTTCTTAGGATATGAATTATCAAGTGAAGGCAAAAGCCTGGCTGACAATTTCCTAGAGAAATGTGCCGTACTCCAAGCACCTAGAACACTAAAAAACCTACAGTCAATTCTAGGCTTCCTAAATTTCGGAAGAACATACATTGCAAATTACGCAGAAAGGGTCAAATCCCTTTATGATCTAATTAAACCAGATTTTAAAAGAACGAATTGGACTCAAATACACACAGAAATTCTGAGATCCTTACAAACAGACATGTTAATTAAAACAAAATTAGAAACACGTGATAACACACGCAATCTTGTGATTCGAGTCATCCCAGGAAGATGCGGATTCACATACCTGACCTCTAATGAGGGAGAAAAGGTACCAATTGCATTCAAATCACACTTGTACACAGAAGCTGAAAAGAAGTTCAGTATTAAAGAAAACATTTTTCGTGCAGTTCAAACCGCAATAGCTAAAGAAAAAGACAAAGCTGACGGTAGACATATCACAGTCAGAACAGCGGAACCAGCCTTTGAAGCACTAACAACACCGTGTAATTTACCAACAACATCATTGAATCCGGAATGGATACAATGGGTGAGTTCAATTACAACGGACAAAGTATACTACTACTTTGATCCAGAACTAGAAGAATTAAAAAATCTAGAATATGAAAGAACATTCCCTCTGCCAATCGACATTCTGCCCTTACGACACTACGCCTGTGTAATCTATACAGACGGACATGCTCAAACCCCCGTTTGGGGAGAACAAGCATACAACCCCACATGTGGGATTACAAAAGAAGTGTGGCGCGGAGGTAAACTAAGACCTCTATTAACAAAAACACACTCAGTTGAAACTAATTCAGAACAACAGACCGAAATATTAGCATTGAAAATGGCGCTAGATAATGCGGATCGCGAATTCCCGACACTTATAGTGTCTGATTCATACTACTGCGTCAAATCATACAACAAGGATTTGCAGACATGGATTCAAAACGGTTACAAAGATGACACAGGTGCAACAATAAAGCAAAAACTGCTTTGGGAACAAATAGTTCTGTTACAAAAAGAACTACCAAAGACTCACGTGACACACTCACTGAATCATCAGCGTGATGGCGTTCACGTTGCAGGGAATTCATTGGCTGAGACAGCCACAGCGGCAGCCACTAAATCGGCTTCCGTAGTTCAAAAAAAGCGTACAGCGAAGTATATTGACGGTGAAACAGTGCTGGCGGTGAAAACGTCATCAAAAGGCGACTGCTCAGCGCTACCGATCAACTATTCACTCAATTATACATACATAATCGATGCAAACTCCGTCCCTTTTGCTCGAATCCCTGGAGTGGGGGATAGAGTGATTCCAAACATGGACAGGAGAAACTTGTTAATCGCAGACGCACATATGGGCGAGGGTCTCAGACACCTCAAACTAAAAGATTCTCTGGAAGAATTACAATCAAGGTACTGGTGGCCAGGCATGAGCCTGCATCACACCGTGTTTGTAAAAAACTGCCCCAACTGCAACAGGAATCGCAGTGGTGAGAGAAACGGTGTAACACCGTGTCGTTTCACTCCAGAAAAAATCAACAGCAAAAAGCAAGGCTTGCGTTTAACATATACAGGCTAGTTTCCACTTATAATGCAGATCACCAGCACTCGGCTGACGTCTGGACTGTTATACAGAGATTTGCGAGTCTAAATGGCATATACGCTAAGAGCATGCTACGTTTGACCATTGTTTTCACTCTAGCCCTACAGCCTGAGGGGAAACATGGCCAAATGAGCATAGCACAGCGGGAATCTTCTCACTTCCTTCCTGAGGGATACGGGATGGTGTAAAGAAAAAACCAAGGCATAAAGCAATCTATAACGGAAAGGATATTAGGTTCGGGAGCTGGGTGGGTCTAACATCTAATAAGTGTCCAACGTAGTCTAAATAACCTGCCAAGAAATTCTCTGAAGGGATTCAGTCCGTACGAATTATTATTTGGAACTAGGATGTTAATCTCTGACCTTGATAGTCAGACTTCAGTGGTGAAGGAAAAAAGCTTTGATATCAAAGATTGTTTGGCTATTTTACAGGACTTAAACGAAACAAGAAAAGACCTGAGCAACATAAAGTTGAAACAACAGCCAACAACCACTGAAGAACCACCACCTGTCCCAGCAAGACCTGTCTGGATTCCAAAAGTCGGGGATCTAGTCAGAGAAAAGATCGCGGTAAAGAAGGAATTTTGGGCCTTCTTACAGAAAAGCAGTTCCTGTCTTGTCTGTCAACGGGACAAGATCAGTTGTACTACCGCCACTTGCTGGTAAAAAGGAAAACCGAGTTGTATCCATCGACCTGGTAAAACCACAATCATGTGGCCGATAACAAACAGTAGGCCAAGTGGACTCCCAATAAGTAGCAGAACACCAAGTTTTGCTACCAGTACAGAGGTCCTAACAAAGAGGCTCATCACATTCGAAACGCCTACAGAAGAACAGCAAGGACTATGCAACAATGCAATGGAACTTAGACCTCTGAAAACCCAAAAAAAAACATTTAGCAGAGACACACCAATCTATAATGAAGTACCAAGTGAAAATGCAAGAAACAGTAATCCTGAAGCAATTGGAACAATTGACAGAACTGCATCCCGCTACTTCATAAACTTCGATGATTCCTCTGAAGGCTTCAGTGAATCAAAGACACAGCCACCATCAAAAACCTTTAAGGATAAAGCTAAAGAACTTTCGAAACAACTGAAAGAAACATATCTGATTTCTCCATGGATTGAATTTTGGGTGGGTTTTGGTGCATTTATCCTCATACTTTGGCTCATCATGGTACTAACTTTGGGACGCTTCATTGAGGGAAAATAGGCTAAAATGGACACAGCAAGTCAGAAAATCAACTTGATCCTCAAACCACACACATCTTCACACGTCGAGAAAAGAGAACTTTCTTCAGTCAACTTCACAGCCAATCCTATACCGGGTGGGGTAGCATGGGACAACACTGACTACGAAATCTATGGTCCTGTTGAAATCCTGAAATATCCACACCAAATTAAGATTTCATTGAGTGACTTTGTAAAACCAAGCTCATTTGCTGATGATTGGGACTTCAAAAGTATAAATAATATGATGTCTGACTTAGTAATGTCTGCTAAATTTACCAAACATGATTATTTGCAGGGTTCTACAAATTATGATAGTATGTATTGCTACAACCACTATGGTAACCATTTTTTACATAAATCTGCACAACCTAGAAATGTTTTAAATTATAATCAATGGGAACATTGTGCAACCCCTCCAAAAGGAAGCTCAAGAACCGTTTATGACAAATATTCATACTTTTCAGGTTTTAACACAAGTAATGCTGAAACATTTTATTTCAAATTGTCAAATAAGACAGGGACAAAGACCATGATAACAAACACAAAATTGATATATTCAGACTCATTTTTTGAACAAATGAATACTTTTGGTTTTGATTATTGGGACAAAAATTTTGAATTGAAAAGTGTTTGGGGTACAAAAGAATGGCAAGTACAGGGTATAGAATCTTTGTTTAGAGCCTGCATGATCCCAGAACAAATTATATTTTTAAATGACACTGTTCAACAAACTACCTGTCTTGGCCTAGCCAAAATCAAAGACTTAAATAAACCGTCTATTCCAAAACCAACAATGAACAGCAATAGCTCTACAGATGAAGAGATAGACGTAAACTATGTATTAAACCAAAACAGAACACATCCTGATTGGAAACAGTGGTTGATCTGGCCCACAGATACTAATAACTGTCAAGACAGATTCCTGAACAAAACACAGGGGTTCAAAATGACCAGGCCAGACCCTAGATATTCCCAAAGACATCACCCAGGGATAATAACCACCTACAGTGTGGGCAAATTATGCCTTCAATGGCTACAAACTTCCACACTGGCAGAAATTAAGCAACACCTAACTTTACTTACTGATGGTGCTGACTTGCGTGATTTCATTATGGGACCACGCAAACAGCGTCAAAAACGTTTCATAGCAGCCTCTGTATATGCAGCATACAACGAGGCCTGGAAGGTGACTCAAATTGAAACAGCAGAAATAATACGGGAAATTGACCGTATTAATTTGGAAAAATCACTTTCTGTAGTGGACAATGGGTTAATGACTCTGTCCTCCAGAATTTTTTCTCTGGACAGCATTGTGTCTTCAGCAATCGACATATTATCGCAAGACTTACTGTTGTTACAACACGGTCAGTCTCAATTGCGTTCTATTGTACAGCTTGGCTGGACGTTACAAAATCTGCGTTCAGGCTATGTGCCTTGGCGTTTAATCAACACAACGTCACTATTCCATATCTTTAACCTTACTGATAGACAGATCAGTATGGCACAAAAGGGTGCTGATTATACAATCCTGAGCATTGAGAAACTCGAAAGATTACCAGTGACAATGTCAGAACGACCTGTCAGTGAATGGATAATACATGGGATAATTAATATTCCAATATCAACCTTCAGGTTTCAATACTGCCAAAAATATATACTGGCTGGCATCTACGAAAAATTGGGGAAAGGGTACATTAAAACAACATGGAACTTGCCCTATTCACATGCATGTGTCAGTAATAAAGGACAGAAAGTGTTTCTTAGTGGCAATAATTGTGCGATGTCACTAAGCGGTACACTACTGTGTAACGGAATTAGTTTGCATGGAGCCTGTGAAGGGAATTCAAACAACCTTTCATGTCACCAGCTAGGCGCACCTGCAACAGAGATAGAACCATTCTTTCAAAGACTCTATAATGGGAGTTACATTCTAATTGTAGATCGCAGATGTTGTAGTCTTATGCCCGGGACTCCTTATCTCGTAACTACGACTGCGAAGGTCAAGTGCTGTGGACACTCATTGTTCCCCAGCTCCTTTCCAGACAGGGAGGCAAGGGCATGGCCCAACTTGAAAATTACTTCTATTCGAATAGATACTTTAAGCAGAATGAAAACAGTGCTTCTTCAGACGCCGACCAGGCTCACGTCATCAAAAGAAACATATGATCTCCAAGTCGCAAGGACGACTGCAGAGATACACTCTTTATTATCAACTAATTCCCCCATACATTTCGCAGAAATCCTTAATGAAATCTTAAATATTTCTGATACCAGTGGGGTCTCAAATGTATTTAAGACAGTATTTTCGATGGCATTAACACCATTCAAAGCCATACTGGGTATTTTTCCAGATTTCGTCCACTCGATTTTTGGCGGACTTCCCCTCATCTTGGGACTAATTGCAGGAATCCTATTCTTGGTCCTAATTTTTCGTTATGGCAAACCGTGTCACAGACAAAACACCTGCGACAAGGGAAGAAACAATCCGAGCCATTGGATACCGGGACCGGATATCAAAAATCCTGGGACTATCCCGGCTTAGAGACCTGAACATGACTTGGTTTCTATCATTTCGACCAATGTGGCAACGATGTGTTTTACCTGTATTAAGGTGCCTGCTATGCGGAGAAGAATGCGTGTTAGACACCTGTCTGACGCTACAATCGGATGCGCCAATGGATGCAGAAACATTGTTGAGTCCAATCAAGGCTCATGCTTTGTGCTGCCCTCAACGGCTACCAATCCTGATGACGGCATTCGTGGAAGCTTCACCACTACGATTGAGGGGTAGTGAAGTTCAAGATGAAAGCAGCATCGATCAGGTACGACCTTCTGTCAGCAATCCAAATCAGAACGTCAATGGAGACAATCATGCGCACGAATGCATGGTTACACCTATTTCCGAGTTAGTGGAACTTTCCCAGGAAGCTGTTGACAGCTTTTTCGAAAGCCTAAATGATATGATGTTCTCACCAGAGCAGAAATAGAAACTTTTGAGCAAGCTCGCACACGGCGTTCCCTGAATTTGGCCTTCAACTTTAATAATAAAGTCACATGAACAATTTTCCCTCCAGTTCACGTACAGCAATTTTTTCAGCAGCCCCAAAATATTTTTTACGAATTTTTCGGGACACTTATCTTCTGCTTAAAGTAAGAACTATTCTTAGAGAACTAAAATTTCTATTTTTAGATACTTTTATAGACATTAGCTGCCCGCTGGAATGTTCATTATTAATATATTCTGTGATGAAATGGTCTCGAACCTTTTTCTTCTGTATTAAGAGCCATTTCATGTGTAAATTCTCATATACCGAATAAGCAATAATGTATACAAATGCGTTTTACTTTAGCATTATTCTACAGCTTGAGTGCATACAATACATATGACTGCATTTTTTCCGTATATTTGATCATTTCAAAATGCATTTATGTATTTTGGGGTGGTAAGGTATACACTATACTCTATAGTATGTTGTACTATGTTTACTATGCCTAGATTAGTAAATATGTCCATAGTTATCGTGGAGTGGGTGTGATGTATTCCTATAGGTTCTGTATCGATCCCTCCTATTCCTGACCCTATTCTGGTTAACAAACTAACAAGTTAACTAGCAGCCATCCCATGAGGCAGAAAACCCCCATGATGCAGGAACCGTTATCTGATAAAGCCACACTACGGCACAGGAACGTGTTATCTGATTAGGTCATAACGCTTGCCATCTAATTAGACAAGCGATATTCCTCCAGCCCCTGATAAGGCATACAGAGTTCTCTAAACAAATCAAACCTATGACAGACCTGGGAAAAACCCTGCGGCCATTGTTTTGATTTCACCGAGAACTTCAGCAAAAGAATGCGCTAACGACCAAGTCGTATGACATCCTTATTGACGTATCTATGTCCAACCTTACGTCAATCTCGGCACCTTAAAGGTATAAATATTACCGATATTGCACTATGCAAAGACACGCGGTGGTGACGAGACGGAGCAGCCAGACTTGCCGAAGCCCAGAGCAGAGCAGACCCCGCTGGCGAAGCCCCGCCTTCCTGATGCGCTGAGAGAAGCTGCCTTTCTCCTGCCGAGAAATCCAGCACCGGCGTTTCCGGGTAGCCCTCGCAGGCAGCCTGGAATATCGAGACCAGAGACGAGAGATACCATCCCTCATTCCTAGATTCCAGGTACAGAACTGAATAACCCCTCACAGAGAATTCTTTAGTCAGTCACTTGGCAAAACAAACTTAACTTAAACTGTAACTTTCTATTCCCGCCCACGTATTAGGCTTAGGTCAGGTACACGGGGTAGGCGTATTTAGAAACACCAGTTGAGTACGTTTAGTCAAATGTATATATGTATGTAATCTATCTTATTCATTTTAAACCTTCATATGGCTTAGAAAACATATCAATGTTTTTACAGTATTATTTTATACTTCTGCTTTTAATGTATGCACTTTACTTAACCATAAGTATTGCAATAATATCGATCCATTTCTCTTGTATGAGAAAAGAGACTGATCAATAAATAACATCTTTTATTGAACACGCCCGTCTCTTCCTTTTCTCTACAATCTGATGAGACTAAGAATGCACGTACTGACTGAGTAAAATAAATTGCCTTTTGTTCACACGACTCTAGAGATATACTCTTGATTAGGGGAGAGCAAAGTTGTCATGTTCTATGGTTGTCAGAAACTAAATCCCTTCTTGTCTAATCAGGGAAGTTAATTCCTCCCTGAACATTCGAGAAAGTTTCTAGTGAACTCTGAGCTAGCTGGCAAACCCAAAACTTTAAGTCTAATATCGACAGTAGTAGACCTAGTTAACGTCTGGTCTAGGCCTATACTATTGAAGGTATTATTCCAATGCGCAGAGCCTATTGGGATAATAGGAACTACACTACAACGCTGGGGACCCAGGTTCGAGTCTCAGCATAGGCTCAACATCCTGTGATTCTGGGCAATTTACTTAACCTCCCCGAGCCTACAAAAATGAAAAAGAAATGTGTCCTTTGGGTGTTGATTGCGCTGTAGGTGCCTGTGTTGACAATTAAGTGCCGTTGCTGAGCACCGGAAAACCACTGCCTCATGCGGTGCTTTCGCCATGCAAGACCTAAAAACAGGTATCCCAAAAAATCTGTTTCTGCTGAGGACTTCAAAAGAATGGCACACAGAAACCGTCTGATGTGGTTGCCATCGCATGAAGCCCCTGTAAAACGGAAAGGGAAGTCTGATCACTGTGTGCAGGATGTCATTAGTCAACAAAATAGCTCGCCGCTTTCAGCAGCCGCAGACACCGACTGAGCCAGAAATTAAATAACCTTATTTGAAAACCATTTACGGCACATAAGTCATTTTGCAACTAATGAACTCTGAAATGGCACTTGTTTAAAAGGTTAATAATTATCGACGTTACAGCGAGCCATGTTCAGCTCATGGGTGGTTTATTGCTAAATGTATGGCATTTTTTGCATTTTTCGCTCTGAGATACACAATTGGCAATTGAGCGCTACTCTAACTTATTAGCTACCAATTTGCCAAATTATCAGCTATTTTCAAACTTAAGAGTAGCGCATATTCTAAAATATGAATCGATCTGAGCGCAGGGCAATTAGAAGAGATGTGGTCAAGTGACAAATTTGCTGATGCAGGACCTCAGCAAGCAAGTCTGTTTGCAATCCTGCCTTTGCTCCGGACTTTGGTCAAATTACTTATTACCCCCGTTTTAAATTTAGAACTATGCATTGTGTTAATTTAAATATGCGTAATGTAGAAATGTCAATAACAAAGGTTAAGTGGACTATATAGCGTCTCTGAGTTACAGGGTTTCACCAGGTCCGTCTTTAGCATTGGTGGCGTCCGGTGCAATATTTATTTTTGGCGCCCCCACACCCAATGACCGCCTCCTCAAGATTCCCTCACTACCACCTGGCAAAAGTGCCCCTCCTCAGTCAAATAAATGATTGCAAAACATAAGGACCCCCTTATGAGGCCAGCTCCCCCTCCACAGGTTAGAGCTCAGTTCGACCACACTGCCCTAAAGCCAGCCCTGGTTTTCACCCGTCTACTTTCTGTGTATGAATCCACACGCCACACTGGTCTAACTGCACTACCTCGTGTTAGAGGCCTCTGAGACATAACAAGTGTGTTCGTATTACAATGGCGACCAACTCCTGAGTCATGCTGCGAGCTACGCACGGGCACTAGTGATGACTTTTAAGAACTAGTCCCATCTCCCCACCACCCGCCCGAAAGTGCCGTACCTCAGATGTAGGCGCACGTGCTCTCGTCCAGCTGGCTGCATGATGACCCGCCCATGGGGCCTCCGAGACGGGGTGCTCGCGGGTGCCCGGGTCAGAGCGGTCAGTGGCCGGCATTGGCTGTTCAGGGAGGGACTCCGCGCGGATGCTGTCCCAGCTCCTCTGTGCGAGCTCCCGTGCCCGTGTTCAGTAAAAATGAAAACTTCCTGCCAGAGGCCGTGATGTCGGGATGTGCAGCCGTGAGCGTGCACATCCCGAAACCGGAAGTTCGGGTGCATGACGCCTGTCGTGGGGCGGGACTTCCGTCTTCTGAAGCCTGCACCCACGGAGTGGCTGGCACAGAGAAGCAGTACTGACGCGGGGCTACCATGCCTGAGGGAGAGCCATGTGGTGGTGGCAGAAGTCAGGAGTGGCGTCTGAGGCCACCGATGCGGTGAGTGGGGTGGGGGGCAATGCGCCTATGCGTGTGTGTGTATGTGTGCACGTGTGCGTGTGTGTATGTGTACGTGTGTGTGTGTGTGCGCATTTGTGTGTGTGCGTGTTTGTGTGTGTGTTTATGGAAGGGGGCTGGCTGTGTGTGTGTGTGCGCCGTTAGTGCATGCTAGCCGAGCGAAAGCAAGGGCTGTGTGTGTATATGGAAGTGCGTCTGCGCAAGCGCGACTCTTTAGAAGCGCCCACAGACATCAATCGTCGCGTGCCCCAGTCTGTACCACTTGGCAGGCAAGACGACCACAATAGATCTCGCTGGCGACAGCGATTTCGCGCTGCATCACCAGCGAGACCTAAAAACGGGTTCCTAAATGTTGGCTCTACTTCAGGACTGGAGATCCTGGCATGTTTTGCTTGACCGGTGTCCTTGCACTGCGCTCTTCTGTCAAGCTCTTAAACCACCTTAACCACTGTGTATATTCTTCCCAGGCCCCAGCTTTAGCATCCAGGTGAATTTACTGACCGTCTTAGCACTTAAAAAAATATGAATTCAAAGCCTCTACGAACGAAATGTGCTCACTTTGCTGTTTTGCCACAAACGGGCTGTTGTATTTGTTTTTTATTTGATGGTTTTATTATTTGTGATGTGCACATTACACATGGGAAACTAATGGCGGCACTTTATTTGTTGCCATCTGGGTCTTTTCAGAGTATTTATGGCCTGATAGCAGGAATCGCACAAGTGCTTTGTCTTCATTTTTGGAAAGTGTCCTGGATGCCTTCTTCAGACTAACACTTCAATTTCCGCACTTCCCAAATCTAGCAAGAACAACTAAAGTAATTTTTTTTTAATTATATTGCTGCGTTCCCTCATGTGTTGGGACCTATTGACTGCACACACGCAATTGGTGCCACCAGCTGCAACATCACACATCTCCCGAAGCCTTCGCTCACCATCCTGCTGGTTCTAGTCCAGTTCGTGTTATGCAGTCAACCGGTGATCAGAGGTGTGGTGAGCAGAGTTGGGCGAGGAAGTGGCAGCGGCAGCAGCGGCTCCACAGTACCTCTATACCTTTACTCCTTCGTTCTGCGGTCGAGACAAGCGGCCTGCTCCTCCTTTCTGCCCTCCGCTCTGTGGCAAGCCAGCAGTGGAGGTGTGCGGCGGAGTCAAGTGCGGATCTCGGAGTCCTCGGCTCGGCAGCAGCGGAGCTGAGCGCGGGGTTGAGCGCGGAGTCGAGCGGAGTCGAACGGAGAGGGAAAGCGGGAGAAGTCGCCCCTCTGCTCCTCGGCACCTCTGCTCCTCCATCGACAACGCCGTTAAATATCCACCACTAATCCCACGGCTGTGGGGGGGGAGGAGAGCCGGAGTGTTGTGCAAAGAAGGGACAGAAGGCAGAACGCATCAGGCAGAAAGGTGAGAGACACAGGCTGTGAGGCGCTGGGGGAAGATCTGACCCTTCTGTCCTTCCGCCTTTAGGAAATTGGGAAACTGGGGAAATTGGGGGAGACTGGTGGGAGACCCACGAAAGAGACCCACAAAAAACACAAAAGACCCACAAAAAGGCTGTGAGAAGGGGCGGAACCCAGAGATACCAACAGGGGAGACACCAACAGGGGCCAGTCCAAGGGGCTGGGGAGCACAGTCCCGCCCGGGACATCCACCAGTCAACCCCACCCTATCTCTCATCTCTCAGGAGGGAAAACCCTCAGCCAGGGAAACCAGCTGTTGGACTTGGCCTTTTCCCCAACATTTTTTCGCTTTTTGCCCCCCTAATTTGGAATGTTTCCCCCATGGGAAATGTCCTATGTTTAAGATGGATGCCATGGCCATGGGTTTTGCCACTGTACTGCCATAGGTCAGCGGTCTAGTTATTATTACCCAGCCACCCCTAGCTTTTGGAGGGAAAGTCTGGCACCCAGGGTGCTCACCTCCTCCCCTTGAGCCAGTTTAGGCTAGTTTTGCCAACATTCTAGAATGTTCTGGCACTGCCTGGGAGGAGGGTATAAGTAAGGGGGATGTGCCACCAGAGAGTCAGTGAGAGCTGGGACAAGAAAGAGAGGGGACCTGCTGCAAGGTGCTACCGCCACATGGGCCTGTTAGCTGGGCCCTGCACCCCTAAAAGCCCCCTACTCTACTGTCCCCTGGGCCCCTGACAAGGGAGGGCCCCTACCCAGGTCACTGACGATGTCTGGACCTGGAACTGCGCCAGCGCTGCACGAAAGAAGCACCCAGGAAGTGAGGAGTGTGCCCCTGAGAAACTGAAGTGGGACTGTCTACCCCCCTCTTGTGAAGCTGTGGCTCTGTGGAAGCTCTGGACTGTGAGGAGCTGCGTGTGCTGAAGGAACTGTTGCCCCTTGTGAGGTACTGCCTATCAAGCACTGTTCTGGGGAGGTTGATGCCCCCAAGGAAGTTGTGGCCCCCTGTGGAAGCTCTGACGCTGTGAGGGACTGCCTGCATAGCGCTGTGTGTGGAAGCGCTGGGGCTGGCGTGGCCCCCGGAGTACTGTTGGCACTGAAAGCTGTGTGGGCCGATGGAGGAGCTGTGCTCCGAGAATAGCGCCATTTACTGAGGAGCCCACCCCTCGTTTTGGCGCGCTTTCCGCCATATAATTAATTAATTGAAAAGGGAGCCTACCCCTTACTATTGCCGTTGTCACCGCCGCGGCCCGGCGCCGCCAGGGAGACCCCCGCCGTGTTTGGTATCGTTGCGGCGGCCCCCGGTGCCGGGAGAGGGCCGCCGAAGTGAGGAGAGGGCAGCGCTAGGCCCTGAAGCCAGCCCCGACCAACCCACGTGACGGGGGTGCCCGGCCGCGTCATTGGCCGCGCCCCCCGCCCTCGCCGCGTAGGGATTGGCTGCCAGCCGGGCAGCCGGAAGAGGCTGGGAGAAGCTCCGGTGAAGGCTGCCTTAATATCCCGGGCCCCTGTGAGGAGAGAGGGGCCCGGCTTTCGTGAGGAGGGGGGGGGGCCTCGAGGTACGGGTTCGGTGCCTGCCCCACCTGCGCCTCCGAGACCCCGGAAGAGCGAGTGCAGCCCGGAGAAGGCGGCAAGCCTCGCGGAGGCTGCTGTCGAGTGAAGACCGAGGGACGCTGTCGGTGCGGGGTAAGCGCCCCTGCAGCCGCCGAGGCCAGAAGGAGTTCTGTGGAGGAAAGGGGGGCCCGAGGCTCGCTGTCGGTGCCTGCCCCTCCGTGATGACCAGCCCGGCTGCCTATTGAAGGCCCTGACCCGCCAGCACAAGCACCGGAAGGACGGGGCCACATTGAAGCTGAAGGGAGGCCCGAGGGAGCGCCGGAGTATCGCGAGCCTCCCCTGACTGGCCCTTAATACACCGCAGAGACAGGTAACACCCGGGGAGGCGGGCGGGAGCCTCCGCGTGCGCCCCTCCCCCAGGAAAGACTGTGGTGGAGCCTCGTTGGCCCGGTGTGACCTGGAACTGGGGCCAGAGCCCCGTGGAACGAAATTGGGGCCTGAATCCGTATATATGTTTAACCCCACGTTGGGGGACTGAGTGTTCTTACTTGCCCCTAGGCGGGTCCTCCAGGTAGCAATGTTTTGGGCTGATTGATTGGTCCCCTGACCCAGAGTTTTATATGCTTCACCTGTGCTTGATGCCCTGTGTATTCGTGGGTAATGTAACCAAGAATTGTACAAAGTTCCCCTGTGAGTGATGATAATAAGGTAGCAGAGTCTCTCTCTTTGCAGTGACTTATGAGGTTTAGCAGTCAGGGAACCAGGCTGGTCCCTTGTTGGAACTAAGAAACCTCACACAACTAATAAACTGGACGACATGTTTCATCCAGCCCTATAGTTGTCTTGTTTCATCATCGGCTTCCTGCTCCAACGTCAAGCCGGCGCTGCAATGCCTGACGGGTAACATCAAGTGTTACACTTTTGTGGAGATCTTTTGTTCCTTGCCGTGATTTGAGGGTGTGTGAGGGACCTAGAAAAGTGAAGTAGTGAGCGAGGTGTATTAAAAAAGGTTGGTTAATCCACTAAGAGTCCTTTATTCGTGTGGTCAGCCACCTTATTAAAAGGTGAAAATGAGGGGTACAGAGAACCACAATCAAGTTAGTATGGCCTCATTCAACCCTCATATATGGTCAACATATTTCATGCCCTAAAGGCAATTCTTCAGGACCGTGTAGTGCTCATAAACTAATCGGGGGCCCAACAAATTTGGGCTCAAGTGTATATAGTATACAACCTGGTAGGGTCAGTAGCCGGAGCAGGCTGGTAGTCCTGCAGCCTAGTCAGACCCTAGAGCCCCTTGTGTAAGTCCACGCAGCTGTTCTTGTGGGACCTGTGCTGGGTGGTTATTGCCTTGACAGCGCGAGGTCAGAGCCATTCAAAACCTACCCCCACACTCCGGCGTGTAGTAACACGCAGAACAGCTGGCCTATTCGTGGGTAATGAAATGCTAATACTCACTAATTAGAGCCTCATGAAATGGTTAGCGTTTAGCTCTCGCCAAGGGGATTGAGGAAAGGTACTTTTCCCAAATGAAATGTTGTTGCTCACTCAGGAACCTTTTCCCCCTTGGATGGAAGGCATAAGGTGGCCCTAATAAAATGTTTATTCCTGCACAGTGACCAGGTGATAGGAAATGTTTAAGGGTACCCCCCTGTTGTCAATGTTATTGATGGCCCTGGAAGAGTTCAAGCATCACAAGCTCCGCCTGATGTCTCATGCCCTTTTATTGCAGGTGTCCTGCCCCATGATTTAGGTCTATGTCTGCCGTCATGTAAGATGGGTAATGTTCTTTCAACAAGAGATGCTGATGCAGGGAGTTCTGCCTAATTTTGGTCTATAGGTGCTGGCCTGACGTGTTATTCCAGGCCCCTGGTTATAACCCATTGCTGATTTATTACAGGTGTTCTTGACTGTTGGGTTTTACTGTGAATCCCTGAAGTTTTCCTTTACAGGGGTCGGGCTGGAGTTATAGTGCACGGTGTGTACTCATGCTGATGGTATTTTGCAATTACAGCCCATCACTAAGGATGAGAGCCTGAGTTGGCCCCGCCATATTGGCCCCAGGTTCAATGTTAATTGATTCTTCTTTATTTCAGATGGACTTACAGACTCAGCCCCTACTTCCCATGTAAATAATCCCCCCCTTGATACACTTGGCTCTGGTGCCAGTTGGCGCCGTGTGATGATACCACTGTTATGTATTTTTGCTTTGCAGGTTGGAGATACTAAACTTCTTAATTTTCCAACTCAAACTGGTGTCCTGCCTCTTTTGTGGTGTGCCTGGTGTGTTGTCTGTGGGTACTGCGTGAGTGCTTCACATGTCCTCCGTAGTTTGGCCTGCCCGCTTGGTCCGTCCTACCCCCTTGGAGTTGGTTCGTCCTACCTCCTTGGAGATTTGGGTAACCCCATTTCTTACACCAGCCATTTCAGATCAAATCAACTAGGCCAAATTGGCCAACTGAACAAATTGAATAGCAGCTAACTGGACAACCCGGATAAACACCTATATCTACAAAGGAACAAAGAGTCACCACTAGCTGTCACTAACTTCAATAATTCAATAATTACCACTAAAAACAGGAATACCAATAAATCAAACAAATCAAATAACCAAAGAACAACCAAGGAAAACTTGCGTCAAAGCACACTAGAACAAAAACCACGCAAGCTATTTAAGGCAACCTACCATTGGGAGGGGTGCAATTCAGCCATACAAAATTCACAAGCAGACAGAGGACCTGCAACAAGTCATCGCAAAATCACAAAACGCATATCCAGCACAAGCAAGCAATCACAACTCACCCGGTCGCGAATCAGAAGACCCAAAAGACCCATAAGAACAGTGCCAAAGCACGTTATGAGGTCAGGAAAAATCAGGAAAGTAATAGCCAGTGTCCCGACTAAACGGCGCAGGGCCAACAAGCGCAAACTTATAAACAATACAGACAACTTGCTGATGGAACAAGAAGAGCCCCTACTACTAGACCCGACGCCAGAAAGGACTGAAAGGACTGGCTTAGACACCAGTAAAACAGAAAGAAAGAGACTTCAACTGAAAATGTACTCTATTTTTTCATTTCTGAAAGAACCTGGCTCTTTCCTAAGCACCTCAAATAGCAATCTTAAGGGCCTGCCCTCGCCAATGGAGCCTGAGGGGTGCTGTCAAAGCACCAACATAGAAAGCGCGGAAGACAAAAAATGTGGAAAAATGTGGAATTCGTACACCCCCAAGGAAAGTAGAGCACAAACGGAAAGACTCGACAATTGCAACAGCAGGGCTGACTAAGACATGAACACATACACTAGCAACGTAAAGGGTTACTCCCTTTAGCCAAACATTGTAATACAGACAAATGTGCAGCCAATTGCCAAAGCAACAGGGGCCGAGAATAGCAGCAATGAGACTAACAGTGATAGTAAAACAGACCCACCAAGAACCGGTGAGCCACAAACTCCAACTCTGTCAGCTATGGAGCCTCCAAAGGAGCAGGAACAAATAAACAAAAAAAATCCAACTCAGAAGGCAACACCAGCACCGTGAAGGTGGCTCCGGCCACAGATCGGGACCAGGACATAGTCCTGGGGATTCAGCTAGACCAAAATCACGATCACATGGGGTGGGGCAGAGAGTCATAAAAAACTTCGGAAAGAGAGCAAATAGAAGCAATCGAATCCACAGAAAAAAATTGAATACCTGGCCCAATCCAGGCACATGATCAACCAGATGCCTTTAACATAGAAGATAACTCCCAGCGAACAACAGAAGAGTGGGAGAGGATGGTAGCCTCAGACTCACCAGCTATCCATCAGGCCGACGGCACTACGGCAGATAGTAAACGAGACTCTGACATGATCCCACCAACTGAAGAACATCCAAAAAGTGGTGAAGTCCTATGGTCATCTTTGCTAAACACGCTTCAATTATCAATAAGGGCCATGTAGTATCACTCGGAAAAAATGGACATCACACTATCCCTCTTAAACTTCTTGGCCATACATGTAGCCAAAATTGACAACAAGCTGGCAGATATGAACGGCATGATAAAGAGGGTGCAAGCGGAAACCAAAATAGAGCAGCCGAGTTGTGCCTGCCATTCAATTGTGGATAAACTCACAACAATCCCTCAACTCCTGGGAGGCTTCCTGGCGGATCTAAACCAGACAACGGAAAATACAACCATAATCAACCCAGATCTTGGGAAAGAGGTCTCTAAACAACGCCTCAGACATCCTAGAGAACAGTCAGACATTGCAAACTCACAGAACTCACCAACTGCGCCCAACAGCCAAAAGGAGAGTTCGAGCCAAAAAGCCCAATTGGCCCGGAAGTCAGTAAACCTATTTATGAAACCTACGCAGGGGTCACAGAGAAATCCTTAAGGCAGCTTCCCGACAATCAAAGGAGAGAAGCCCCGGTGCAAACAAACATACACCCAGGTCACACGCAAGGGCTAGAATCAGACATCTCTACAAGTCCCCTTAATGAAACCATTCGGAAAGTAAGCAAGGAAGAACTCAGGGCAGAAAATAAAAGACCTTGAAAACAATAAAGGAAAGGAAGAAAAAAGACGGCTAACATAAAAACATTCTTCAAAAGGATAATTACGACCACAGAAGAAGAAGCTGTAGATGAAAAAGAAAGCCCGTCTATGACTATAAAAACATCTCTGGTAAACCTGACTGCAGGAGGTTAGCAGTCTAGTTGTTAGGTACCCAGCCACCCCTAGCTTATGGAGGGAAAGCCTGGCACCCAGGATGCTCTACTCCTCCACCTGAGCCAGCTTAAACCAGTTTGCCACAGAATTCTAGAAGGTTCTGGCACTGTCTGGGAGGTCGGGTGAGGAGGGTATAAGTAAGGGGGATGTGCCACCATGTGCAGAGACAGAGCTGGGACAGGAAAGTGAGGGGACCTGCTGCCAGGGGATACTGCCACAAAGGGAGAATCCCACCCATTCAATTTCAAGGGGGGGACTGTCGATAGACGGAAGCAAGGGTTCCCCCCCGAAACAGGCATCCACAGCAGTTTCCAACATGATAAACAGGGTGTTGAACTTGGCCCTTTTCCCCAAAATCTTTCGCCTTTCGGTCCCCTAATTCAGGATGTCTCCCCATGGTAAAGGTTACTGAATAGGCCATGTGAGGTATGAGAAGCCCTGTGCAATGTTAAATGCAATGCAATGGTGTGTACACTTATTTTCCCCCCCATTGTGTAAATGTACCCTGGTGAACTGCTATTTTTAAAATGGATGCCATGGCTGTGCGTTGTGCTGTGCTGGACCTTGGACCCATCTAGGACTCCCCTACTGTCCCCAGGGCTTGTGGAGCCCCACTTCAGGAGTTCAGGCTGCCGTGTAGGAGGAGAGCCACGCTGCAGTGGGGATGGTGAAAGCCTACCACCCTGTTTTGATGAAGCCCCCACTAACTGCTGACCTGGCCCAGTAGTGCCTGCTGCTCTGTCCCTAGGGCCCCCGAGGAAGGAGGGCCCCCCTAGGTCCCTGAAGCTGCCGGGACCTTGCACCAAGAAGTGCCTAGAAGGGAAGGAGCATCGTGGAATGGACCCCCCAGGAGGTGAGAAGAGTTACCCTGGGACCCCTGGGCCTGCTGCTGGGACTGTCCGCCCCCCCTGCACTGTGCTGCAGTAGCGCTGCCTGGCCTTACGGAGCTGTTTTACTGCGATGCGCCACTTCACCTAAGCGCTGTGTGGCCCAAAGGAACTGATTGCCTGGCCCGGGATGAGTGCTGCCTGATGTGTACCTGTCTAAGCGCTGTGATCCCTGAAGAGCTGGGCCAAGAAGAAGCGCTGTGTGTCCAGAAGCGCTGTACTGCCTCTCCAGTGCTCCATGCTGTGGCCACTTTGCTGTACCTGCTAGGCGCTGGGGCTTGAGAAGCTGTCTGCTCCCCTAAGCGCCCAATTCTAAAGCACTGTGCTGCTATAACCTCGAAGCGCTGGTGCCCCCTACCTAGCGCTGGGCTGCAGAAGTACTGAGTGGCCCAAGAAGGACCTGTGGAGCTAAATAGCGCTGCGGGTGCCTACCCCGCGGTTTGGCGCCTTTATGCCCATTTGAAACAAGGCGGGTGCCTACCCCACTTCATGAACCAATAGTAAGAGGAGCCTACCCCTCGTTGCTGCCATCTCACCGCTGCAGCCCGGGATTCCCATGGGCGCTGCCTTCATCACCGCCGTGGCCTGGGGATTGTAGGCGCTGGCTCGCGCCGCCCGGAAGCCTTCTGGGCTACCCCGCCACGGACTGTTGCCTGCATACCGAGGCCTCCGCTGTTCGTGCCCTCGTTGCAGCAGCCCCCGGAGCCAAGGGAAGGCCGCCGAAGTGAAGAGTGGGCCGCGCTAGGCCCAAGAAGCCCGCCCCATCCAGCTCACGTGACGGGGTGCCGGGCCACGTCATTGGCCGCACCCCGCCCCTGCCTCGCAACGATTGGCCTGCCCGGCCGCCTCCCGTTCCCCCCCCTTGGAAAGCGGTCCCTGATTGGCCCTGATGCCCGAGAAGCAGGAAGAGGCCAGGGTACAGGAAGCAACGCTGCTGGAGTGCTCGGAAGAGACCGAGAGCTCTCCTCATCGGGAGACACCACCGAAAGGGGCCCGTGTGGCCCGAAGAACCAGGTAACCCCCAGGGAGAGACTGACTGGGCTGGCGCAAAGAGGAGGACGTCACCCCCCCCCCCTGCAATACTGACCCGGTGAGTGGGAGCTCGAGTGGAGCCACCCCGGGAGGGACCGGTTGTGGGGGCACTTGGTAGTCCTATGCCCCTGAGGAGGGATCGCCCCATGCTGATGTTCTTAGGCCTAAGGTTTGAGGCCCCATGTTAAAAGTGATTCTGCCTGTCTAGGCCTGATGTCAATGTTTCGTTTCTTGCAGGAGACGCCCATTCAGGTCATACTGTGTCCTTATACTTAATGTTTCATCCTATGCTGACATGCCCAAAGGCTGAGGCCTAGTGTTCTCTCCCTCACATTGTCAGTGTTGTTGTTCTACATCATTGGCTAACGCTCTTTTTATTTCAGCTGGACACTAATGGACTTACTTACCTTTTATTCTTTTTCCCACTTTTCCTTGTAAATAATCCCCCTGGTATACTTTTCTCTGGCGCCAGTTGGTGCCCCCTTGTGATTACTGCTATTGTTGTGTTTCACCTGTGCAGGTTGGAGATAATAAAAATCCAACCAGAAGCAGTGTTGTGTCTCTTTTGTGGTGTGCCTGGCGCGTCGTCTGTGGGTACTGCGTGAATGCTTCACACATGTCCTTTGAAGTTTGGCCTGCCCGCTCTGCTCCATGCTAACACCGGGAAGAGCAGGGAGAGGAGCCAATACTTGACAAGAGACACAACAGCTCACAGACTGAAATCGACATAGAAGACCGCAAAAAATGGGAGGTCTGGCAGGCGGAAGCCGATAGCGGCATAATACTGTTCATTCTCGAATATAAGTCAAGAGGCAGAGGGGACACCCTCAATCGAGGTAATATCTTACATCTACTATCAACTTTCAGCAGTCTGACTGATATTAGCACTAAAGACTTAGAGGCAGTGGAATTTACCCATTGTAACCATCTGTCAGATCTTGAGGTTACAAAAACAACTTGGGCGAGGAATGAAACAGTGACGAGAATAATGGAATTAGAATCACACTTTCTATCCTGGGGGATACGCCTAAAAAGACTGGAAAAAAGGGGGTACCCGGAACCACTATGCCAGGCATACAATGAGCGACAAGGCCAAAACTCCACAAATAAACAACTTCCAGCAAAAACTGAAAGTGTCTTAAAGGGGGCCAGAAGCCTTTCAGTCTCTAGGATGACCTCTCATACCAACAGGCAAGCACACGGGCCACCTGGACAAGATGCCTGGAATTGGATAGCAAGAACAATCAACACAATGGCCCCAAAGTTCTGACAAAACACTCAACAAAACATTGCAACACAACAACAACGAAGAATATGTTCTTGGAACAGAAATGGCCTGGGGAATAAAAGAGATGATACTCAGCTCTTCTTCTGTCTCCAAAAATTCGATATAATATCCCTCCAGGAGACTTGGCTAGACCAACCACATCAAATCCAGGGCTTTAACTCATATCACCTCCCAGCGAAAAGAAACGCCAAATATGGCCACCTAAAAGACGGCCTAACAATATACACTGCCATAAAGAGCTTCAATGAACCTAAGTACACAAATGCGAAACAGACAGGCAACAATTGCATACTCACAATAGAACTGGAAGTGAGGGGAATAGATCAAAAATAAAAGTTAAGACTGATGAATGTACACTTACATCCCCGGGAGAAAAAAGCTGGAATGAACCTCTTGATGGAAAAAGTTTCAAAAACATTGGCAGAAGTGGAAACACCCACCCTCATAGTAACAGGGGACTTCAAATTGTTCCTGGGAGGGCCTCAAATAAGGGACACATTTTTTGAAGACCAGTTCCGGGCATGGGACATAGCACAACAAGCGACAAGTAAATGGGACAAACAAAATCGTCTGGCACGGGACAGTGCAATGGACCTAGAACACCTCAACCTGGCTGCTTTAAACGGCCGCTTCATAAATGACAGCCCCCCCGTCAGCCACTTTTCACACCTCGACCGTTAGCTCTACCTTAGATTTCACATTTTCATCTCTTCATCTCTTTGGGAAAGTCACAGACTTCCGAATAGGCACAATGTCAGCCAGCGACCATCAGCCGCAAGAATTTAGCCTTAATTTCCAGGGGGCCGTGTATCCATGCCAGCAACAAACTTGGGATGCTCGCTTTCGGTGGCACATCAAAGAATAAAATGTAACACGACAAACTTGGAAGACTTCATAATTGACGCAAAAAGCCGGTGGGAAAAGAGCATCACAAAGCAGCCCGATTATCTATGCTCCTGGGAGCAATTTACGAGCAGTCTTGGACAGGCACATACAAGGAAAACTAAGATCTCCATAAAGCTGGATCATCGAAGCTGCAAAAGGCAAATGAAGCGGCCTGAATCAACTGGCAGCAATGATAGGGCCATAAACCAAAAAATCAAAATAAAGCTCCTCAAAAGAAATATTAACAAACTACTGCGGAAATTACACCGAGACGGACCGGACATTGCGACTCAAAAGGAACTGCAAAAATTTAAACAGAGCATAAAGAGAACACAACACAACGAACACAAGCGGAAGATTCTGGAAGACTGTCAACACACTCCAGAATTCTAGAAGTCCTAGCATTGATTCTTACTTAACCGAGGAAGCCTGGACCAATTATCTCCAGGCCCACTACAATACTGCGTCAAAGTATGTTACAACTAGCGGACCGGAAAAGGCCAAAAAACTTCAAGCTTGGACCCCACAACTGGATATTACTTCATTTGAGCCCACCGAAAAACAAATCATAAGTAGGATCGCGAGAGGGAAGGCGGAGGGTTCTCCAGGTCCCAATGGGATCCCTCCAATATTGTACAAACGAAATCCAGAATACTGGGCAGCGGGCTTACTGCCACTTTTTAAACAGATTACAGATACCGCAACAATTCAAGCATTATGGAAAGGCTCTCTAATAGCGCCAATTCATAAGAAAGGCGACGTAAAGGACCCTAAAAACTACAGACTCGTAGCCTTAATTGACAATGAGGCCAAATACTACGCTGGTGTTCTCCTAGAGGAGCTTTCGGAATGGTCGGAAGAAAATACAGTAATCCCCATCAACCAGACAGGATTCCGTAAACAAATGGGAACAACATCAAACATTTCGGCGCTTTCGCTCCTCATTGATGCCACTAAGACAGCCAATCTGCCCCTGTATGTATGTTTTATCGATTGTACCTCAGCGTTCGACAATATCAACAGAAACTTACTATGGTCGAAGCAGGAAGAAAGGAATATTCCACCCGGGTTACTAACACAGCTGATTTTACTACACACCGATACATGGGTCCAAGTCAAGCTAGGATCAGGAGACCTCCTGTCAAGGAAAATACAGACTACAAAAGGCCTAAAACAAGGGTGTGTGCTAGCGCCAACATTATTTAACATCTTTATGTCCGCAGCTGGATGAAAGTAACTCTCATGCTCCAAGCATAGGTGGCTTTACTCTCTCTAATCTAATGTACGCTGATGATATTGTGCTAATCAGCAGATCACCGATAGGGCTACAACACCTAATCAGCACAACTTTTAATTATTCAACAGAGAACAGCCTAAGCATTAATCTCTCAAAGACCAAAATAATGAGGATAAATGCTAACACATCATCAGCAAGGTTCTGCTGGCACATGGGAGGGTTCACACTGGAAACAGTGAAGGAATATAAGTACCTGGGTGTAATTGTGGACATAAAGGGCTCATTCCAACAGCAAAAGGGAGCAATAAAACGGAGGGGAACCACCATAGCGATTGCACTAAGGAGCCTCAAAATGAAAGCAGTCGGTCAAAGTCTCACCCCCCTGCTTCAAGTGATTCAGGCAAAATTAACACCGGCCATAACTTATGGAAGCGAATGCCTCCGAGGGAGGGACGCTCAGCTATTGAACAGCGCAATAGCGAAGGCCATGAGAATGATATTCAGCCTGCCCAACTACACTTCGCAGGCACAAATAAGGCTGGAACTCGGCCTGAGAAAGCAAACGCTGGAGCGAATGGGTGCCTATATCAAAAGATGACACAAAATCCAGGGAGGAGAAGCTGCAAGTCCAAACCACTATCTATGGAAAGAGATAGAAAGTAAGAGCAATGGTGCGGCCGCAAAATATCTAAAGCATTCAATAAACTCCTTGTGCCTACAAGAAGCCTGGAAGTGCAGCGGGTCCCATAACATCTTCGAACAGCTAGTCAACAAATCAGTAAGAACTATCTCGTCAATAGAGGACAAAGCAAGCCTAGCTAACCGGGCCCATGGCTGGATAGTTATTCAAAGCTACACAAGCAGCCTCTGCCAAAGCTATTTAGAAGTCGGGTTCACCAGGCGCACAAAGGAGAAGTTCTTACGCTTACGGCTGGGTCTACTTCCATCACAAAATCATCTCCCCCCATGGTAAAGGCCCCAAGCAACAATGAACTGCCGAATATGTGGGAACGCAAAAGAAGATATCCTGCACCTAATATGCACCTGTAAAGGTCTGGACAAAGAGCGCAGATCTCACTTAAAATTGCCCTTAATAAGCTGGGCATAAGAACATGCCGGCAAGCGGTCAAGGCTTGCTTCGATGGAAAAAACATTCAATTAGCAAGCCACCTTGTCAAATTCTTGGAGAAAGCAGAAAAGAAACAAGAGGGACAGATGGCAGACACTGGATGATGCTAACCAAAGAAGCAGACCCAAAGGGGCAATGAACAGCGAACTAACCATCCAATGTGGGCACGGAACAGCTTCCCGAATGCAAGTCAGCACACAACAAAAGAGTAGAAGCTGATCGCTAAGAACTAATAGACTCCAGTGAATTACAAGTTTCTTTTATGTACCAAGTTTAAATTTCAGTGTGGTTTAAACCCAAGTGCAAGTCTTTTAACACAGCCATCTCAGGCAATACAAGGAACTTACTCTAGCGCTGGGACGCTTTCGGGCAGCCAAGCGCTTTATAAATCAAATTTCATTTCATTTCACTCTATTTTAATCTACGCTCAGTGTGAAAGAAGTATACATTTCTGTAGTAACCTCTATTTTATCACATGAAGTTACTGTCATTTTATATATTTTTTTTATAATAATTGTATTTAATTAATGTATTATATGCTACTATTTGCAATGGTTTTTATTGACTGAGCAATAAAGATTTACTTACTTACTTACTTATATCTCCCGAAATAGGAAGTACTCCTATTCCATAAATATCCAGGCTATTGTCGATTCTCCCACAACCCCTACGCTCTAGCTTTCTGGCTGTCTTTCTCTTTTTTTCTATTAACCCCCATCTCCTCTCCCGCCCTATCCCTGTACTTTCACTTACATCAACAACCTCGTGATCTCTTTACACTCCATTCTTTCTTGTCTAGCTATTCGGTTCTCTCACTCCCCATTCCCCCACCCCTTCTCAGTAATCTGTTCTCTTGTCTCCCCATCTCGCTCTTGTACTTCTCACGTTTCACTTGTTAGCACATCCATTCATCCATACATCCACCAACCCACCCACCCACCCATCCATCCATCCATCCATCCATCCACCAACCCACCCACCCATCCATCCATCTATCCTTACACCCACCCACCCACCCACCCATCCATCCATCCATCCATCCATACACCAACCCACCCACCCAATCATCCATCCATCCATCCATCCTTCCACCCGCCCACCCACCCATCCATCCATCCATCCATTCATCCACCCATCCACCCACCCATCCATCTATCCATCCATCCATCCACCCACCCATCCATCCATCCATCCACCAACCCACCCACCCACCCATCCATCCATCTATCCTTCCACCCACCCACCCATCCACCCATCCACCCGTTTTTTTTTATTGTTGTCCCTGTATCTGGTCTCGCTTTCTGTGTCTCTTTATATCTATAACCTTCTCCTCTCACACTTCCCCTCTTATCGCCCTGTTGTCGCTCCTCTCTGCCATGTTCTCTCCTCTTTCGCCTGCCCTCTGTTCTATCTCTTCCCTGCCCTCTGTCTTTATTCCCTCTCTTCTCTCGCTTCCTTCTATTTGCATCCACAGCTGTAATTGCACTATACACATGGCCACTGGACTATGCATCAGGGGAGGGCCCAATACTGCACCAGCCTTGAGTAAACTATGCAGGAAGAAAAGGGGCGTGTTTCCACCGCGCAGCAGCATGCGTGAGAGCTTTTTGTTGTAGTAACTTTTGGTCCCTTTGAGTTAGAAACAATAGTGTGTTGTTAGCATCATCAAATGAAGAAGAAAGTGATGGATTGCATGGCATATCTAGGATTAGCTGGAAATCGATACATTTCTTGTGGCCCTCGCTTACCCCCGGACAAGTCCTATTAACTTAGCCAGTAGAGTTTACTACATACCCTTTAAATAACAAGCATTGGCATAGACAATAGGTCTCGTTTCATTAGCATGGCCTCCTTTCACTCTCTTTGTTTTTGCACAACGCCAAGCTCTTAGGGACCCTCAAAGTCAGGCGCGTAATATAGGCTCATGCAGGGTGCGTCATTTAACCCGGAGGCTTCTGGTACGCACATCGGCGTGTTAACAGAAAGCACAACAGCGCCACCCATGCCGGGGGCTTAATTTAAGCCGGTGCCCCATGCTCCCAGAGATCCATAGGGAGGGGAGCTTTGACCCCTTTCATCCCAGACAGGTGCCTGGAAACCGCCGAGCTGTAGGAATTGCTTTTTTAGATGGAAGAAATCCCAAAAGCTCAAAAGCCTCTGCTGCTCCCCTGCAGGTAGCCTGTCTGTTCAAGGAGCACTCTCCCTTCGCAAATCAACACACATTCCTGACGGGTCATGGGCCCTCTGCTAAATATTGATGGTTCCACCATTTGAGATGCAGCGCGCTATTGTTCCAATAGTTGCTGCTAAATATGTTTCAAAAGAGCCCTACAGCGAGGCTTCTGGAGTGAGCAACCTGCGCAAGATCACACATGCTACCAGCAAATGTCATAAGACGGTCTCAGTGAGAAGCAGACAACGTAAAAAGCCCCTCCAGATGCGAGTCCCTATTCCAATGGGAGCGACAGCATCCCATATAACTCAAAATACATACCAATTAGCACCCGCCTGTAAGGATTAACACAACAAACACATGAAATAAACACTGCAGAATGCATGAACACAAAACAAGTGAACCCTTATACACGAGTCTATGACTAGTATTGGGCTCCCATAGTGTGGCCACCTCTCCTCCCGTAGCCTGGCCGCTCTGGCTCTGCGCGCTCTCCTCCTGTAGCCTGACCACTCTGGCTCCGCGCGCTCTCCTCCCGTAGCCTGCGCGCTCTCCTACCGTAGCCTGGCCACTCTGGCTCTGCGCGCTCTCCTCCCGTAGCCTGGCCACTCTGGCTCTGCGCGCTCTCCTCCCGTAGCCTGGCCGCTCTGGCTCTGCGCGCTCTCCTCCTGTAGCCTGACCACTCTGGCTCCGCGCGCTCTCCTCCCGTAGCCTGCGCGCTCTCCTCCCGTAGCCTGGCCACTCTGGCTCTGCGCGCTCTCCTCCCGTAGCCTGGCCACTCTGGCTCTGCGCGCTCTCTTCCCATAGCCTGGCCGCTCTGGCTCTGCGCGCTATCCTACCGTAGCCTGGCCACTCTGGCTCTGCGCGCTCTCCTCCCGTAGCCTGGCCACTCTGGCTCTGCGCGCTCTCCTCCCGTAGCCTGGCCGCTCTGGCTCTGCGCGCTCTCTTCCCGTAGCCTGGCCGCTCTGGCTCTGCGCGCTATCCTACCGTAGCCTGGCCACTCTGGCTCTGCGCGCTCTCCTCCCGTAGCCTGGCCACTCTGGCTCTGAGCGCTCTCCTCCCGTAGCCTGGCCGCTCTGGCTCTGCACGCTCTCCTCCCGTAGCCTGGCCACTCTGCCTCTGCGCGCTCTCCTCCCGTAGCCTGGCCACTCTGGCTCTGCGCGCTCTCCTCCCGTAGCCTGGCCGCTCTGGCTCTGCGCGCTATCCTACCGTAGCCTGGCCACTCTGGCTCTGCGCGCTCTCCTCCCGTAGCCTGGCCGCTCTGGCTCTGAGCGGCCGCTCTGGCTCTGCACGCTCTCCTCCCGTAGCCTGCGCGCTCTCCTCCCGTAGCCTAGCCGCTCTGGCTCTGCGCGCACTCCTCCCGTAGCCTGCGCGCTCTCCTCCCGTAGCCTGGCCGCTCTGGCTCTGCGCGCTCTCCTCCTGCAGCCTGGCTGCACTGTCTCTGCGCGCTCTCCTCCCGTAGCCTGGCCACTCTGGCTCTGCGCGGCCGCTCTGGCTCTGCACGCTCTCCTCCCGTAGCCTGCGTGCTCTCCTCCCGCAGCCTGGCCGCTCTGGCTCTGTGCGCACTCCTCCAGTAGCCTGCGCGCTCTCCTCCCGTAGCCTGGCCACTCTGGCTCTGCGCGCTCTCCTCCTGTACCCTGGCCGCACTGTCTCTGTGCGCTCTCCTCCCGTAGCCTGGCCACTCTGGCTCTGCGCGGCCGCTCTGCTCGCTCTCCTCCCGTAGCCTGCGTGCTCTCCTCCCGTAGCCTGGCCGCTCTGGCCCTGCGCGCTCTCCTCCCGTAGCCTGGCCGCTCTGGCCCTGCGCGCTCTCCTCCCGTAGCCTGGCCACTCTGGCTCTGCGCTCTCCTCCCGTAGCCTGGCCACTCTGGCTCTGCGCGCTCTCCTCCCGTAGCCTGGCCGCTCTGGCCCTGCGCGCTCTCCTCCCATAGCCTGGCCGCTCTGGCTCTGCGCGCTCTCCTCCCGTAGCCTGGCCACTCTGGCTCTGCGCGCTCTCCTCCCGTAGCCTGGCCACTCTGGCTCTGCGCTCTCCTCCCATAGCCTGGCCACTCTGGCTCTGCGCGCTCACCTCCTGTAGCCTGGCCGCTCTGGCTCTGCGCGCTCTCCTCCCGTAGCCTGGCCGCTCTGGCCCTGCGCGCTCTCCTCCCGTGGCCTGGCCACTCTGGCTCTGCGCAGCCGCTCTGGCTCTGCACTCTCTCCTCCCGTAGCCTGCGCGCTCTCCTCCCGTAGCCTGGCCGCTCTGGCCATTCGCGCTCTCCTCCCGTAGCCTGGCCGCTCTGGCCCTGCGTGCTCTCCTCCCGTAGCCTGGCCACTCTGGCTCTGCGCGCTCTCCTCCTGTAGCCTGGCCACTCTGGCTCAGCGCGCTCTCCTCCCGTAGCCTGGCCACTCTGGCTCTGCGCGCTCTCCTCCCTTAGCCTGGCCGCTCTGGCTCTGCGCGCTCTCCTCCCGTAGCCTGGCCGCTCTGGCTCTGCACGCTCTCCTCCCGTAGCCTGGCCGCTCTGGTCCTGCGCACTCTCCTCCCGTAGGCTGGCTGCTCTGGTCCTGCGCGCTCTCCTCCCGTAGCCTGGCCACTCTGGCTCTGCGCGCTCTCCTCCCGTAGCCTGGCCGCTCTGGCTCTGCGCGCTCTCCTCCTGTAGCCTGGCCGCTCTGGCCCTGCGCGCTCTCCTCCCGTAGCCTGGCCACTCTGGCTCTGCGCGCTCTCCTCCTGTAGCCTGGCTGCTCTGGCTCTGCGCGCTCTCCTCCCGTAGCCTGGCCGCTCTGGCTCTGCGCGCTCTCCTCCCATAGCCTGGCCGCTCTGGCTCTGCGCGCTCTCCTCCTGTAGCCTGGCCGCTCTGGCTCTGCGCGCTCTCCTCCCGTAGCCTGGCCGCTCTGGCCCTGCGCGCTCTCCTCCCGTAGCCTGGCCACTCTGGCTCTGCGCGCTCTCCTCTTGTAGCCTGGCCACTCTGGCTCTGCGCGCTCTCTTCCCGTAGCCTGGCCGCTCTGGCTCTGCGCGCTATCCTACCGTAGCCTGGCCACTCTGGCCCTGCTCGCTCTCCTCCCGTAGCCTGGCCGCTCTGGTCCTGCGCACTCTCCTCCCGTAGGCTGGCTGCTCTGGTCCTGCGCGCTCTCCTCCCGTAGCCTGGCCACTCTGGCTCTGCGCGCTCTCCTCCCGTAGCCTGGCCGCTCTGGCTCTGCGCGCTCTCCTCCTGTAGCCTGGCCGCTCTGGCCCTGCGCGCTCTCCTCCCGTAGCCTGGCCACTCTGGCTCTGCGCGCTCTCCTCCTGTAGCCTGGCTGCTCTGGCTCTGCGCGCTCTCCTCCCGTAGCCTGGCCGCTCTGGCTCTGCGCGCTCTCCTCCCATAGCCTGGCCGCTCTGGCTCTGCGCGCTCTCCTCCCGTAGCCTGGCCACTCTGGCTATGCGCTCTCCTCCCGTAGCCTGGCCACTCTGGCTCTGCGCGCTCTCCTCCTGTAGCCTGGCCGCTCTGGCTCTGCGCGCTCTCCTCCCGTAGCCTGGCCGCTCTGGCCCTGCGCGCTCTCCTCCCGTAGCCTGGCCACTCTGGCTCTGCGCGCTCTCCTCCTGTAGCCTGGCCACTCTGGCTCTGCGCGCTCTCTTCCCGTAGCCTGGCCGCTCTGGCTCTGCGCGCTATCCTACCGTAGCCTGGCCACTCTGGCCCTGCTCGCTCTCCTCCCGTAGCCTGGCCACTCTGGCTCTGCGCGCTCTCCTCCCGTAGCCTGGCCACTCTGGCTCTGCGCGCTCTCCTCCCGTAGCCTGGCCACTCTGGCTCTGCGCGCTCTCTTCCCGTAGCCTGGCCGCTCTGGCTCTGCGCGCTATCCTACCGTAGCCTAGCCACTCTGGCCCTGCTCGCTCTCCTCCCGTAGCCTGGCCACTCTGGCTCTGCGCGCTCTCCTCCCGTAGCCTGGCCGCTCTGGCCCTGCTCGCTCTCCTCCCGTAGCCTGGCCGCTCTGGCTCGGTGCGCTCTCCTCCTGTAGCCTGGCCACTCTGGCTCTGCGCGCTCTCCTCCCGTAGCCTGGCCACTCTGGCTCTGCGTGCTCTCCTCCCGTAGCCTGGCCACTCTGGCTCTGCGCGCTCTCCTCCCGTAGCCTGGCCACTCTGGCTCTGCGCGCTCTCCTCCCGTAGCCTGGCCACTCTGGCTCTGCGCGCTCTCTTCCCGTAGCCTGGCCGCTCTGGCTCTGCGCGCTATCCTACCGTAGCCTGGCCACTCTGGCCCTGCTCGCTCTCCTCCCGTAGCCTGGCCACTCTGGCTCTGCGCGCTCTCCTCCCGTAGCCTGCGTGCTCTCCTCCCGCAGCCTGGCTGCTCTGGCTCTGCGCGCACTCCTCCCGTAGCCTGCGCGCTCTCCTCCCGTAGCCTGGCCACTCTGGCTCTGCGCGCTCTCCTCCTGTAGCCTGGCCGCACTGTCTCTGTGCGCTCTCCTCCCGTAGCCTGGCCACTCTGGCTCTGCGCGGCCGCTCTGCACGCTCTCCTCCCGTAGCCTGCGTGCTCTCCTCCCGTAGCCTGGCCGCTCTGGCCCTGCGCGCTCTCCTCCCGTAGCCTGGCCGCTCTGGCCCTGCGCGCTCTCCTCCCATAGCCTGGCCACTCTGGCTCTGCGCGCTCACCTCCTGTAGCCTGGCCGCTCTGGCTTTGCGCGGTCTCCTCCCGTAGCCTGGCCGCTCTGGCCCTGCGCGCTCTCCTCCCGTAGCCTGGCCACTCTGGCTCTGCGCGGCCGCTCTGGCTCTGCACTCTCTCCTCCCGTAGCCTGCGCACTCTCCTCCCGTAGCCTGGCCGCTCTGGCCATTCGCGCTCTCCTCCCGTAGCCTGGCCGCTCTGGCCCTGCGTGCTCTCCTCCCGTAGCCTGGCCACTCTGGCTCTGCGCGCTCTCCTCCTGTAGCCTGGCCACTCTGGCTCAGCGCGCTCTCCTCCCGTAGCCTGGCCACTCTGGCTCTGCGCGCTCTCCTCCCTTAGCCTGGCCGCTCTGGCTCTGCGCGCTCTCCTCCCGTAGCCTGGCCGCTCTGGCTCTGCACGCTCTCCTCCCGTAGCCTGGACGCTCTGGCCCTGCGCACTCTCCTCCCGTAGGCTGGCTGCTCTGGTCCTGCGCGCTCTCCTCCCATAGCCTGGCCGCTCTGGCTCTGCGCGCTCTCCTCCCGTAGCCTGGCCACTCTGGCTCTGCGCTCTCCTCCCGTAGCCTGGCCACTCTTGCTCTGCGCGCTCTCCTCCTGTAGCCTGGCCGCTCTGGCTCTGCGCGCTCTCCTCCCGTAGCCTGGCCGCTCTGGCCCTGCGCGCTCTCCTTCCGTAGCCTGGCCGCTCTGGCTCTGCGCGCTCTCCTCCTGTAGCCTGGCCACTCTGGCTCTGCGCGCTCTCTTCCCGTAGCCTGGCCGCTCTGGCTCTGCGCGCTATCCTACCGTAGCCTGGCCACTCTGGCCCTGCTCGCTCTCCTCCCGTAGCCTGGCCACTCTGGCTCTGCGCGCTCTCCTCCCGTAGCCTGGCCACTCTGGCTCTGCGCGCTCTCCTCCCGTAGCCTGGCCACTCTGGCTCTGCGCGCTCTCTTCCCGTAGCCTGGCCGCTCTGGCTCTGCGCGCTATCCTACCGTAGCCTGGCCACTCTGGCCCTGCTCGCTCTCCTCCCGTAGCCTGGCCACTCTGGCTCTGCGCGCTCTCCTCCCGTAGCCTGGCCGTTCTGGCCCTGCTCGCTCTCCTCCCGTAGCCTGGCCGCTCTGGCTCTGTGCGCTCTCCTCCTGTAGCCTGGCCACTCTGGCTCTGCGCGCTCTCCTCCCGTAGCCTGGCCACTCTGGCTCTGCGTGCTCTCCTCCCGTAGCCTGGCCACTCTGGCTCTGCGCGCTCTCCTCCCGTAGCCTGGCCACTCTGGCTCTGCGCGCTCTCCTCCCGTAGCCTGGCCACTCTGGCTCTGCGCGCTCTCTTCCCGTAGCCTGGCCGCTCTGGCTCTGCGCGCTATCCTACCGTAGCCTGGCCACTCTGGCCCTGCTCGCTCTCCTCCCGTAGCCTGGCCACTCTGGCTCTGCGCGCTCTCCTCCCGTAGCCTGGCCGCTCTGGCCCTGCTCGCTCTCCTCCCGTAGCCTGTCCGCTCTGGCTCTGTGCGCTCTCCTCCTGTAGCCTGGCCACTCTGGCTCTGCGCGCTCTCCTCCCGTAGCCTGGCCACTCTGGCTCTGCGTGCTCTCCTCCCGTAGCCTGGCCACTCTGGCTCTGCACGCTCACCTCCTGTAGCCTGGCCGCTCTGGCTCTGCGCGCTCTCCTCCCGTAGCCTGGCCGCTCTGGCCCTGCGCGCTCTCCTCCCGTAGCCTGGCCACTCTGGCTCTGCGCGGCCGCTCTGGCTCTGCACTCTCTCCTCCCGTAGCCTGCGCGCTCTCCTCCCGTAGCCTGGCCGCTCTGGCCATTCGCACTCTCCTTCCGTAGCCTGGCCGCTCTGGCCCTGCGTGCTCTCCTCCCGTAGCCTGGCCACTCTGGCTCTGCGCGCTCTCCTCCTGTAGCCTGGCCACTCTGGCTCAGCGCGCTCTCCTCCCGTAGCCTGGCCACTCTGGCTCTGTGCGCTCTCCTCCCTTAGCCTGGCCGCTCTGGCTCTGCGCGCTCTCCTCCCGTAGCCTGGCCGCTCTGGCTCTGCACGCTCTCCTCCCGTAGCCTGGCCGCTCTGGCCCTGCGCACTCTCCTCCCGTAGGCTGGCTGCTCTGGTCCTGCGCGCTCTCCTCCCATAGCCTGGCCACTCTGGCTCTGCGCGCTCTCCTCCCGTAGCCTGGCCGCTCTGGCTCTGCGCGCTCTCCTCCCGTAGCCTGGCCGCTCTGGCCCTGCGCGCTCTCCTCCCGTAGCCTGGCCACTCTGGCTCTGCGCGCTCTCCTCCTGTAGCCTGGCTGCTCTGGCTCTGCGCGCTCTCCTCCCGTAGCCTGGCCGCTCTGGCTCTGCGCGCTCTCCTCCCATAGCCTGGCCGCTCTGGCTCTGCGCGCTCTCCTCCCGTAGCCTGGCCACTCCGGCTCTGCGCTCTCCTCCCATAGCCTGGCCACTCTGGCTCTGCGCGCTCTCCTCCTGTAGCCTGGCCGCTCTGGCTCTGCGCGCTCTCCTCCCGTAGCCTGGCCGCTCTGGCCCTGCGCGCTCTCCTCCCGTAGCCTGGCCGCTCTGGCTCTGCGCGTTCTCCTCCTGTAGCCTGGCCACTCTGGCTCTGCGCGCTCTCTTCCCGTAGCCTGGCCGCTCTGGCTCTGCGCGCTATCCTACCGTAGCCTGGCCGCTCTGGCTCTGCGCGCTATCCTACCGTAGCCTGGCCACTCTGGCCCTGCTCGCTCTCCTCCCGTAGCCTGGCCACTCTGGCTCTGCGCGCTCTCCTCCTGTAGCCTGGCCGCTCTGGCTCTGCGCGCTCTCCTCCCGTAGCCTGGCCGCTCTGGCCCTGCGCGCTCTCCTTCCGTAGCCTGGCCGCTCTGGCTCTGCGCGCTCTCCTCCTGTAGCCTGGCCACTCTGGCTCTGCGCGCTCTCCTCCTGTAGCCTGGCTGCTCTGGCTCTGCGCGCTCTCCTCCCGTAGCCTGGCCACTCTTGCTCTGCGCGCTCTCCTCCTGTAGCCTGGCCGCTCTGGCTCTGCGCGCTCTCCTCCCGTAGCCTGGCCGCTCTGGCCCTGCGCGCTCTCCTTCCGTAGCCTGGCCGCTCTGGCTCTGCGCGCTCTCCTCCTGTAGCCTGGCCACTCTGGCTCTGCGCGCTCTCTTCCCGTAGCCTGGCCGCTCTGGCTCTGCGCGCTATCCTACCGTAGCCTGGCCACTCTGGCCCTGCTCGCTCTCCTCCCGTAGCCTGGCCACTCTGGCTCTGCGCGCTCTCCTCCCGTAGCCTGGCCACTCTGGCTCTGCGCGCTCTCCTCCCGTAGCCTGGCCACTCTGGCTCTGCGCGCTCTCTTCCCGTAGCCTGGCCGCTCTGGCTCTGCGCGCTATCCTACCGTAGCCTGGCCACTCTGGCCCTGCTCGCTCTCCTCCCGTAGCCTGGCCACTCTGGCTCTGCGCGCTCTCCTCCCGTAGCCTGGCCGTTCTGGCCCTGCTCGCTCTCCTCCCGTAGCCTGGCCGCTCTGGCTCTGTGCGCTCTCCTCCTGTAGCCTGGCCACTCTGGCTCTGCGCGCTCTCCTCCCGTAGCCTGGCCACTCTGGCTCTGCGTGCTCTCCTCCCGTAGCCTGGCCACTCTGGCTCTGCGCGCTCTCCTCCCGTAGCCTGGCCACTCTGGCTCTGCGCGCTCTCCTCCCGTAGCCTGGCCACTCTGGCTCTGCGCGCTCTCTTCCCGTAGCCTGGCCGCTCTGGCTCTGCGCGCTATCCTACCGTAGCCTGGCCACTCTGGCCCTGCTCGCTCTCCTCCCGTAGCCTGGCCACTCTGGCTCTGCGCGCTCTCCTCCCGTAGCCTGGCCGCTCTGGCCCTGCTCGCTCTCCTCCCGTAGCCTGTCCGCTCTGGCTCTGTGCGCTCTCCTCCTGTAGCCTGGCCACTCTGGCTCTGCGCGCTCTCCTCCCGTAACCTGGCCACTCTGGCTCTGCGTGCTCTCCTCCCGTAGCCTGGCCACTCTGGCTCTGCACGCTCACCTCCTGTAGCCTGGCCGCTCTGGCTCTGCGCGCTCTCCTCCCGTAGCCTGGCCGCTCTGGCCCTGCGCGCTCTCCTCCCGTAGCCTGGCCACTCTGGCTCTGCGCGGCCGCTCTGGCTCTGCACTCTCTCCTCCCGTAGCCTGCGCGCTCTCCTCCCGTAGCCTGGCCGCTCTGGCCATTCGCACTCTCCTTCCGTAGCCTGGCCGCTCTGGCCCTGCGTGCTCTCCTCCCGTAGCCTGGCCACTCTGGCTCTGCGCGCTCTCCTCCTGTAGCCTGGCCACTCTGGCTCAGCGCGCTCTCCTCCCGTAGCCTGGCCACTCTGGCTCTGTGCGCTCTCCTCCCTTAGCCTGGCCGCTCTGGCTCTGCGCGCTCTCCTCCCGTAGCCTGGCCGCTCTGGCTCTGCACGCTCTCCTCCCGTAGCCTGGCCGCTCTGGCCCTGCGCACTCTCCTCCCGTAGGCTGGCTGCTCTGGTCCTGCGCGCTCTCCTCCCATAGCCTGGCCACTCTGGCTCTGCGCGCTCTCCTCCCGTAGCCTGGCCGCTCTGGCTCTGCGCGCTCTCCTCCCGTAGCCTGGCCGCTCTGGCCCTGCGCGCTCTCCTCCCGTAGCCTGGCCACTCTGGCTCTGCGCGCTCTCCTCCTGTAGCCTGGCTGCTCTGGCTCTGCGCGCTCTCCTCCCGTAGCCTGGCCGCTCTGGCTCTGCGCGCTCTCCTCCCATAGCCTGGCCGCTCTGGCTCTGCGCGCTCTCCTCCCGTAGCCTGGCCACTCCGGCTCTGCGCTCTCCTCCCATAGCCTGGCCACTCTGGCTCTGCGCGCTCTCCTCCTGTAGCCTGGCCGCTCTGGCTCTGCGCGCTCTCCTCCCGTAGCCTGGCCGCTCTGGCCCTGCGCGCTCTCCTCCCGTAGCCTGGCCGCTCTGGCTCTGCGCGTTCTCCTCCTGTAGCCTGGCCACTCTGGCTCTGCGCGCTCTCTTCCCGTAGCCTGGCCGCTCTGGCTCTGCGCGCTATCCTACCGTAGCCTGGCCGCTCTGGCTCTGCGCGCTATCCTACCGTAGCCTGGCCACTCTGGCCCTGCTCGCTCTCCTCCCGTAGCCTGGCCACTCTGGCTCTGCGCGCTCTCCTCCTGTAGCCTGGCCGCTCTGGCTCTGCGCGCTCTCCTCCCGTAGCCTGGCCGCTCTGGCCCTGCGCGCTCTCCTTCCGTAGCCTGGCCGCTCTGGCTCTGCGCGCTCTCCTCCTGTAGCCTGGCCACTCTGGCTCTGCGCGCTCTCCTCCTGTAGCCTGGCTGCTCTGGCTCTGCGCGCTCTCCTCCCGTAGCCTGGCCACTCTTGCTCTGCGCGCTCTCCTCCTGTAGCCTGGCCGCTCTGGCTCTGCGCGCTCTCCTCCCGTAGCCTGGCCGCTCTGGCCCTGCGCGCTCTCCTTCCGTAGCCTGGCCGCTCTGGCTCTGCGCGCTCTCCTCCTGTAGCCTGGCCACTCTGGCTCTGCGCGCTCTCTTCCCGTAGCCTGGCCGCTCTGGCTCTGCGCGCTATCCTACCGTAGCCTGGCCACTCTGGCCCTGCTCGCTCTCCTCCCGTAGCCTGGCCACTCTGGCTCTGCGCGCTCTCCTCCCGTAGCCTGGCCACTCTGGCTCTGCGCGCTCTCCTCCCGTAGCCTGGCCACTCTGGCTCTGCGCGCTCTCTTCCCGTAGCCTGGCCGCTCTGGCTCTGCGCGCTATCCTACCGTAGCCTGGCCACTCTGGCCCTGCTCGCTCTCCTCCCGTAGCCTGGCCACTCTGGCTCTGCGCGCTCTCCTCCCGTAGCCTGGCCGTTCTGGCCCTGCTCGCTCTCCTCCCGTAGCCTGGCCGCTCTGGCTCTGTGCGCTCTCCTCCTGTAGCCTGGCCACTCTGGCTCTGCGCGCTCTCCTCCCGTAGCCTGGCCACTCTGGCTCTGCGTGCTCTCCTCCCGTAGCCTGGCCACTCTGGCTCTGCGCGCTCTCCTCCCGTAGCCTGGCCACTCTGGCTCTGCGCGCTCTCCTCCCGTAGCCTGGCCACTCTGGCTCTGCGCGCTCTCTTCCCGTAGCCTGGCCGCTCTGGCTCTGCGCGCTATCCTACCGTAGCCTGGCCACTCTGGCCCTGCTCGCTCTCCTCCCGTAGCCTGGCCACTCTGGCTCTGCGCGCTCTCCTCCCGTAGCCTGGCCGCTCTGGCCCTGCTCGCTCTCCTCCCGTAGCCTGTCCGCTCTGGCTCTGTGCGCTCTCCTCCTGTAGCCTGGCCACTCTGGCTCTGCGCGCTCTCCTCCCGTAACCTGGCCACTCTGGCTCTGCGTGCTCTCCTCCCGTAGCCTGGCCACTCTGGCTCTGCACGCTCACCTCCTGTAGCCTGGCCGCTCTGGCTCTGCGCGCTCTCCTCCCGTAGCCTGGCCGCTCTGGCCCTGCGCGCTCTCCTCCCGTAGCCTGGCCACTCTGGCTCTGCGCGGCCGCTCTGGCTCTGCACTCTCTCCTCCCGTAGCCTGCGCGCTCTCCTCCCGTAGCCTGGCCGCTCTGGCCATTCGCACTCTCCTTCCGTAGCCTGGCCGCTCTGGCCCTGCGTGCTCTCCTCCCGTAGCCTGGCCACTCTGGCTCTGCGCGCTCTCCTCCTGTAGCCTGGCCACTCTGGCTCAGCGCGCTCTCCTCCCGTAGCCTGGCCACTCTGGCTCTGTGCGCTCTCCTCCCTTAGCCTGGCCGCTCTGGCTCTGCGCGCTCTCCTCCCGTAGCCTGGCCGCTCTGGCTCTGCACGCTCTCCTCCCGTAGCCTGGCCGCTCTGGCCCTGCGCACTCTCCTCCCGTAGGCTGGCTGCTCTGGTCCTGCGCGCTCTCCTCCCATAGCCTGGCCACTCTGGCTCTGCGCGCTCTCCTCCCGTAGCCTGGCCGCTCTGGCTCTGCGCGCTCTCCTCCCGTAGCCTGGCCGCTCTGGCCCTGCGCGCTCTCCTCCCGTAGCCTGGCCACTCTGGCTCTGCGCGCTCTCCTCCTGTAGCCTGGCTGCTCTGGCTCTGCGCGCTCTCCTCCCGTAGCCTGGCCGCTCTGGCTCTGCGCGCTCTCCTCCCATAGCCTGGCCGCTCTGGCTCTGCGCGCTCTCCTCCCGTAGCCTGGCCACTCCGGCTCTGCGCTCTCCTCCCATAGCCTGGCCACTCTGGCTCTGCGCGCTCTCCTCCTGTAGCCTGGCCGCTCTGGCTCTGCGCGCTCTCCTCCCGTAGCCTGGCCGCTCTGGCCCTGCGCGCTCTCCTCCCGTAGCCTGGCCGCTCTGGCTCTGCGCGTTCTCCTCCTGTAGCCTGGCCACTCTGGCTCTGCGCGCTCTCTTCCCGTAGCCTGGCCGCTCTGGCTCTGCGCGCTATCCTACCGTAGCCTGGCCACTCTGGCCCTGCTCGCTCTCCTCCCGTAGCCTGGCCACTCTGGCTCTGCGCGCTCTCCTCCCGTAGCCTGGCCACTCTGGCTCTGCGCGCTCTCTTCCCGTAGCCTGGCCGCTCTGGCTCTGCGCGCTATCCTACCGTAGCCTGGCCACTCTGGCCCTGCTCGCTCTCCTCCCGTAGCCTGGCCACTCTGGCTCTGCGCGCTCTCCTCCCGTAGCCTGGCCGCTCTGGCCCTGCTCGCTCTCCTCCCGTAGCCTGGCCGCTCTGGCTCTGTGCGCTCTCCTCCTGTAGCCTGGCCACTCTGGCTCTGCGCGCTCTCCTCCCGTAGCCTGGCCACTCTGGCTCTGCGTGCTCTCCTCCCGTAGCCTGGCCACTCTGGCTCTGCGCGCTCTCCTCCCGTAGCCTGGCCACTCTGGCTCTGCGCGCTCTCTTCCCGTAGCCTGGCCGCTCGGGCTCTGCGCGCTATCCTACCGTAGCCTGGCCACTCTGGCCCTGCTCGCTCTCCTCCCGTAGCCTGGCCACTCTGGCTCTGCGCGCTCTCCTCCCGTAGCCTGGCCGCTCTGGCCCTGCTCGCTCTCCTCCCGGAGCCTGTCCGCTCTGGCTCTGTGCGCTCTCCTCCTGTAGCCTGGCCACTCTGGCTCTGCGCGCTCTCCTCCCGTAGCCTGGCCACTCTGGCTCTGCGTGCTCTCCTCCCGTAGCCTGGCCACTCTGGCTCTGCGCGCTCTCCTCCCGTAGCCTGGCCGCTCTCCTCCTCCCGAATCTTATCTTGTAACATTTGCCTTTCATTCAAAGACTGAAAAGACGTCAGACTTTGTTTCCCCGAGGGCACCTATTTGCTTTTCTTCCTTCTCTGCCTTTAGAGTGGGAGAACATCCCTCCACCCCACCACGCTGTTTGTCCTGTGTTCGACTTCTACGAATACCACACGCCCATCTGGTTTATTTAGCTCTATTGCGATTGGGGGGGTCCAGCGGGATTCCGGTGCAAGCTACTGGACCAGCACTTATAAAATTCTGAAAATATTCATACAACAAAAGGTGAGCTGTGGAAAGAGGGTATTGTAGTGGACGCTGCTGCATTACTTGGACATGGACAGCTTGAATATTTGAATATTGGTTGAGTGTGAAGTGGCACAGGACAAATTCAAACCCCCCCCCCAATCCCACAGCCTAAATAAACCAGCCCAGGAGGGTTTGGACCCCCTGAGTCACACACTTCTCATCGGGTCTGGAGCGTGTGCTTCCTGCTGGCACTTGGAGAGTTGGCAGCTACAGGTGGTGACGCCAACACCCCAAGCCAGTAGCTCGGATAGTACAGTTCACCTCAAACATGGCCGTGCACATTTCTCCATTTATTTGAGCTTTTAGGTAGCACCACCATTGACATGCAGGCATATAATGTGCATGCTAGACTTTCAGCTGCCTGTTAAACGATGCTGTGTATAATTGAATAAAATAGAGGTTTTACAGTATATATTGATGAAAAAAATATTCATTAAGTGCCCGCGATCACTTTAGCAGCGCCCCTTTGATGTTCTCGTTCAAAGAACATCAAACATCAAAGAACATGTTGTTGTGTTATTGCTTTGCTGCGCCCGTTTGAATTACAATGTGCTTTCTCTTTCCACAAACTCGATATTTGTGTCCCTTTATTTTGAGATGCTTTTAGTATTACTGTCACACACACAACCACACACACGACACACACACAGCCACACACACAACCACACACACACAACCACACACACAACCACACTCACAACCACACACAACCACACACAACCACACACACACACCCACACAATCCCACACAACCACACACATAACCACAACCACACACACATACAACCCCGCACACAAACCAACCACACACACACACAACCACAATCACACACACACACACATCCACACCACACATAACCACAACCACACACACAACCACACACACAACCACACACACACACACACACACACAACCACACACACAACCACACACACACAACTACAACCACACACACAACCACACACACACAACCACACACAACCACACACACACACAACCACACGCACACACCCCCACACACACAACCACACACACAACCACACACACACAACCACACACACAACCACACCAACACACAACCACAAACACACATAGAACCACACACACATCCACACACAACCACACTCACACAACCACACACACACAACCACACACACAACCACACACACAGCCACACCGTCAGTGCACACTTTTAACAGGCACAGACACCATCAGTCATCAGTGCATACTTCCACCAGGCACACACCACCAGACGTCAGTGCATGCTTTTACCAGGCACACACACACCACCAGCCGTCAGTGCACGCTTTCACCAGGCACACACACCACCAGCCGTCAGTGCACGCTTTTACCAGGCACACACCACCAGCCGTCAGTGCATGCTTTCACCAGGCACACACACACACCACCAGCCGTCAGTGCATGCTTATACCAGGCACACACACCACCAGCCATCAGTGCACGCTTCCACCAAGCACACACACCACCAGCCGGCAGTGCACACTTCCACCAAGCACATACACCACCAGCTGGCAGTGCACGCGGATGTATGACGTTTCAACGCATGCTTTTACAACGCATGCCATTATGATGCAGGTTTTACAACGCAAGTCGTTACAATGACTTGCGTTGGGGGGCGCTGGATAGTGAATAGTTTAATTTACTATTCCAACTCCAGTCTCCGTGGATAGTAGGGAAGGTGTTGGATAGTAATTAAACCATTCCCTATCCTAGAGCGCCCCGCAGCGCAATGTGTTGTAATAACTTGCGTTGTGAAAGTTGCGTTGTAATGGTAGTGCGTTGTAAAAGTTGCGTTGTAAAGGATGTTCCCCAGTGCACGCTTCCACCAGGCACACACACCACCAGCCGTCAGTACACGCTTCCACCAAGCACACACACCACCAGCCGTCAGTGCACGCTTCTACCAGGCACACACACTACCAGCCGTCAGTGCACGCTTACACCAGGTACACACACCACCAGCCGTCAGTGCACGCTTCCACCAAGCACACACACCACCAGCCGTCAGTGCACGCTTCCACCAGGCACACACACCACCAGCTGTCAGTGAACGCTTCCACCAGGCACACACACACCACCAGCCGTCAGTGCACGCTTTCACCAGGCACACACACCACCAGCCGTCAGTGCACGCTTCCACCAGGCACACACTACCAGCCGTCAGTGCACGCTTCCACCAGGCACACACACCACCAGCTGTCAGTGCACGCTTCCACCAGGCACACACACACCACCAGCTGTCAGTGCACACATCAATCGTTAACGCATCCACAATTAACTATTGTAGCAATCGCAGTATGGCGCACTTTACTTTTAACCCCTTCACTGCGGCGGAATTATTCCGCCGCAGTGCTAAGGGGGAGGGTGGGGAGCGGCGCTCCGGTGCTCGTGACGGAATTGCTCCGTCACGAGCCTCGGGCGAGCTGTGCTTGTGACGGAACGGTTCCGTCACGGCCCCGCCCACCCAATAGAATGCTCAGCGCAGGATGGGAATTCGCGCCACGCAGGCGTGGCGAGCGGGCTGTGACGGAACCGTTCCGTCACAAGCATAGCACACCCGAGGCATGTGATGGAACGGTTCCGTCACAAGCATGCAAGGGTTAAACATATTCATCTAAAGCGCAGCATGCCACCGTTGCTACAAAAATAAATACACTTTTTTTTGGCCTACAATTTATAGACTTTTGTTGTAACTGGTGTTGCAATATTTAGCAATGCCAATGGCTCAAACTTAATTAATGGGAAACCTATTAGATTGCAAATGCTTGTTTTCCTTTGGGTGAGGGCTTGTTTAATGTAAACGTGCGATCCTTCACTGCAGGTAAAGTGTCAGCTCACCAACATTTGAAGCAGGGGGGGCAGGAGCGAGCCCCTGAAGTCCCCCCTCCCCCCTCCATCTTCAGAACGGATGCGGCGCAGTCGTATCTTTCACCCCATCCTCAGGGCCGTCCATGCTCAGGACTGATGGACGCAGGCGCCCCCCCCCCAGCTACCCCCAGGTCCCCCCCCCCCATGTCCAAGCGCTTCCTCCTTCGGGCACTCCCTGAGCCCCAGACTCTCGTCTCCTTTCAGACTAAAGATGCGGATTATTGAAGGTGAGACCAGAATAGAAGAGAAGCCACAATAAGATGTGACCGGGACACCCAGCGACAGCCCCGGCGGCCGCAGCTCAGGCAGGAAAGAAGCCACAATAAGATGTGACAGGGACACTCAGCGACAGCCCCGGCGGCCGCAGCTCAGGCAGGAAAGAAGTCACAGTAAAAGATGACAGGGACACCCAGCGACAGCACCGGCGGCCGCAGCTCAGGCAGGAAAGAAGTCACAGTAAGAGATGACAGGGACACCCAGCGACAGCACCGGCGGCCGCAGCTCAGGCAGGAAAGAAGTCACAGTAAGAGATGACAGGGACACCCAGCGACAGCACCGGCGGCCGCAGCTCAGGCAGGAAAGAAGCCACAGTAAGAGATGACAGGGACACCCAGCGACAGCACCGGCGGCCGCAGCTCAGGCAGGAAAGAAGTCACAGTAAGAGATGACAGGGACACCCAGCGACAGCCCCGGCGGCCACAGCTCAGGCAGGAAAGAAGCCACAGTAAGAGATGACAGGGACACCCAGCGACAGCCCCGGCGGCCACAGCTCAGGCAGGAAAGAAGCCACAGTAAGAGATGACAGGGACACTCAGCGACAGCCCCGGCGGCCACAGCTCAGGCAGGAAAGAAGCCACAGTAAGAGATGACAGGGACACCCAGCGACAGCACCGGCGGCCGCAGCTCAGGCAGGAAAGAAGCCACAGTAAGAGATGACAGGGACACCCAGCGACAGCCCCGGCGGCCACAGCTCAGGCAGGAAAGAAGCCACAGTAAGAGATGACAGGGACACCCAGCGACAGCCCCGGCGGCCACAGCTCAGGCAGGAAAGAAGCCACAGTAAGAGATGACAGGGACACCCAGCGACAGCCCCGGCGGCCACAGCTCAAGCAGGAAAGAAGCCACAGTAAGAGATGACAGGGACACCCAGCGACAGCACCGGCGGCCGCAGCTCAGGCAGGAAAGAAGTCACAGTAAGAGATGACAGGGACACCCAGCGACAGCCCCGGCGGCCACAGCTCAGGCAGGAAAGAAGTCACAGTAAGAGATGACGGGGACACCCAGCCACAGCCCCGGCGGCCACAGCTCAGGCAGGAAAGAAGCCACAGTAAGAGATGACAGGGACACCCAGCGACAGCCCCGGCGGCCGCAGCTCAGGCAGGAAAGAAGCCACAGTAAGAGATGACAGGGACACCCAGCGACAGCACTGACGGCCGCAGCTCAGGCAGGAAAGAAGTCACAGTAAGAGATGACAGGGACACCCAGCGACAGCCCCGGCGGCCACAGCTCAAGCAGGAAAGAAGCCACAGTAAGAGATGACAGGGACACCCAGCGACAGCACCGGCGGCCGCAGCTCAGGCAGGAAAGAAGTCACAGTAAGAGATGACAGGGACACCCAGCGACAGCCCCGGCGGCCGCAGCTCAGGCAGGAAAGAAGCCACAGTAAGAGATGACAGGGACACCCAGCGACAGCACCGGCGGCCGCAGCTCAGGCAGGAAAGAAGCCACAGTAAGAGATGACAGGGACACCCAGCGACAGCCCCGGCGGCCGCAGCTCAGGCAGGAAAGAAGCCACAGTAAGAGATGACAGGGACACCCAGCGACAGCCCCGGCGGCCGCAGCTCAGGCAGGAAAGAAGCCACAGTAAGAGATGACAGGGACACCCAGCGACAGCACCGGCGGCCGCAGCTCAGGCAGGAAAGAAGCCACAGTAAGAGATGACAGGGACACCCAGCGACAGCCCCGGCGGCCGCAGCTCAGGCAGGAAATAACCCATGGAAATGTAAAGTGAGAAGGGATTGTAGCTCCTGAAGTGAACAGCAGCGCTCTATGAGCTAAAAACGAAAGAATGCAATGAAGCGAAAGACATGGAAAGAAGCGCAGGATATGAGATAGCAGAGAATGATTCGAGGCACCATATAGAACACCATAAAGAACAAGAGACTGTATGAAGCATCCATAGGAATGAAGCAGGAGTGCGGGGGTGACATGAAGGGAATTGAGGGTGAGGTGAACGGTGTCTTTTGTAACTTCTTCACCAGAGAAGTCTCGAGTCTGCCACGAGCAGAAGAACAGTCGAGGGGGGTGAGGGGGGGGGGGGGTGGTGCCCGCCGAGGGGCATGGAAGTGGGGTTCATGCCACCGATGATGGCACTGCGCCGCCCTCGGAGAGGAGCCTGCGGCAGGGATGGATGGGAAGGAACAGATCCGAAAAAATAGCTCCCAATTCTGCTCCATATTTTATTGCAGAATCAGATGTGGCCTGGCCTCGCGCGCACACATGGGTGCTCACATCAGAGGCTCTGTCATGTGTGTTTCATGGGGTTTGCTCTGTTCTCCTCCAAGCACCCAGAAATGGAGGCAGAGATTGCGCCAATCGATATGTTGCTTTATCCAGAAATAATAATGGAACCCGAAGAGACATTGAGTCCGGGAGGGAACCTTGCCCGGTGATAATGACAATAAAACGTGTATCGAGCACTCACTCAACCCGCTACAAAGATCCACAGCGCGCACCAGCACTGAACATTTCACACCCGCCCTGTGCCACCGCACACGGGGCGGGGGGCGGCGCTCTACTTACGAGCAGCTCCGATGTCCGTCGGTCTGTTGAACCTCCTGGTGCTGAGAACAACAAGCACTGAAAGACCCCCCTTCCAGCAGCGCCAGGCCCAGGCCTCACCCACCACAGAGGGGCCTCGAAGAGGGAGGGGTGTGGAGCAAACAACTGCAAGCCTGACCAAAGTGCAAAGGATAAACCGGAAGCAACAACTGCTCCCAGGACTGAGAGAGGCAGAGTGTTGTGTGGGAGAGCAGCAAGATCAACAAGCATTGGCATAGCCAATAGGTCTCGCCTTTGGGATCTTATAAGTGTCTGCTTACCCAGCACAATATCATTGATACAACAACAGCTGTTGCATGGGTAAACACTTATAAGGTCCCAAAGGAGAGACCTATTGGCTATGCCAATGCTTGTTTCTATGCTCATTTCTTCTAGTTTTGTTTTCAGTGTGTAAAAGCGAAGCAGCGCTTCACACAGCAAAGCAGAGGAAACACAACCAGGCGCTACCTCCAGCAGGATGAGTCCCCCCTGCACCAAGGCCTCACCCCGGGCACGTGTCTCCTATGAAGGACCCGTGTGTACCGCTGAGAAAGGAGAGTCATTATAGCTCCCAGCTCCTGGCGCCAAAGAGCCCGCACTAGATATGGAGAATATTTTTCATTTTCGTCCATTTTTGACAGTTTTGGAGCACTTTGAAGCACTGATGCAGCTTTGGGATTTTTATGGTTATTTTGATCAGAGATGCTCCTAATGTGTTTAAAATTCATGTGGGATGTATCCAAGACACTGCCATCACACCTATATAGTTTTTAAATGATTTTGATGTATTAAAATTTTGACCTTCATAAGGGGGGAAAGGTTGAACTTTTACCCCGCTCGGAGTTCCATGACTTTCGTGACCTTGTCCACCTGAAATTTAAAATTGCATTTTCAAAGTAATGTGTACAACTATTCATTCTGTGTCATTCATTGTGTGTTTAGCATGCTATTGAGCCACTGTAGCACTTGTTTTTTTTCGTTTTTATGCATTTTTGACCGTTTTTGAACACTTTGATGCTCCAAATGGTCTTTGGACTTAGTCACTTTTTGCTTCATGGAGACTTCAAAAGTGTTAGAAAGTCACTTTGGAGGCACACAGGACAGTGCAAATGCACCTGTATAGCAACCAGGACACTCCAATCACACCTATATAGTTTTTAAATGATTTTGATGAATTAAAAATTTTGACCTCGATGAGGGGTGGAAAGTTTGAACTTTTACCCCGCTCGGAGTTCCATGACTTCTGTGACCTCGTCCCCCTGAAATTTAAAATAGCATTTTCCAAGTAATTTGTAAATATATTCATTCTGGGTCATTCATTGTGTGTTTAGCATGCTATTGGGCCAGTGTAGCATTTTGTTTTTTTCATTTTTATGCATTTCTGACCGTTTTTAAACACTTTCATGCACCAATGATGTCTTTGTACTTCGTCATTTTTCACTTCATGGGGACTTCAAAAGTGTTAGAAATTCATTTTGGAGGCACACAGAACAGTGCAAATGCAGTTACATAGCATTCAGGAGACTGCAATTACACCTATATAGTTTTTAAAAGATTTTGATGTAATAACATTTTTGACCTCCATGGGGAGGGCCCTTAAGCTGAACTTTTACCCAGCTCGGAGTTCCATGACCTTGTCCCCCTGAAATTGAAAATCGAATTTTCAAAGTGTTTAGTAAAACTGTTCATTCTGTGTCATTCATTATGTCTTTAGCCTGCTATTGGACCACTGCAGCACTATGTTTTGTTAATTTTAACCCAATGTTGACCTTTTTTGACCACTTTGATGCACCAGTGAAGTTTTTGGACTTAGTCATTTTTCACTTCATGGAGACTTCAAAAGTGTTAGAAATTCATTTTGTAAATACCTAGAACGGTGCAAATGCAGCCATATAGCATTCAGGGCACTACAATTACACCTATATAGTTTTTAAATGATTTTGATGCAATAACATTTTTGACCTCCATGGGGAGGGCACTCAAGCTAAACTTTTACCTAGCTCCGAGTTCCACGACCTCGGGTGGAAAAAGTGACTTTGCCCCCTTAAACCCAAAAACTTCAAAAAGTCACCCCTGGAGGCCAGAAATGGGTCTTAGACACTCTTGGTATATCATCTGAGGTATACTATGGTGTTCTTGGGTCCAGAACTAGAAATGTGATGTGACTCTGATATCTAGGGCCTATAATGGAAAAAATGAATTTGACACCAAACACCTCAAAATGTCTGAAATAGTACTCAGACATGTACCTGGAGGCTGGAAATGAGCCCTAGACACTCTTGCTATATCACCTGAGAAATAATATAGGGTCCTGGTGGCCACAGGGACCCAAAAACAGTCAGGTGGGTTGATACTGAAAATTAGCAAAAATCGTCCAAAATTTTTTTTTGACAAGATTTGCTAATTTTTCAAATAGCTCAGAATGGATATCAGAGACACTGTTTGAGTGCGCAAGATATGAATACACTTGTTAGAAAGGTCAGCTCTGATGCTTTCATGTGATATATATAACTTTGATATTATATAAAGTTTTTCTTCCGCTACCAACCAAGGGAAACAACTGATATCGTACCCGATTTTGAGAACATTGGGCTGGGTGGAAAAAGTCACTTTGCCCCCTTAAACCCAAAAACTTCAAAAGGTCACCCCTGGAGGCCAGAAATGGGTCTTAGACACTCTTGGTATGTCATCTGAGGTATACTATGGTCTTCTTGGGTCCAGAACTAGAAATCTGATGTGACTCTGATATCTAGGAGCTATAATGGAAAAAAATGAATTTGACACCAAACACCTCAAAATGTCACAAATAGGAGTCAGACATGTACCTGGAGGCTGGAAATGAGCCCTAGCCACTCTTGTTATATAATCTGAGATATATTATGGGGTCCTGGTGGCTACAGGGACCTGAAAACAGTCATGAGGGTTGATACCGAAAATTAGCAAAAATCGTCAAAAAAAGTTTTTTTGACAAGATTTGCTAATTTTCCAAATAGCTCAGAATGGATATCACAGTCACTTTGTGAGTACCCAGGACCTAAATATACTTGTTAGAAAGCTCAGATCTGATGCTTTCATTTGATCTATCTACCTTTGCTATTATCTGAAGTTTTTTTTTCAGCTTCCAGCCATGGGAAAAACCTGACATTGTACCCGATTTTGAGCACCTTAGGCTGGATGGAAGAAGTGACTTTGCCCCCTTAAACCCCAAAACTTCAAAAAGTCATCCCTGGAGGCCAGAAATGGGTCTTAGACACTCCTGGTATGCCATCTGAGGTATACTAAGGGGTCCTTAGGTCCAGAACTAGAAATTTGATGTGACTCTGAGCTCAATGTGATGTGACTCTGAGCTATATGGCCTATAATGGAAAAAATGAGTTTGACCCCAAACACCTCGAAATGTCACAAATAGGAGTCAGACATGTACCTGGAGGCTGGAAATGAGCCCTAGCCACTCTTGTTATATCATCTGAGATATATTATGGGGTCCTGGTGGCTACAGGGACCCGAAAACAGTCATGAGGGTTGATACCGAAAATTAGCAAAAATCGTCTAAAAAAGTTTTTTTGACAAGATTTGCTAATTTTCCAAATAGCTCAGAATGGATATCACAGTCACTTTGTGAGTACCCATGACCTAAATATACTTGTTAGAAAGCTCAGATCTGATGCTTTCATTTGATCTATCTACCTTTGCTATTATCTGAAGGTTTTTTTTCAGCTTCCAGCCAAGGGAAGAACCTGACATCGTACCCGATTTTGAGCAACGTAGCCTGGATGGAAGAAGTGACTATGCCCCCTTAAACCCCAAAACTTCAAAAAGTCATCCCTGGAGGCCAGAAATGGGTCTTAGACACTCCTGGTATGTCATCTGAGGTATACTAAGGGGTCCTTAGGTCCAGAACTAGAAATTTGATGTGACTCTGAGCTCAATGTGATGTGACTCTGAGCTCTATGGCCTATATTGGGAAAAATGAGTTTGATCCCAAACACCTCGAAATGTCACAAATAGGAGTCAGACATGTACCTGGAGGCTGGAAATGAGCCCTAGCCACTCTTGTTATATCATCTGAGATATATTATGGGGTCCTGGTGGCTACAGGGACCTGAAAACAGTCATACAAAGCAATTTGAATCCATACGAGGCAATTTTTAATTTGCGGCCATCTGGTCACCCTTTGAAATGGATAGGATATACTACAGAGGATGTAGTGCACTCTATTTCTTGAAGCATATGATGTACTGACTTAATTTCAATTGCAGTATGTAGCTAAGACATTTACAATTCATAGTGGTAACTCTCATGGTTGTGGCTTATAGGGACAAGGTACAAATCAAGTGTAACCTTCAGGTAAGTTTTTATTTTTCACTTTCATGTGTGTTGTAGAACACTTTATACTTTTGGCTATAATTCATAGTCTGTACATTATAGAGACATAATTTAAACAGCACTTTGTTCCTAGTGATGTGCATCTTACCCATGTGAATTATTATGTGTGTGGCGTATTGTAAAGTTGTCAAAATTTGAGGTTGAATGTATGACGTTTTTCAATACCGTTGCATGTACGAAAAAGTATGCCTTACATTTTGTCCCATACTTCTAAAACCATACAATCTGGATCCATAATTGGAAGTGCAGCATTAAGCTATCATGATGCCACTGTCCTGTGTTCATTTTCATGCATGTGGAAAGCTTCAAAGTGGTGTGAATCTTTCAGCGATTAAACACATATTTTTTAAAAAATTCCTCCAGCTTTTGCAAAATGTGTCACGTATGTTATGTCATCAGTCAAGATCCATATTAGATAGAGCTTGATTTCCAACTGCAACACATTCTATAACATAGCCTACTACAGTGTGCCATTTTATATGCATGTGGCTCACACACAAGGTGCATACAAAGCAATTTGAATCCATACGAGGCGATTTTTAATTTGCGGCCATCTGGTCACCCATTGAAATGGATAGGATATATTACATAGTATGTGGTGCACTATAAATCTTGAACCATATGAGGTACTGACCTAATTTCAATCACAGTATGTAGCTAAGACATCTACACTTTATAGTGGTAACTCTCATATTTGTGGCTTATAGGGACAAGGTACAAATCAAGTGTAATCTTCAGGAAAAGTTTTTATTTTTCACTTTCATGTGTGTTGAAGAACACTTTATGCTTTTGGCTACAAAATGTGAAGTTGAATGTATGATGTTTTTCAATAACGTCACATGTGTGAAAAAATATGCCTTACGTTGTGGCCCATAATTCTAAAACCATACAATCTGGATCCATAATTCTGAGTGCAGCATACAGTTACCATCATGCCACTGCCCTGTGGTCATTGTCATGCCTGTGCCATGCTAAGAAGTGGTGAGAATCATTCAGTGATTAAACGCATGTTTTATAAAATTTGCCTCCATTTTTTGCAAAATGAGTCACGTATATTGTGTCATCAGTCATGATCCATACTAGATAGAGCTTGATTTCCAACTGCAACACATTCTATAGCATACCCTACTACATTGTGTCATTTTAAATGCATGTGGCTTACACGTAAGGTACATACAACGCAATATGAATCCATACGACGCGATTTTCAATTTGCGGCCATCTGGTCGTCCCATTGAAATGGATAGGATATTATACATAGCAGAATGTGCCCTATAATTCTTGAAGCATATAAGTTAAAGACTTAATTTCAATTGCAGATTCTAGCTAAGATTCGTATGCATTATTGTACCAATTCTTATGCATGTGGCCCACATAGAAAGTGCACGAAATGGAAGTTGAATCCATACGAGGCGATTTTCGATTTCCGGCCATCTGGTCACCCAAACCTCAAAGATTATTGTTAATAATTCAGTGTGTTTTTATGCTATTTAGCTAATAATGCATGAACCTGTTTATTAACATGTGCATAATGAGATACCAAAGAGAAAATAATGAAAATGTATTGGTAAACCGTATTTTGGTAGACTTTAAAAAAACCCATTGAAAAACACATGCATCACCAATGCTGCTTTTTGCTTGTGCCTAAAACGAAAATGTGTTATTAAAAAGTGAATATAACACATAGAGATGTTTTTTCTTTTGTTTATGAAGCCTAATGTGAAGGCAGGTCACACCTATGTTTTACTTTGAAAAAATCTCTTTTCTAAAATTTACGGCGTTACCTTGTTTTTTAATACAGCTAAAAAAACAATTGTTAAAGTCGCTTATAAAAAAGTGATCGTAAATGCTATTTTGTTTTTTTTTTCAGCTTGAGGTTCAGTTTAATATGAGTCTTAATTTGATGTATCACTTGCCCTAGTAAACAATCCCCAAAGTCTATTTTTTTTCAATTTTCCCAAGCTCAATGTTAAACACATGCATCACCAATGATGCAAAAAGTGAAGTCAGAAATTTCAAACAGCAATAAAAAAGTGAGAAAAACAGATATTTGAAAAATTCCTTTTGTTTATGCGGCCTTATGTCCAAAGCCATCCAACAAGAGCATTTTTTTTTTATTCGGTCGATTTAAAAAAAATCTGCGAACTATTTTATTTCTCTCAAAAAAGTGCCAAAAAGTGACTTTTTGTGCAAAAAAGTGCCCGTACAATATTTTTTCATCTAATAAACTTTTTATGACTCAGAATACACTTAGGCTTCAGGTCAATGTGTTTTCGTTTGGGGGAGGGGCCCAGGGAAAAAAACACCTTTTTTTCTCGGATTGGTCAAAGGTCTGCTTCGGCTGCACCAGTGCTGCTTCGGCTGCACTGGTGCAGCTTCTCAGACTTGAGGCGTTGCACCAGTGCAGCATAGAAAAGAAACTTTTTAATAAAAGGATTTAAAACTAATTCAAGATATACATTATCTAAGGATTGTTATAAAAACTCAGATATGGAGAATATTTTTCATTTTCGTCCATTTTTGACCGTTTTGGAGCACTTTGAAGCACTGATGCAGCTTTGGGATTTTTATGGTTATTTTGATCAGAGATGCTCCTAATGTGTTTAAAATTCATGTGGGATGTATCCAAGACACTGCCATCACACCTATATAGTTTTTAAATGATTTTGATGTATTAAAATTTTGACCTCCATAAGGGGGGAAAGGTTGAACTTTTACCCCGCTCGGAGTTCCATGACTTTCGTGACCTTGTCCCCCTGAAATTTAAAATTGCATTTTCAAAGTAATGTGTACAACTATTCATTCTGTGTCATTCATTGTGTGTTTAGCATGCTATTGGGCCACTGTAGCACTTGTTTTTTTTTCGTTTTTATGCATTTTTGACCGTTTTTGAACACTTTGATGCTCCAAATGGTCTTTGGACTTAGTCACTTTTTGCTTCATGGAGATTTCAAAAGTGTTAAAAAGTCACTTTGGAGGCACACAGGACAGTGCAAATGCACCTATATAGCAATCAGGACACTCCAATCACACCTATATAGTTTTTAAATGATTTTGATGAATTAAACATTTTGACCTCCATGAGGGGTGGAAAGTTTGAACTTTTACCCCGCTCGGAGTTCCATGACTTCTGTGACCTCGTCCCCCTGAAATTTAAAATAGCATTTTCCAAGTAATTTGTAAATATATTCATTCTGGGTCATTCATTGTGTGTTTAGCTTGCTATTGGGCCAGTGTAGCACTTTGTTTTTTTCATTTTTATGCATTTGTGACCGTTTTTAAACACTTTCATGCACCAATGATGTCTTTGTACTTCGTCATTTTTCACTTCATGGGGACTTCAAAAGTGTTAGAAATTCATTTTGGAGGCACACAGAACAGTGCAAATGCAGTTACATAGCATTCAGGAGACTGCAATTACACCTATATAGTTTTTAAAAGATTTTGATGTAATAACATTTTTGACCTCCATGGGGAGGGCCCTTAAGCTGAACTTTTACCCAGCTCGGAGTTCCATGACCTTGTCCCCCTGAAATTGAAAATCGAATTTTCAAAGTGTTTAGTAAAACTGTTCATTCTGTGTCATTCATTATGTCTTTAGCCTGCTATTGGACCACTGCAGCACTATGTTTTGTTAATTTTAACCCAATGTTGACCTTTTTTGACCACTTTGATGCACCAGTGAAGTTTTTGGACTTAGTCATTTTTCACTTCATGGAGACTTCAAAAGTGTTAGAAATTCATTTTGTAAATACCTAGAACGGTGCAAATGCAGCCATATAGCATTCAGGGCACTACAATTACACCTATATAGTTTTTAAATGATTTTGATGCAATAACATTTTTGACCTCCATGGGGAGGGCACTCAAGCTAAACTTTTACCCAGCTCCGAGTTCCACGACCTCGAGTGGAAAAAGTGACTTTGCCCCCTTAAACCCAAAAACTTCAAAAAGTCACCCCTGGAGGCCAGAAACGGGTCTTAGACACTCTTGGTATGTCATCTGAGGTATACTATGGTGTTCTTGGGTCCAGAACTAGAAATGTGATGTGACTCTGATATCTAGGGCCTATAATGGAAAAAATGAATTTGACACCAAACACCTCAAAATGTCTGAAATAGGACTCAGACATGTACCTGGAGGCTGGAAATGAGCCCTAGACACTCTTGCTATATCACCTGAGATATAATATAGGGTCCTGGTGGCCACAGGGACCCAAAAACAGTCAGGTGGGTTGATACTGAAAATTAGCAAAAATCGTCCCAAAAATTTTTTTGACAAGATTTGCTAATTTTCCAAATAGCTCAGAATGGATATCAGAGACACTGTTTGAGTGCGCAAGATATGAATACACTTGTTAGAAAGGTCAGCTCTGATGCTTTCATGTGATATATATAACTTTGATATTATATAAAGTTTTTTTTCCGCTACCAACCAAGGGAAACACCTGATATCGTACCCGATTTTGAGAACATTGGGCTGGGTGGAAAAAGTCACTTTGCCCCCTTAAACCCAAAAACTTCAAAAAGTCACCCCTGGAGGCCAGAAATGGGTCTTAGACACTCTTGGTATGTCATCTGAGGTATACTATGGTCTTCTTGGGTCCAGAACTAGAAATCTGATGTGACTCTGATATCTAGGAGCTATAATGGAAAAAAATGAATTTGACACCAAACACCTCAAAATGTCACAAATAGGAGTCAGACATGTACCTGGAGGCTGGAAATGAGCCCTAGCCACTCTTGTTATATAATCTGAGATATATTATGGGGTCCTGGTGGCTACAGGGACCTGAAAACAGTCATGAGGGTTGATACCGAAAATTAGCAAAAATCGTCAAAAAAAGTTTTTTTGACAAGATTTGCTAATTTTCCAAATAGCTCAGAATGGATATCACAGTCACTTTGTGAGTACCCAGGACCTAAATATACTTGTTAGAAAGCTCAGATCTGATGCTTTCATTTGATCTATCTACCTTTGCTATTATCTGAAGTTTTTTTTTCAGCTTCCAGCCATGGGAAAAACCTGACATTGTACCCGATTTTGAGCACCTTAGGCTGGATGGAAGAAGTGACTTTGCCCCCTTAAACCCCAAAACTTCAAAAAGTCATCCCTGGATGCCAGAAATGGGTCTTAGATACTCCTGGTATGTCATCTGAGGTATACTAAGGGGTCCTTAGGTCCAGAACTAGAAATTTGATGTGACTCTGAGCTCAATGTGATGTGACTCTGAGCTATATGGCCTATAATGGAAAAAATGAGTTTGACCCCAAACACCTCGAAATGTCACAAATAGGAGTCAGACATGTACCTGGAGGCTGGAAATGAGCCCTAGCCACTCTTGTTATATCATCTGAGATATATTATGGGGTCCTGGTGGCTACAGGGACCCGAAAACAGTCATGAGGGTTGATACCGAAAATTAGCAAAAATCGTCAAAAAAAGTTTTTGGGACAAGATTTGCTAATTTAACAAATAGCTCAGAATGGATATCACAGTCACTTCGTGAGTACCCATGACCTAAATATACTTGTTAGAAAGCTCAGATCTGATGCTTTCATTTGATCTATCTACCTTTGCTATTATCTGAAGTTTTTTTTTCAGCTTCCAGCCAAGGAAGAACCTGACATCGTACCCGATTTTGAGCAACGTAGCCTGGATGGAAGAAGTGACTATGCCCCCTTAAACCCCAAAACTTCAAAAAGTCATCCCAGGAGGCCAGAAGTCATCCCTGGACTGCGGCCTTATGTCCAAAGCCATCCAACAAGAGCATTTTTTTTTTAATTCGGTCGATTTAAAAAAAATCTGCGAACTATTTTATTTCTCTCAAAAAAGTGCCAAAAAGTGACTTTTTGTGCAAAAAAGTGCCCGTACAATATTTTTTCATCTAATAAACTTTTTATGACTCAGAATACACTTAGGCTTCAGGTCAATGTGTTTTCGTTTGGGGGAGGGGCCCAGGGAAAAAAACACCTTTTTTTTCTCGGATTGGTCAAACCTCGTTTTTACTACCTTTAAAAAATATCAAAACCATAAACCAGGAGCCCTAATTATATTCTTGATACTGAGCGGCAGGCAGGCAACTAGAGCTACATTTCAGGGGGGGGGCTAATTCTTCCAACCATAGACAGAGTGACTGAAAGAAGGGGCGAAAACACAACAAAAGCCTCATTTACAAGTAAATGGTCTTTTAAAGACCTGTTAAGTCCTCGGGTGCGGCTGCAACGAGATGGTCACCAGCCCCCGAAGCTGTCTCTGCCCGGGCTGACAGACACGACGGGGGGGCTGAAGCCCCGTGAGCCCAATGGATGTTGCATAGACCCTAAACCTTATCTGCAGATGAACAGTACCACTCAGTGAGGGGTCCCGTTCATCTGCAGATAAGGTTTAGGGTCTATGAAATACTGCTGTTGTCTTGCGTACATTCTGAGTTCCATTGCAGGGGCCTCATTTATGAGAAATGACGCAACGCTGCGTGAAAGCAGCGATGCGTCACTTTTCAGTGCGCACTCCTTGCGACATTCCTGATGCGTCATATTTAATGTATGATGCATCATGTCGCAAGGAGTTACAGATACGTCAGTATTTCTGACGTATCTGTAAGCGCAAAAGTGAAGCATTGCTAGAGTGTGTCACAAAAGTGACTCAACTCCAGCAATGCGTCCTTTCACATGGGGCAAACCCCATGTGAAAGGGCCTGCGTCAGTCTTACGCCTGCTGTGAGGCAGGCTCAAGAATTTGACGCAACGGTGTCCTAAAAGTGACGCAGTGAAATCTCATAATTTCACTGCGTCACTTTTACGACCCTTCCTTGCGTCAATACACCACCCTTGCATACATATACCTGGCGCAGGTATAATGTGGCGCAGGGGTTTACAAAGAGACGATTCTACCTAGATGCGTCTCTTTGTAAATATGACTCAACAAGGCGCATTTTTTATGCCACTGGTGCGTCACAAAAAGTGACGCATCGGTGGTGTAAAAGTGAGGCATAGCCTTATAAATGAGACCCCAAGTACTTGCCTTCTCGTGGAGTCAAGTGAGCTGAAACCTTTGGCCAGACCAATTTTAAGATCTTCGAGAACAGTACTTGCCAGGAGTATCTTTGAATAATAAAACAACTTCTTTGAAGTCAGCCTTCTCATCCAGATTACCACATACCCTTTTGAGCGAGGATCGCTAAGACTAAAACACAACACGACTGTGTGAAACATTACGCGTTCCTTATTATTTTGTATTAATATGTCTATATCACAAAAGACGGGGACTGCGTAGCTGTGCCCTCAGCTGATAAAGTGACAAACTTGAACACTGTTTTTTTCTAAGACTTCAACCACAGACATTCAAAAGCAAATTATACATACACAGTGCAAGTTTATAAAATATTACAATTGATTGCGTTAATTGACTCGTTCACAAATAATGTCTTATTCAATCAGGTGAGGAGTTCTGATGGAGGGAGTATCATGCAACCCTTTCCCTACCCCTTATCCGAAATCCCACGTGTGCAGTACTGTCCCTGTGTTTCACAGTCTCTCTGCCTGAAGAGGAAGCTTCCATCTTTCCTTATGTCATTAAAGCTTGCAGGTTTAATGACGTTAGACTTCGCAAAGTATAAACTTGTATGTTTGCTTTTGAGGAAGACTTAGACCATGCAACACAGGAACATATTTTACAAAAGTTTGGATTGAATTCCATTATATCCGTTGGCAAGATGTCTAAAATCCCAAAAAATATATTAATATATTTTTACATCCTTGACTTCCGGTGATCAGTTACATCTGCTGACCAGTTTAATCACCAATGCCCCCAAATAAAATCTTAGATATTCTCTCTGCTTTAGTCGCTTCTGGACAGGTTCATTGAACATATTATTTTGTCAAACATTCTAGCCTCTAACATGTGTTTGGCAAGACTGCTTTGCATATGTGTGGTCTCTGTCTGGAATGGCATAGTGTGTGAAAAACAATGACCTGGAATGCAGTCTAAGCAAAGGCAAGAAACTGGAATTAATAATATCATTCCCTTCATCGTATTGTCCCTTTGAAGGTTTGACCTGTGCGTGTTTTGTAAAGAAGTCTTCCCTTTAAAAACTTAGGCCCCCATTTCTGAAAGTCTGTGGTGTGCAGAACACTTCGTGCTGGAACAGTTACTGCTGGTGGTAGCAAACTCCACTTGGCTTGTGAAATACATTAGCATCGTTTTGCTTTTTGTGTAATAATGAAATGGAGCAAACATATTTTTTTGTTTCAGTCCATGCTACAGCAAGATTGTTGCACAATTGCAAAAATGAACAAGCTGGCTCCGTGGAGCCGACAGGGGGAGGGAACAGGAGATGTGCATGCGTACAGAGTGCACATCTCCTGTCCGTACACGTGCACATCTCCTGTCCGCGGAATTCAAGCTTTATTTCAGCAAGTAGGAAGAATCTTGCACAGGCCACCAGCCCCATGATTGTGGCCAGTCAGAGTGCGTCACAATGTGAAACTAATCTCATAAATATTAATGAGGTAGGCAGGATTGGGACCTACTCCAAATTAGCATTTTGTGAACTAACCTATTAGTATGTAAACAAGATGATATAAATCAACACTGGTATCAAACTGCAAGCAGTTTTTACTGCCAGTGTTACTGCATCGCTGGCCCGTAGTCACATACTCTGTAGCACCTCTTTTTCGGATGAGTCCCCCCACTTCTTTTTTTAGGACTTGAGCCCTGGTGAAGGGTCTCAAAATCCAGCAATAAAGGGAATGTGTGAAGCTAATTTAATAGTGACAAAAAGTAATCCTGCTGAAATAAACAAAACAAGCATTGGCATAGCCAATAGGTCTTGCCTTTGGGAACTAATAAGTGTTAAGGCAGAGATATTGAGTTTGTGTTTGTTTTTAAGCTGTGTTGTGCAGAAGTCTGCAGTATGCTGAAATGTTATAATAAAGAAGTGTGAGAAGCATTTTTGTTACTTATGATGTATAATGTACAACAAAATGACGATGATAAAAAACTATTAATTAGAAGTAATGATTTGTGTTTTTTTATGTTTGAATGCTGGCACCTTGTATCTGCCTGTTCTAATCGTTGCCTTTTTATGGTGTTTATTGTTAAAGGTGTGGTAAATAAATAATTAATTACCGGTTCTATTTTTCGGGATACTCATACAAACAGATAGCTCAATAAATAAGAGTCAAGATTCGAGGTAGCTAGAGTGTACAGGCTTTAATCAGGCATAAAAGGACAGGAACAGGACAGCCTGCATGGGAATGGGATGGCAGGGCCCTACAGCTGCCGGGGGCAGGATCTGGGAATGATGCGCATAACTTTTAATAACAGAACATTAGTATATATAGTTAAACAAAATACATTGCATTCAATACAGTAGGCGTAGCAGTAGGCGGAGTTTGTAGCAGTCGCGAAAGATAAGGGCAAAATGAGGTAACAAGAAGGCGTGTACAGGGCGTATACACAGACATGTGATGTAAACGTAACAGAATATGTCATAAACGGGGCGGAAACATGGAGGGGGCTACCTGAGCAGCTGGGACCTCTAACCTAGTGGTGCGCGCAAACTGACAATGACGTGTTACCAGGGAGAACTGGGGGGCTATGACTTCTGCGCTAGAAGAGGAGACTAAAGTCTGGAGTGTCAGAGCGACATGTACCCAGGCATATCTAGTATCTGGTGTTTAGAGTACATGTTGATAGAATCCAAAAGTTATCAGAGTAAAGGCTAACAGACATTAAGACTGGTGCATGCATAATTCTACATGTAGTGCGTGTGCGGGGAATATTCTATAAATATTAATACAGTATTTCTCTTACATGGAGACATAAAGGCTAGACCATGACGGAAACTATTGATGCGATTCAGTAGCTTAGGAATGCAGAGAAGGAGGGCTGGACTGATAACTAGAAACATAACATATTCTTGGCAGACTGGGAGGCAGAGCCAGGCCGAGCCGGGCACTGCGAGGCATGAAAGTAAGCTAAGAGTCAGGGATACAGGTGGGGGCTGTATCGCTCCTTGGAGAGGGTTCAGAAAACAGGAGCTGAATCTAAGTCCGGGCCCTTTTGAGGCCTAGAAACGGGGATAATTCAATGAATTAACGTGCACACTGTAAAACGTGGCAACGTAGCTTTACATAGGCCCGATATTCGTTGTATTCACGAAAACTGGAAACTGGCATACTAGAGATGGACACAACTATAATTGCGTCTTTAATCGATCATAGGGGAATACATGCATATCGATCATGCACATATAACATAACATAGGGAACACGTAGGCACATACAACATGGCAAAATTTACTTTTCCACATTCCCTCCTTGTGCCCTACGTTTCCATCAGGAAACATCTATATTCATGATACCATCTATCATTTCATACAGCATCATTTGCTCGTCTCGAATTGTCCTGGAACGGGACTTAGGACTAGGAATACAAGAGGTAGCACAAATGCCGCAAATCGCAGGGCCACATTGTATACAGAGGCAGCAACTGAATATGATCATTACTGCAATACCTAGGAATGACAATACTTTCCATCCCCAGGCAGATATGATACTCCAGAGCCAACCGGACCATGTCCAGGAGCCTGGATTCTGGTGTAACTGATGGGCACCTTTATGAAGTCTGGTTATAGCTGAATAAACAGACGGCGCGTTATTAGGAATGAAAATGCAGCAACTAGATCCGATGACTCTACATGCTCCTCCTCTATCGGCCAGTATGACGTCAAGAACGAGACGATTTTGGAGCACGACAAATCTCATAGCAGATTGCTCTTCGGTTAAGTTACCTAGAGCAGAAGTAGTCTCATTCACTACTGCTTCAAGGGTTCTGGTTAACCTACGGATTGACTTACTATTCTGGACAGGTCCTATAAAGAAAAAGAAACCTCTATTGAAATCTGTATACTGTTCTAGAGCAGTTTCAGTTTGATCGACAATTGGGGACTCAATCTCCCGTCTATTTCTGACGTGTACTAGATGTGTGTTTCTGTGATAATCAGATGGGGCTAGAAAAACTGGTGGCAGTAGGAAGGCAATATAACATGTTCCATCCCAATCGAGGGGCAGACGAACATATGCGGTCTGACCACAAACAAAATAAGAATGACGTGAAGCTTTGAAAATAGATTTCCCACTGTCACTATACTCGACAGTAGTAGTACAATCACTATGTCCTACATGTGCGGAACCATTCTTTCGGACACATAATTCGCCTTTGACTGGTAGTACTGAAATAGCAGGTAAGTCTGGAGTAGTATCAGACTGAACATTCAGGACCATAAAATTCGAAGAATAATTACCTAAATTGTAAACTTCATTTTCTAGATCTAACCCTGTTCTATGGGGGAGACCTTGCTTGTCTGGAAAACATGTTCTATTCAGAAGGGACACATCATTTGAAGATGACGTTAACATGGACCATGCTCCCCCGAACCATTATGTGAAAACGGATAAGGAAAGAGTGGCAGAACTCCCTTCGGTGTCTGGAAAGGGGGGAGTCGACCACACACCCAACAATTAGTAGCATTGCTGGTCTGGTGTGAATAGTGCAACATTCTTACAAATGTGTTATTTCTCATAGCAAGACGATAGGATAACTCGTGAGGAGGCAGATCACTAAATGTGTGCTCTACTGTAGCATTAGAAAACTTATTTACATGAGAAATTGGAAAACATAAATGCAATGCATAACTTGTGCAGGTAACCATCAAACTTAGAAACAATAGAAAACTTAGAAAAACGATACATCGGATAGAGTTTTGACTAACTCTCTCACTATGGGGGTCTATCTCATACATGTCAGATACCTGTCTAACCGTTTCACCCGAGAGGGACTTAGACAATTAAACTGGCTGACTTATTTTACTAGACCGGAGCTTTAACTTATACTCCTGTTGCGGAGTTTTCTCTAACAGAGGAACTTTCAGTTCAGGATTCAGATCAATGTCTGGTTTCAGGCAGTCTTTCAGACAGTCTTTAGAAATGTCCTTTAAAAATGTCTTTTTCCGGACTTCATGGAACTTCTTGATATGGGACAGATGGACCCAACCCTTGCGGCCCTCCAACTTCACGGCCGTACGGGTGGTCAGAAGGACAAGTCGTGGCTCCTTCCAACGAGGCTCCAGCGGACTTGAACGATCAAAATTCCTTACAAGGACGAGGTCGCCTGGAATGACCTCATGCGGTTTCACTTCAGTATTGTCTGGGAATGTAGCGGCAACCTGTGAACGACAAGAGTGTAGGGCAGACATCAAGGAAGCTAGGTAATCTGTCAACATATTACTGGAAACATCTGTAATACTGCGGGGTCTAGGTGTACCCCACATGTTTGGGGGGCGGCCGAATACGACCTCATAAGGGGACAGACCTGATCTGGAGTGTGCGACCATTCGCATAAAGAATAAAGCAACTGGCAGGGCAACTAGCCAGTCTACACCTTTCTCTTTACATGTCTTGGCAATACGGATTTTCAGGGTCTGATTATGTCTCTCTACGAGACCGGCTGCTTCAGGATGGCGCACACAATGGAACTTCCACTGGTACCCTAACAAGAGGGAAACATGTTTCATTAACTCGGATGAGAATGGCTGGCCGTTATCAGAATACACGACCCTAGGGAGTCCATAACGGGGGAAGAATTCACGAACCAACTGCTTGGCAGTGGTCGCTGCTGTGTAATCTGGAACTGGATATGCTTCTGTCCACCTGGACAAAGCGCATACAACTACAAGGACATACTTGAAACCTCGACATCGCTCCATCTGAATAAAATCCATCTGGAGGACTTCGAAAGGGTGGTCAGGAGGTTGGAATCCACCTTGTTCCACCGGGACACTTTTACCTGGATTGAATTGACAACATATCATACAAGTACGGACTTTCTGCTTGGCTGCAGCTCGTAAGTGCTTGTTAAACCAAAGGTTCTGAATACTGTCTAACATGGCTTTTTCTCCTAGGTGTGCTGGACTATGTGCGGTATTGATAATGACTTGAACCATAGAGTCAGGGAGAAACCATGTGGCTTTTCCCTTCGTCAACCATCCCTGATCTGTCTGGACCCCTCCTTGTTCGGACCATTTCTTGATTTCTTCAGGAGTAGCATGTAACTGTATGTCTATGACATCTTGTGTAGGGTCCTTAACTGTCATACAAGTAATCTGTTCTGGAGTGGATGTCTGTGTCTTGTTAACTGGAATGTCTGGTGTCTGAGCTGTAAGCTTGGCTGTTCGGTCTGCTAGATCATTACCTTGGGAAATGATGTCAGTAACTTTCGTATGTGCCTTGCACTTCATGATAGCGATAGCTGTCGGTAAATGTATTGCATCTAACAGAGCTTGAATGAGGAGACCATGCTGAATCTTGGTTCCATGAGAAGTCATGAAACCTCTCTCCTGCCAGAGCACTCCGAAGTCGTGTACAACTCCGAATGCGTAACGTGAATCTGTATATATGTTTACTTTCAGGTTCTTGGCACGTATGCAGGCTTGGGTCAGAGCAACTAGCTCTGCTGCTTGAGCAGACAGTGTGTCAATACGGTGTGTTTCAATAACTTCAGTGTCAGTAGTCACTGCATACGCGGCTACTAGTTCTCCTGTACTCGTTCTCATACATGAACCATCCACATAAAGTGTCAGGTCGGGATCAGGTAATGCAATGTCTGTCAGGTCTTGTCTTGGCTTAGTCATAGTGTTAATGACTTCCACACAGTCATGTGTGGCAGGATTTTAAGTAACTGACGGTAACAGAGTAGCAGGATTTAGAACGTTGCAGCGTCTGATTTCTATGTGTGGCTGGAACAGTGTCAGTTCATAACCTGTTAAACGTGCAATGGTCAAGTGCTGAGTCTGTGTTCGGTTTAAAAGAACTTCCACGGAGTGTGGAACTTGTACTGTCAGGGAGTGTCCTAATACTATGGAATCACTTTGTCTGATTGCTAGAGCTGTGGCTGCAACTGACTTGAGGCACGCAGGCAAAGTCTGGGCTACTGGATCTAATGTGCTCGAAAAAAAAGCACAAGGCTTGTACTGTCCGGCTTGATCTTGTGTGAGAACAGATAATGCAGTACCATCACGTTCTGTGACAAAAAGTGTAAAAGGCTTACTGTAGTTCGGTGTAGCTAGAACAGGTGCTTGGCATAAAGCTTTCTTTAACTCATTAAAACTAAGTGTATGTTCAGATGTCCAAGGGAGGACAGTCGATATGGCTGCCTCCTGTGTCGTTAACTGTATCAGTGGCTTTGCTAGAAATGCATACTGAGGAATCCATTGTCTGCAATAAGAAGTGAGGCCAATAAAAGCACGTACCTCCTTCTGTGTCTTGGGCTGTGGAAGACTCGCTATTAACTGGATACGGTCTGGTGTCAACTGCCTACCCCACTTGGACAGTAAGTGGCCTAAGTAGATCACTTGCTGGACACAGAATTGAAGCTTCGAAGGGGACACCTTGTGCCCCATCTCGGCTAGGAAATACAGAACTGTAAGTGACGCTCGCTCGCAGTCACGTTCAGAACGGGCTGTGATCAGTAGATCATCTACATACTGGAGCAGGGCAGTGTCAGTTGGCATGTGAATATTGTCTAGTTGTCTTTTAAGTGCTTGACTGTAAATACTAGGGCTTTCTGTGAAACCTTGAGGAGCTCGTGTGAATTTATAGCTCCTTCCATTTAAACAAAAACCGAAAAGGTACTGGCTGTCTGGATGAATCGGGACACTGAAAAATGCATTCTTGAGGTCTATAACAGTAAAAAATGTAGCTTCAGAATCAATAGCTGTCAATAGAGATGAAATATCTGGGACTACTGGATACTGGGGTATGATACATTTATTAAGTTCTCGAAGGTCAATCACTAATCAATATACTGGAGGTGCATTTGGATCAGTATGTTTCATGACTGGAATGATAGGATAATTACATACATTGGAGTCAGTTTCTACGACTACTCCTTGAGCAATGAGCTCGTCAATAATTTTGGATAAGGCTGCTACAGCCTCAGGTGGCAATCTGTACTGTCTGATCCGTGGCAAGACTATACCTTGCTTGAGGGTCACACGATGGGGTGTGATTCGCATAAAACCTACATCAGTTGGACCTTGCGCCCATAAATGCTGTGGAACATTGGACAATCTTGGATCAAAATCACGTAATACATAATGACCTTTAAAGTCTCTTAAAAACAATCGTATTCCTTCTGGAGAGCAGCAAATAACTGCACCTAATTCTTTTAATGTTTTAATGCCTAACAAATTTTCTGGACATGACTTCGTAAGTAACAAATCAGTAGTTCGGGACAATGGACCAACTTCTAGAGTAACTGGCTTTGAAATCTCGTTAACAATAGGCTTTCCTGAAAATCCAAGGGAAACATTTCTAGAGCCTGAGAGCGGAGCCCCTGGAACCTCGTCATGACTGATAGTAGTCCTACTTGCCCCTGTATCAATCAAAAACTTTCTGTCTTTCCCCAATACTTGACTATGTACATAGGGACCCTCTTGATCTACAGGTATCTCGATGAGAGGCAAGCCTACCTCCCTCTCTAGGCTGTTTCATGAATACGTTTGATACTCTGGATACTCTGTCTGGGCATACTGGTACATCTGCTGTGTAACATGCTGTGTTGCAGCAATAGGCTGCGGTGCTGGAACTGTCTGTTGTGCATTCTGTGGTGTCTGGGAAGTCTGTGAAACTTGTTCTTGTCTAGGCGGACGTGGTCTTTCTTTAGTCTTACCAGTTGCTATGTTGTGTTTCAGAACTGCACACTCGTTTATAAAATGACCTGGTTGTTTACAATAATTGCATGTCCCTTTAACGGGAGCTGCAGGATGACTGGCTTGATTCGGACCCCTCTTCTGACTGTCTTGTGGAACAGATTGTGCAACTAGTACTTTCATTTTCGTGTCTTTCATACGTCTCCTTTCGTGTTCTTGCTCTTCCCTGATTCTATTCTGGTGATACTGGAGCATCTGTAACATTTGTGACGGGGTACTAGCTTGCCAGGTACTTTCGACTTTCAAAACTCGATTTTTAACTTGTGGGCTTGAATTCTCGACTAGTTTAGTAACAAAAAGATGAGGGTATGACTCGCTACCTGTCTTCAAACCACTGTTAATAATAAAACATTTTTCAAATCTAGAATAAAAATCACTAGTATCTTCATCCTGTTTCTGTTTACATGCTGAGATTGCATCCCAATCTTCCTTTTTCGTGGCTAATAACCTTGGCAAAACTTGTATCAATAACTCGGGCAATTCTTTACATTTGTCCCCAAGACCGGTACCTGGTACTCGTATTTTATCTTCAGCTTCTAGAGCTGTCCAATCAATCTTTTTCTCTCCCACCTCCCATTCCTTTTCCTTGAGTTTTTCATATACCCCTGCGGGCAACAGGACCTTTAACATTTTAATGATATCTGGATACGTGTATTCTCCCATACGGAGCATGTCTTTTAATTCTCGATGGAACCCTGCTGGATCTTTGTCGTGACAGGGAATTAATTTCTTCATCTCTAAGAGTTCCATCTATGTGATAGGGGTGTAAACAAATACTCGTTGCATTTCACCACCCGGTGTCCTAACTGGGTGTACTTCTCGTAACGGATGCTGTCTATCTATGTAAAATGGTTTACTTTCTGGAGGTGAGACGTGAACAAAATGCGGGTTCAGAAATGTTCTATATTTGTGGCGCTGTTCTAGAATGACACTACTTAAATCGGTACCTAAACCTTTCCATTTATACTGGAGTAACTCGTTCAGAATATCATGTAACGGATCTGGATCAGAATGTTGTCCTTCATATAGTGTAATGAGGTGCTGGATCATATACATACCCACCAGTCGTTGCTCGGCTGGGGGCAGTTTCAGAAACATTTGTGCCACTATTTCGTCTGGAAAAGTGGTAGAATCAGTAATCCATCGGACTGCTGATCGGGCTAGTTCTTGTTCATGCATGGTACTAAGTTCACTATAACCGATTCGTGATTTCAGAATGTGATCGGTAGCTTGAAATACTTGTTCTAGAGAATATTGTTCTGGTGCTGGAAGATGAAAGACTTTCTTGTGTTCTAGGCGTGAATGTCGGTCTGGAAATCTAGATTTACCTACATACGCTATTCTGGCGGTATTCTCGTCTTCTACTTCTTCAGTATCAGAGTTATCTTCTTTCTCGCTTACTTGTGCTGTTTTGCGTTTCTCGTGTAACCTTATTATTTCCTTACGAATTTTCTTGTACATACTGTCTATACTACTGAGTGTCTTGTGTCTTCCCTCGGCTATATGATCACTCCACTTTGTCAGGACTTTCATTTCGATTGGATCTTTGTCTGGATAATCTTGTTCCCTTATTAAACAATTGATTAGAAACTTTAATAGCATGAGCTGAGTCTCAGCTTTCCTTAGAGACATGATTTCGCCAATACTTTCTGGATCTTCTCCTGTACGGATGAAACGATATATTCTGTCTAGATCTTCTTTCATATTCGGTAGGGTGTCCAAATACTCGGTCACCCGTCTTGCGCGCAATGAATATATAACCATATTATCATCGCCTGGGACTGGATCATAACGGCATTCGGTGAGAGCTCGCCTGATATCTGCAACGGACTGATGTTTGGGCGTACGCTGTAACGCACGTTCATGTAACTCGACTAACGTTATACGTTTGTGTGGCGGCGGGGTACCCGGAGGACCTCCTCCCGCGGCCCCTAAACTGGAATCGTCGACTGATACTCTTCGTGCTGGCAGAGTGACCGATGTAGCGGGAACTTGTACTATGGACTGGACCGGGGGTGCCGTAACAGGTGCTGTAACAGGTGCCCCGGTGGCTGGAGGAACAGGAATTACATTATTTACCGGAGCTGGCGGAGCAGGATTCGCATATTCTGGGACTGTGTCGTCCAAATAGGACGAGAGAAAAATATCAGCTGCGGTCGGTTTGTGACGTAGCTTAATCGGAACTAATGGCGGCGGAAAATTACATGGTGCTTCCGGGGTTGCTTTTGGCAAACCCTCGGCAAGAAGAGGATACATACCCTTAATGAGGGCATTTCTCTGTCTGTCTGACTGTTCGGCTTTAACTCGTTCACCTACTTCAATAAATTCCCTTTCTTGGGCTCTTTCTGAGGATTCTCTACTTAATTCAGACTTTATGATTTCTTTTTCTGTTCTTTTATGAGATTCTTTGCGCCATAACTCGATGGCGTCTCTCTGGGACTGTCTGGCTTTCTTTTTCCATAATGCTTCTTCTACTCGCATGATGCACTCGGCATCCCACGTACCTGATACGGGCCATCTATACTTTTCCTCTAATTCCTTGGTGTACTCCACCCATAAATCTAGATATAATATGGCACTTATGCCATGCTTTTGATACATAAAATGACCTGGACTGTCCCTAGGCGGGACAGGAACTGCTTCCTCGAGCAGACCTTTTCTAGTTTTTAACTGACGTAACTTTGAGAACAGAGGCATAACTAGGCTGGAGTCTGGACACAATACAATACACGATAAACACAATAATAACTGAAAAACGAATCATTCATACCACGACATTGAAAACACATGAAATAACATTTTGGACAGAATATTACCTGAAATACTGAAAACAGAATACATGAATTTCTCAAAAACAGAACTTACTGGAACAGAAACTTACTAGAATGACTAGATGCACTGCTAAAACAGTACGAAACTTACTGGTCCCATAAAGAGACACGTCAGGACCCGCATCCACCTAAGTGGACACTTCGTGTTGGATCTGTGTACCCAAACCCACGGACCAGAGACAAATCAATTGACCCTGTCTAGATACTACCCCAGCAATGGTACTCACCGGGCAGCAAGAACGGAAGGCCTCGGACTGGACTGGACTGCTACGACGACGGACGGACGAACCTCGGACTTTAGTTACAGGTGGGCCTCCGGATACCTCGGACCTTGGACTCTCGGCTTGGGCTCTGGTCGGGACTCGCCGCGTTCCTCCACCACCTCGTCTGGACGCTGGACCGAAACCTCCGTCTCCTCCGTGGGCCTGAGGGATACTTGAAGCAGAAATATCTGCACGTGCACGGTATGGTTCCGTCACGGCTGCAGAGGATCAGGGGGCCTGCGTGGCTTCTCCGGCGCGTGGGGAAAGGGCAAGTCCCTATTCGGGCGCCATTATGTGGTAAATAAATAATTAATTACCGGTTCTATTTTTCGGGATACTCATTCAAACAGATAGCTCAATAAATAAGAGTCAAGATTCGAGGTAGCTAGAGTGTACAGGCTTTAATCAGGCATAAAAGGACAGGAACAGGACAGCCTGCATGGGAATGGGATGGCAGGGCCCGACAGCTGCCGGGGGCAGGATCTGGGAATGATGCGCATAACTTTTAATAACAGAACATTAGTATATATAGTTAAACAAAATACATTGCATTCAATACAGTAGGCGTAGCAGTAGGCGGAGTTTGTAGCAGTCGCGAAAGATAAGGGCAAAATGAGGTAACAAGAAGGCGTGTACAGGGCGTATACACAGACATGTGATGTAAACGTAACAGAATATGTCATAAACGGGGCGGAAACATGGAGGGGGCTACCTGAGCAGCTGGGACCTCTAACCTAGTGGTGCGCGCAAACTGACAATAACGTGTTACCAGGGAGAACTGGGGGGCTATGACTTCTGCGCTAGAAGAGGAGACTAAAGTCTGGAGTGTCAGAGCGACATGTACCCAGGCATATCTAGTATCTGGTGTTTAGAGTACATGTTGATAGAATCCAAAAGTTATCAGAGTAAAGGCTAACAGACATTAAGACTGGTGCATGCATAATTCTACATGTAGTGCGTGTGCGGGGAATATTCTATAAATATTAATACAGTATTTCTCTTACATGGAGACATAAAGGCTAGACCATGACGGAAACTATTGATGCGATTCAGTAGCTTAGGAATGCAGAGAAGGAGGGCTGGACTGATAACTAGAAACATAACATATTCTTGGCAGACTGGGAGGCAGAGCCAGGCCGAGCCGGGCACTGCGAGGCATGAAAGTAAGCTAAGAGTCAGGGATACAGGTGGGGGCTGTATCGCTCCTTGGAGAGGGTTCAGAAAACAGGCGCTGAATCTAAGTCCGGGCCCTTTTGAGGCCTAGAAACGGGGATAATTCAATGAATTAACGTGCACACTGTAAAACGTGGCAACGTAGCTTTACATAGGCCCGATATTCGTTGTATTCACGAAAACTGGAAACTGGCATACTAGAGATGGACACAACTATAATTGCGTCTTTAATCGATCATAGGGGAATACATGCATATCGATCATGCACATATAACATAACATAGGGAACACGTAGGCACATACAACATGGCAAAATGTACTTTTCCACAAAGGGGTGGGTATAAATAACAGGAGAGTGAAGGTTACTTACTTTGTTATTGAGAGTGATAGATTTAGTGAGTTAATTAGTGGGAGATAGTTAGTGAGAGATTGAGAGAGTTAGTAAGAGTGATGAAATTAGTGAGAGAGTTAGTGAGAGTGAGAGAGTTAGCGAGTGAGTTAGTTAGTGAGAGAGAGTTATTGAGTTAGTGAGAGTGAGTGAGATTTAGTTAGTGAGAGTGAGAGAGTTAGCGAGTGAGTTATTGAGAGTGAGTTAGTTATGATCACCAATTATAAGTGAAATGGGAATGTCAGAATTTCATTGCTCCGGTTTACTCCACCCAGGAGTAAAGAAAAAACAACAACTCCACTAACCCATGTCATACACTAACTACAGGCAGCCAGTAAAGCTGTACCGGGGCCACACCGGCGTGACGGTGAAGCACCCTCTACAGGGACAGGCTACAGACGGTAAATTCTCTACTCTGTCCACCCAACGGCAAGGACAGGATACAGCATCCAAGGCCGAGTCTACTCAGGACAGAGGTGAGGGACCCGAAGGCATGCACAAAATACAGCAATTTGTTAACATGCTTTGTAAGGTCCACCCCGGAGCAACAGGAGCTCCCCTAGCAGGGGTGGATAGCAGACCCTGCTCTGGGAGGAGTAAAGTTTAATAGATGACTGACTTGGAAGAGGGGTGCAGAGAAGGATCTGCTTTATTCCAAGCCCCATCCAGCGAAGATGTAATGGCAAGAAGAGGAATTTGCCTTTCTGCCATTCAACAGACACCAGAGCTCAACGCCCTGGCAGTGGCGGGCAGGTAGGGGCAGTGCAAGGATTTCAGTGGTGCAGGCGCGTAGTGCAAACAGTATGCATGGGAGGGGGTGGGCCAGGTGGATAGAAGGGACACCAGCAGGTAGCTACAAGGCCTTCAACACCCACTCCACTCAAAAACAGCCGGTGTGGAAGGAAAAAGCAGGATGCACCGCACAGCACACACGGACTACAACTCCCACTCCACTCAAAAGCAGCCGGTGTGAAGGAAAAAGCAGGATGCACCGCACAGCACACACGGACTACAACTCCCACTCCACTCAAAAGCAGCCGGTGTGGAAGGAAAAAGCAGGATGCACTGCACAGTACACACGGACTACAACTCCCCCTCTACTCAAAAGCAGCCGGTGTGGAAGGAAAAAGCAGGATGCACTGCACAGCACACACGGACTACAACTCCCACTCCACTCAAAAACAGCCGGTGTGGAAGGAAAAAGCAGGATGTACTGCACAGCACACACGGACTACAACTCCCACTCCACTGAAAAGCAGCGGGTGTGGAAGGACAAAGCAGGATGCACCGTACAATACACACAGACTACAACTCCCAATCCACTCAAAAAGAGCCGGTGTGGAAGGAAAAAGCAGGATGCACTGCACAGCACACACGGCCTACAACTCCCACTCCACTCAAAACAGCCAGTGGGGAAGGAAAAAGCAGGATGCACCGCACAGCACACACGGCCTACAACTCCCACTCCACTCAAAAACAGCCGGTGGGGAAGGAAAAAGCAGGATGCACCGTACAGCACGCACGGCCTACAACTCCCACTCCTTTCAAAAACAGCCAGTGTGAAAGGAAAAAGCAGGATGCACCGCACAGCACACATGGACTACAACTCCCACTCCACTCAAAAACAGCCGGTGTGGAAGGAAAAAGCAGGATGCACCGCACAGCAAACACGGACTACAACTCCAACTCCACTCAAAAACAGCCGGTGTGGAAGGAAAAAGCAGGATGCACCGCACAGCACACACGGACTACAACTCCACTGTACATGTCGAAGTTACCGGTCACCTGTGGACTGCGGCAGCGCAAGCAAGCAGCATCTCGCCAACCTCTTAAGACACAGCAGAAGCCTTTCATGATCGTGGCCTCCACATAGCATGCACCTCACCCGATGAACAGCGCCTAGACGCCGGCGTAGCACTTCATAAAGGTTATTATTGTAGCAGACGAGACAGCTCTCGTGGTCTCACTTCACCAGATGGTGAATAGTGAGACTAGTACAATATAAGGCAAGGGAGACACTTCTAGGCATGGCTGGTCCCAAACAGATACTCTTGATGTTGAGGTTCAGTCTGCTGCCGGTGCTCGCCAGGTAGAGAGCGAGAGGTGCAGGACGAGACATTCGTGTCACAGGTTCATGCAATCGTGGTCAAGTGGGGAAGCCAAGGTTACGATCACACCCTTCAGACATCATCTCATCAACATCGCCTTTTACTGATCACCTTGAATGATGTACATTTAGGGGTCACCTGGGGTGGGGATTACCATCCACAGTGCCCCCTGAGAGCCCCCCCATGCAGGCCGAAGCAACAAACTCTGAGTTCCAGAAACAAAGTGGGGACTATAGGAAAAGCGCCACCTCGAATCTGCATAAACATGCCACAGGCTGGCCAGCACAGACTTCATTGCACGTCTACAAATAACAAATCCCTCGATTCATGCCGCCCTTCGAGGCTCTAGCTTGCTGCAGGAGTTCTTACCAACAGTAGCTAATAACAAGATCAAGCAAGCATCGGCTGCACCAGTGCTGCTTCGGCTGCACTGGTGCAGCTTCTCAGACTTGAGGCGTTGCACCAGTGCAGCATAGAAAAGAAACTTTTTAATAAAAGGATTTAAAACTAATTCAAGATATACATTATCTAAGGAATGTTATAAAAACTCAGATATGGAGAATATTTTTCATTTTCGTCCATTTTTGACCGTTTTGGAGCACTTTGAAGCACTGATGCAGCTTTGGGATTTTTATGGTTATTTTGATCAGAGATGCTCCTAATGTGTTTAAAATTCATGTGGGATGTATCCAAGACACTGCCATCACACCTATATAGTTTTTAAATGATTTTGATGTATTAAAATTTTGACCTCCATAAGGGGGGAAAGGTTGAACTTTTACCCCGCTCGGAGTTCCATGACTTTCGTGTCCTTGTCCCCCTGAAATTTAAAATTGCATTTTCAAAGTAATGTGTACAACTATTCATTCTGTGTCATTCATTGTGTGTTTAGCATGCTATTGGGCCACTGTAGCACTTGTTTTTTTTTCGTTTTTATGCCTTTTTGACCGTTTTTGAACACTTTGATGCTCCAAATGGTCTTTGGACTTAGTCACTTTTTGCTTCATGGAGATTTCAAAAGTGTTAGAAAGTCACTTTGGAGGCACACAGGACAGTGCAAATGCACCTATATAGCAATCAGGACACTCCAATCACACCTATATAGTTTTTAAATGATTTTGATGAATTAAAAATTTTGACCTCCATGAGTGGTGGAAAGTTTGAACTTTTACCCCGCTCGGAGTTCCATGACTTCTGTGACCTCGTCCCCCTGAAATTTAAAATAGCATTTTCCAAGTAATTTGTAAATATATTCATTCTGGGTCATTCATTGTGTGTTTAGCTTGCTATTGGGCCAGTGTAGCACTTTGTTTTTTTCATTTTTATGCATTTGTGACCGTTTTTAAACACTTTCATGCACCAATGATGTCTTTGTACTTCGTCATTTTTCACTTCATGGGGACTTCAAAAGTGTTAGAAATTCATTTTGGAGGCACACAGAACAGTGCAAATGCAGTTACATAGCATTCAGGACACTGCAATTACACCTATATAGTTTTTAAAAGATTTTGATGTAATAACATTTTTGACCTCCATGGGGAGGGCCCTTAAGCTGAACTTTTACCCAGCTCGGAGTTCCATGACCTTGTCCCCCTGAAATTGAAAATCGAATTTTCAAAGTGTTTAGTAAAACTGTTCATTCTGTGTCATTCATTATGTCTTTAGCCTGCTATTGGACCACTGCAGCACTATGTTTTGTTAATTTTAACCCAATGTTGACCTTTTTTGACCACTTTGATGCACCAGTGAAGTTTTTGGACTTAGTCATTTTTCACTTCATGGAGACTTCAAAAGTGTTAGAAATTCATTTTGTAAATACCTAGAACGGTGCAAATGCAGCCATATAGCATTCAGGGCACTACAATTACACCTATATAGTTTTTAAATGATTTTGATGCAATAACATTTTTGACCTCCATGGGGAGGACACTCAAGCTAAACTTTTACCCAGCTCCGAGTTCCACGACCTCGGGTGGAAAAAGTGACTTTGCCCCCTTAAACCCAAAAACTTCAAAAAGTCACCCCTGGAGGCCAGAAATGGGTCTTAGACACTCTTGGTATGTCATCTGAGGTATACTATGGTGTTCTTGGGTCCAGAACTAGAAATGTGATGTGACTCTGATATCTAGGGCCTATAATGGAAAAAATGAATTTGACACCAAACACCTCAAAATGTCTGAAATAGGACTCAGACATGTACCTGGAGGCTGGAAATGAGCCCTAGACACTCTTGCTATATCACCTGAGATATAATATAGGGTCCTGGTGGCCACAGGGACCCAAAAACAGTCAGGTGGGTTGATACTGAAAATTAGCAAAAATCGTCCCAAATTTTTTTTTTACAAGATTTGCTAATTTTCCAAATAGCTCAGAATGGATATCAGAGACACTGTTTGAGTGCGCAAGATATGAATACACTTGTTAGAAAGGTCAGCTCTGATGCTTTCATGTGATATATATAACTTTGATATTATATAAAGTTTTTTTTCCGCTACCAACCAAGGGAAACACCTGATATCGTACCCGATTTTGAGAACATTGGGCTGGGTGGAAAAAGTCACTTTGCCCCCTTAAACCCGAAAACTTCAAAAAGTCACCCCTGGAGGCCAGAAATGGGTCTTAGACACTCTTGGTATGTCATCTGAGGTATACTATGGTCTTCTTGGGTCCAGAACTAGAAATCTAATGTGACTCTGATATCTAGGAGCTATAATGGAAAAAAATGAATTTGACACCAAACACCTCAAAATGTCACAAATAGGAGTCAGACATGTACCTGGAGGCTGGAAATGAGCCCTAGCCACTCTTGTTATATAATCTGAGATATATTATGGGGTCCTGGTGGCTACAGGGACCTGAAAACAGTCATGAGGGTTGATACCGAAAATTAGCAAAAATCGTCAAAAAAAGTTTTTTTGACAAGATTTGCTAATTTTCCAAATAGCTCAGAATGGATATCACAGTCACTTTGTGAGTACCCAGGACCTAAATATACTTGTTAGAAAGCTCAGATCTGATGCTTTCATTTGATCTATCTACCTTTGCTATTATCTGAAGTTTTTTTTTCAGCTTCCAGCCATGGGAAAAACCTGACATTGTACCCGATTTTGAGCACCTTAGGCTGAATGGAAGAAGTGACTTTGCCCCCTTAAACCCCAAAACTTCAAAAAGTCATCCCTGGAGGCCAGAAATGGGTCTTAGACACTCCTGGTATGTCATCTGAGGTATACTAAGGGGTCCTTAGGTCCAGAACTAGAAATTTGATGTGACTCTGAGCTCAATGTGATGTGACTCTGAGCTATATGGCCTATAATGGAAAAAATGAGTTTGACCCCAAACACCTCGAAATGTCACAAATAGGAGTCAGACATGTACCTGGAGGCTGGAAATGAGCCCTAGCCACTCATGTTATATCATCTGAGATATATTATGGGGTCCTGGTGGCTACAGGGACCCGAAAACAGTCATGAGGGTTGATACCGAAAATTAGCAAAAATCGTCAAAAAAAGTTTTTTTGACAAGATTTGCTAATTTTCCAAATAGCTCAGAATGGATATCACAGTCACTTTGTGAGTACCCAGGACCTAAATATACTTGTTAGAAAGCTCAGATCTGATGCTTTCATTTGATCTATCTACCTTTGCTATTATCTGAAGTTTTTTTTCAGCTTCCAGCCATGGGAAAAACCTGACATTGTACCCGATTTTGAGCACCTTAGGCTGGATGGAAGAAGTGACTTTGCCCCCTTAAACCCCAAAACTTCAAAAAGTCATCCCTGGAGGCCAGAAATGGGTCTTAGACACTCCTGGTATGTCATCTGAGGTATACTAAGGGGTCCTTAGGTCCAGAACTAGAAATTTGATGTGACTCTGAGCTCAATGTGATGTGACTCTGAGCTATATGGCCTATAATGGAAAAAATGAGTTTGACCCCAAACACCTCGAAATGTCACAAATAGGAGTCAGACATGTACCTGGAGGCTGGAAATGAGCCCTAGCCACTCTTGTTATATCATCTGAGATATATTATGGGGTCCTGGTGGCTACAGGGACCCGAAAACAGTCATGAGGGTTGATACCGAAAATTAGCAAAAATCGTCAAAAAAAGTTTTTTTGACAAGATTTGCTAATTTTCCAAATAGCTCAGAATGGATATCACAGTCACTTTGTGAGTACCCATGACCTAAATATACTGGTTAGAAAGCTCAGATCTGATGCTTTCATTTGATCTATCTACCTTTGCTATTATCTGAAGTTTTTTTTTCAGCTTCCAGCCAAGGGAAGAACCTGACATCGTACCCGATTTTGAGCAACGTAGCCTGGATGGAAGAAGTGACTATGCCCCCTTAAACCCCAAAACTTCAAAAAGTCATCCCTGGAGGCCAGAAATGGGTCTTAGACACTCCTGGTATGTCATCTGAGGTATACTAAGGGGTCCTTAGGTCCAGAACTAGAAATTTGATGTGACTCTGAGCTCAATGTGATGTGACTCTGAGCTCTATGGCCTATATTGGGAAAAATGAGTTTGATCCCAAACACCTCGAAATGTCACAAATAAGAGTCAGACATGTACCTGGAGGCTGGAAATGAGCCCTAGCCACTCTTGTTATATCATCTGAGATATATTATGGGGTCCTGGTGGCTACAGGGACCTGAAAACAGTCATACAAAGCAATTTGAATCCATACGAGGCAATTTTTAATTTGCGGCCATCTGGTCACCCTTTGAAATGGATAGGATATACTACAGAGGATGTAGTGCACTCTATTTCTTGAAGCATATGATGTACTGACTTAATTTCAATTGCAGTATGTAGCTAAGACATTTACAATTCATAGTGGTAACTCTCATGGTTGTGGCTTATAGGGACAAGGTACAAATCAAGTGTAACCTTCAGGTAAGTTTTTATTTTTCACTTTCATGTGTGTTGTAGAACACTTTATACTTTTGGCTATAATTCATAGTCTGTACATTATAGAGACATAATTTAAACAGCACTTTGTTCCTAGTGATGTGCATCTTACCCATGTGAATTATTATGTGTGTGGCGTATTGTAAAGTTGTCAAAATTTGAGGTTGAATGTATGACGTTTTTCAATACCGTCGCATGTACGAAAAAGTATGCCCTACATTTTGTCCCATACTTCTAAAACCATACAATCTGGATCCATAATTGGAAGTGCAGCATTAAGCTAACATGATGCCACTGTCCTGTGTTCATTTTCATGCATGTGGAAAGCTTCAAAGTGGTGTGAATCTTTCAGCGATTAAACACATATTTTTAAAAAAATTCCTTCAGCTTTTGCAAAATGTGTCACGTATGTTATGTCATCAGTCAAGATCCATATTAGATAGAGCTTGATTTCCAACTGCAACACATTCTATAACATAGCCTACTACAGTGTGCCATTTTATATGCATGTGGCTCACACACAAGGTGCATACAAAGCAATTTGAATCCATACGAGGCGATTTTTAATTTGCGGCCATCTGGTCACCCATTGAAATGGATAGGATATATTACATAGTATGTGGTGCACTATAAATCTTGAACCATATGAGGTACCGACCTAATTTCAATCACAGTATGTAGCTAAGACATCTACACTTTATAGTGGTAACTCTCATATTTGTGGCTTATAGGGACAAGGTACAAATCAAGTGTAATCTTCAGGAAAAGTTTTTATTTTTCACTTTCATGTGTGTTGAAGAACACTTTATGCTTTTGGCTACAAAATGTGAAGTTGAATGTATGATGTTTTTCAATAACGTCACATGTGTGAAAAAATATGCCTTACGTTGTGGCCCATAATTCTAAAACCATACAATCTGGATCCATAATTCTGAGTGCAGCATACAGTTACCATCATGCCACTGCCCTGTGGTCATTGTCATGCCTGTGCCATGCTTAGAAGTGGTGAGAATCATTCAGTGATTAAACGCATGTTTTATAAAATTTGCCTCCATTTTTTGCAAAATGAGTCACGTATATTGTGTCATCAGTCATGATCCATACTAGATAGAGCTTGATTTCCAACTGCAACACATTCTATAGCATACCCTACTACATTGTGTCATTTTAAATGCATGTGGCTTACACGTAAGGTACATACAACGCAATATGAATCCATACGACGCGATTTTCAATTTGCGGCCATCTGGTCGTCCCATTGAAATGGATAGGATATTATACATAGCAGAATGTGCCCTATAATTCTTGAAGCATATAAGTTAAAGACTTAATTTCAATTGCAGATTCTAGCTAAGATTCGTATGCATTATTGTACCAATTCTTATGCATGTGGCCCACATAGAAAGTGCACGAAATGGAAGTTGAATCCATACGAGGCGATTTTCGATTTCCTGCCATCTGGTCACCCAAATCTCAAAGATTATTGTTAATAATTCAGTGTGTTTTTATGCTATTTAGCTAATAATGCATGAACCTGTTTATTAACATGTGCATAATGAGATACCAAAGAGAAAATAATGAAAATGTATTGGTAAACCGTATTTTGGTAGACTTTAAAAAACCCCATTGAAAAACACATGCATCACCAATGCTGCTTTTTGCTTGTGCCTAAAACGAAAATGTGTTATTAAAAAGTGAATATAACACATAGAGATGTTTTTTCTTTTGTTTATGAAGCCTAATGTGAAGGCAGGTCACACCTATGTTTTACTTTGAAAAAATCTCTTTTCTAAAATTTACGGCGTTACCTTGTTTTTTAATATAGCTAAAAAAGCAATTGTTAAAGTCGCTTATAAAAAAGTGATCGTAAATGCTATTTTGTTTTTTTTTTCAGCTTGAGGTTCAGTTTAATATGAGTCTTAATTTGATGTATCACTTGCCCTAGTAAACAATCCCCAAAGTCTATTTTTTTTCAATTTTCCCAAGCTCAATGTTAAACACATGCATCACCAATGATGCAAAAAGTCAAGTCAGAAATTTCAAACAGCAATAAAAAAGTGAGAAAAACAGATATTTGAAAAATTCCTTTTGTTTATGCGGCCTTATGTCCAAAGCCATCCAACAAGAGCATTTTTTTTTAATTCGGTCGATTTAAAAAAAATCTGCGAACTATTTTATTTCTCTCAAAAAAGTGCCAAAAAGTGACTTTTTGTGCAAAAAAGTGCCCGTACAATATTTTGTCATCTAATAAACTTTTTATGACTCAGAATACACTTAGGCTTCAGGTCAATGTGTTTTCGTTTGGGGGAGGGGCCCAGGGAAAAAAACACCTTTTTTTTTCTCGGATTGGTCAAAGGTCAGGCTACCAGCTTGACTCTTGTTGCACCAGTGCTGCTTCGGCTGCACCAGTGCTGCTTCGGCTGCACTGGTGCAGCTTCTCAGACTTGAGGCGTTGCACCAGTGCAGCATAGAAAAGAAACTTTTTAATAAAAGGATTTAAAACTAATTCAAGATATACATTATCTAAGGAATGTTATAAAAACTCAGATATGGAGAATATTTTTCATTTTCGTCCATTTTTGACCGTTTTGGAGCACTTTGAAGCACTGATGCAGCTTTGGGATTTTTATGGTTATTTTGATCAGAGATGCTCCTAATGTGTTTAAAATTCATGTGGGATGTATCCAAGACACTGCCATCACACCTATATAGTTTTTAAATGATTTTGATGTATTAAAATTTTGACCTCCATAAGGGGGGAAAGGTTGAACTTTTACCCCGCTCGGAGTTCCATGACTTTCGTGACCTTGTCCCCCTGAAATTTAAAATTGCATTTTCAAAGTAATGTGTACAACTATTCATTCTGTGTCATTCATTGTGTGTTTAGCATGCTATTGGGCCACTGTAGCACTTGTTTTTTTTTCGTTTTTATGCATTTTTGACCGTTTTTGAACACTTTGATGCTCCAAATGGTCTTTGGACTTAGTCACTTTTTGCTTCATGGAGATTTCAAAAGTGTTAGAAAGTCACTTTGGAGGCACACAGGACAGTGCAAATGCACCTATATAGCAATCAGGACACTCCAATCACACCTATATAGTTTTTAAATGATTTTGATGAATTAAAAATGTTGACCTCCATGAGGGGTGGAAAGTTTGAACTTTTACCCCGCTCGGAGTTCCATGACTTCTGTGACCTCGTCCCCCTGAATTTTAAAATAGCATTTTCCAAGTAATTTGTAAATATATTCATTCTGGGTCATTCATTGTGTGTTTAGCTTGCTATTGGGCCAGTGTAGCACTTTGTTTTTTTCATTTTTATGCATTTGTGACCGTTTTTAAACACTTTCATGCACCAATGATGTCTTTGTACTTCGTCATTTTTCACTTCATGGGGACTTCAAAAGTGTTAGAAATTCATTTTGGAGGCACACAGAACAGTGCAAATGCAGTTACATAGCATTCAGGACACTGCAATTACACCTATATAGTTTTTAAAAGATTTTGATGTAATAACATTTTTGACCTCCATGGGGAGGGCCCTTAAGCTGAACTTTTACCCAGCTCGGAGTTCCATGACCTTGTCCCCCTGAAATTGAAAATCGAATTTTCAAAGTGTTTAGTAAAACTGTTCATTCTGTGTCATTCATTATGTCTTTAGCCTGCTATTGGACCACTGCAGCACTATGTTTTGTTAATTTTAACCCAATGTTGACCTTTTTTGACCACTTTGATGCACCAGTGAAGTTTTTGGACTTAGTCATTTTTCACTTCATGGAGACTTCAAAAGTGTTAGAAATTCATTTTTTAAATACCTAGAACGGTGCAAATGCAGCCATATAGCATTCAGGGCACTACAATTACACCTATATAGTTTTTAAATGATTTTGATGCAATAACATTTTTGGCCTCCATGGGGAGGACACTCAAGCTAAACTTTTACACAGCTCCGAGTTCCACGACCTCGGGTGGAAAAAGTGACTTTGCCCCCTTAAACCCAAAAACTTCAAAAAGTCACCCCTGGAGGCCAGAAATGGGTCTTAGACACTCTTGGTATGTCATCTGAGGTATACTATGGTGTTCTTGGGTCCAGAACTAGAAATGTGATGTGACTCTGATATCTAGGGCCTATAATGGAAAAAATGAATTTGACACCAAACACCTCAAAATGTCTGAAATAGGACTCAGACATGTACCTGGAGGCTGGAAATGAGCCCTAGACACTCTTGCTATATCACCTGAGATATAATATAGGGTCCTGGTGGCCACAGGGACCCAAAAACAGTCAGGTGGGTTGATACTGAAAATTAGCAAAAATCGTCCCAAATTTTTTTTTTACAAGATTTGCTAATTTTCCAAATAGCTCAGAATGGATATCAGAGACACTGTTTGAGTGCGCAAGATATGAATACACTTGTTAGAAAGGTCAGCTCTGATGCTTTCATGTGATATATATAACTTTGATATTATATAAAGTTTTTTTTCCGCTACCAACCAAGGGAAACACCTGATATCGTACCCGATTTTGAGAACATTGGGCTGGGTGGAAAAAGTCACTTTGCCCCCTTAAACCCGAAAACTTCAAAAAGTCACCCCTGGAGGCCAGAAATGGGTCTTAGACACTCTTGGTATGTCATCTGAGGTATACTATGGTCTTCTTGGGTCCAGAACTAGAAATCTGATGTGACTCTGATATCTAGGAGCTATAATGGAAAAAAATGAATTTGACACCAAACACCTCAAAATGTCACAAATAGGAGTCAGACATGTACCTGGAGGCTGGAAATGAGCCCTAGCCACTCTTGTTATATAATCTGAGATATATCATGGGGTCCTGGCTACAGGGACCTGAAAACAGTCATGAGGGTTGATACCGAAAATTAGCAAAAATCGTCAAAAAAAGTTTTTTTGACAAGATTTGCTAATTTTCCAAATAGCTCAGAATGGATATCACAGTCACTTTGTGAGTACCCAGGACCTAAATATACTTGTTAGAAAGCTCAGATCTGATGCTTTCATTTGATCTATCTACCTTTGCTATTATCTGAAGTTTTTTTTTCAGCTTCCAGCCATGGGAAAAACCTGACATTGTACCCGATTTTGAGCACCTTAGGCTGAATGGAAGAAGTGACTTTGCCCCCTTAAACCCCAAAACTTCAAAAAGTCATCCCTGGAGGCCAGAAATGGGTCTTAGACACTCCTGGTATGTCATCTGAGGTATACTAAGGGGTCCTTAGGTCCAGAACTAGAAATTTGATGTGACTCTGAGCTCAATGTGATGTGACTCTGAGCTATATGGCCTATAATGGAAAAAATGAGTTTGACCCCAAACACCTCGAAATGTCACAAATAGGAGTCAGACATGTACCTGGAGGCTGGAAATGAGCCCTAGCCACTCTTGTTATATCATCTGAGATATATTATGGGGTCCTGGTGGCTACAGGGACCTGAAAACAGTCATGAGGGTTGATACCGAAAATTAGCAAAAATCGTCAAAAAAAGTTTTTTTGACAAGATTTGCTAATTTTCCAAATAGCTCAGAATGGATATCACAGTCACTTTGTGAGTACCCAGGACCTAAATATACTTGTTAGAAAGCTCAGATCTGATGCTTTCATTTGATCTATCTACCTTTGCTATTATCTGAAGTTTTTTTTTCAGCTTCCAGCCATGGGAAAAACCTGACATTGTACCCGATTTTGAGCACCTTAGGCTGGATGGAAGAAGTGACTTTGCCCCCTTAAACCCCAAAACTTCAAAAAGTCATCCCTGGAGGCCAGAAATGGGTCTTAGACACTCCTGGTATGTCATCTGAGGTATACTAAGGGGTCCTTAGGTCCAGAACTAGAAATTTGATGTGACTCTGAGCTCAATGTGATGTGACTCTGAGCTACATGGCCTATAATGGAAAAAATGAGTTTGACCCCAAACACCTCGAAATGTCACAAATAGGAGTCAGACATGTACCTGGAGGCTGGAAATGAGCCCTAGCCACTCTTGTTATATCATCTGAGATATATTATGGGGTCCTGGTGGCTACAGGGACCCGAAAACAGTCATGAGGGTTGATACCGAAAATTTGCAAAAATCGTCAAAAAAAGTTTTTTTGACAAGATTTGCTAATTTTCCAAATAGCTCAGAATGGATATCACAGTCACTTTGTGAGTACCCATGACCTAAATATACTTGTTAGAAAGCTCAGATCTGATGCTTTCATTTGATCTATCTACCTTTGCTATTATCTGAAGGTTTTTTTTCAGCTTCCAGCCAAGGGAAGAACCTGACATCGTACCCGATTTTGAGCAACGTAGCCTGGATGGAAGAAGTGACTATGCCCCCTTAAACCCCAAAACTTCAAAAAGTCATCCCTGGAGGCCAGAAATGGGTCTTAGACACTCCTGGTATGTCATCTGAGGTATACTAAGGGGTCCTTAGGTCCAGAACTAGAAATTTGATGTGACTCTGAGCTCAATGTGATGTGACTCTGAGCTCTATGGCCTATATTGGGAAAAATGAGTTTGATCCCAAACACCTCGAAATGTCACAAATAGGAGTCAGACATGTACCTGGAGGCTGGAAATGAGCCCTAGCCACTCTTGTTATATCATCTGAGATATATTATGGGGTCCTGGTGGCTACAGGGACCTGAAAACAGTCATACAAAGCAATTTGAATCCATACGAGGCAATTTTTAATTTGCGGCCATCTGGTCACCCTTTGAAATGGATAGGATATACTACAGAGGATGTAGTGCACTCTATTTCTTGAAGCATATGATGTACTGACTTAATTTCAATTGCAGTATGTAGCTAAGACATTTACAATTCATAGTGGTAACTCTCATGGTTGTGGCTTATAGGGACAAGGTACAAATCAAGTGTAACCTTCAGGTAAGTTTTTATTTTTCACTTTCATGTGTGTTGTAGAACACTTTATACTTTTGGCTATAATTCATAGTCTGTACATTATAGAGACATAATTTAAACAGCACTTTGTTCCTAGTGATGTGCATCTTACCCATGTGAATTATTATGTGTGTGGCGTATTGTAAAGTTGTCAAAATTTGAGGTTGAATGTATGACGTTTTTCAATACCGTTGCATGTACGAAAAAGTATGCCTTACATTTTGTCCCATACTTCTAAAACCATACAATCTGGATCCATAATTGGAAGTGCAGCATTAAGCTAACATGATGCCACTGTCCTGTGTTCATTTTCATGCATGTGGAAAGCTTCAAAGTGGTGTGAATCTTTCAGCGATTAAACACATATTTTTTAAAAAATTCCTCCAGCTTTTGCAAAATGTGTCACGTATGTTATGTCATCAGTCAAGATCCATATTAGATAGAGCTTGATTTCCAACTGCAACACATTCTATAACATAGCCTACTACAGTGTGCCATTTTATATGCATGTGGCTCACACACAAGGTGCATACAAAGCAATTTGAATCCATACGAGGCGATTTTTAATTTGCGGCCATCTGGTCACCCATTGAAATGGATAGGATATATTACATAGTATGTGGTGCACTATAAATCTTGAACCATATGAGGTACTGACCTAATTTCAATCACAGTATGTAGCTAAGACATCTACACTTTATAGTGGTAACTCTCATATTTGTGGCTTATAGGGACAAGGTACAAATCAAGTGTAATCTTCAGGAAAAGTTTTTATTTTTCACTTTCATGTGTGTTGAAGAACACTTTATGCTTTTGGCTACAAAATGTGAAGTTGAATGTATGATGTTTTTCAATAACGTCACATGTGTGAAAAAATATGCCTTACGTTGTGGCCCATAATTCTAAAACCATACAATCTGGATCCATAATTCTGAGTGCAGCATACAGTTACCATCATGCCACTGCCCTGTGGTCATTGTCATGCCTGTGCCATGCTTAGAAGTGGTGAGAATCATTCAGTGATTAAACGCATGTTTTATAAAATTTGCCTCCATTTTTTGCAAAATGAGTCACGTATATTGTGTCATCAGTCATGATCCATACTAGATAGAGCTTGATTTCCAACTGCAACACATTCTATAGCATACCCTACTACATTGTGTCATTTTAAATGCATGTGGCTTACACGTAAGGTACATACAACGCAATATGAATCCATACGACGCGATTTTCAATTTGCGGCCATCTGGTCGTCCCATTGAAATGGATAGGATATTATACATAGCAGAATGTGCCCTATAATTCTTGAAGCATATAAGTTAAAGACTTAATTTCAATTGCAGATTCTAGCTAAGTTTCGTATGCATTATTGTACCAATTCTTATGCATGTGGCCCACATAGAAAGTGCACGAAATGGAAGTTGAATCCATACGAGGCGATTTTCGATTTCCGGCCATCTGGTCACCCAAACCTCAAAGATTATTGTTAATAATTCAGTGTGTTTTTATGCTATTTAGCTAATAATGCATGAACCTGTTTATTAACATGTGCATAATGAGATACCAAAGAGAAAATAATGAAAATGTATTGGTAAACCGTATTTTGGTAGACTTTAAAAAAACCCATTGAAAAACACATGCATCACCAATGCTGCTTTTTGCTTGTGCCTAAAACGAAAATGTGTTATTAAAAAGTGAATATAACACATAGAGATGTTTTTTCTTTTGTTTATGAAGCCTAATGTGAAGGCAGGTCACACCTATGTTTTACTTTGAAAAAATCTCTTTTCTAAAATTTACGGCGTTACCTTGTTTTTTAATACAGCTAAAAAAACAATTGTTAAAGTCGCTTATAAAAAAGTGATCGTAAATGCTATTTTGTTTTTTTTTTCAGCTTGAGGTTCAGTTTAATATGAGTCTTAATTTGATGTATCACTTGCCCTAGTAAACAATCCCCAAAGTCTATTTTTTTTCAATTTTCCCAAGCTCAATGTTAAACACATGCATCACCAATGATGCAAAAAGTGAAGTCAGAAATTTCAAACAGCAATAAAAAAGTGAGAAAAACAGATATTTGAAAAATTCCTTTTGTTTATGCGGCCTTATGTCCAAAGCCATCCAACAAGAGCATTTTTTTTTTATTCGGTCGATTTAAAAAAAATCTGCGAACTATTTTATTTCTCTCAAAAAAGTGCCAAAAAGTGACTTTTTGTGCAAAAAAGTGCCCGTACAATATTTTTCCATCTAATAAACTTTTTATGACTCAGAATACACTTAGGCTTCAGGTCAATGTGTTTTCGTTTGGGGGAGGGGCCCAGGGAAAAAAACACCTTTTTTTCTCGGATTGGTCAAAGGTCTGCTTCGGCTGCACCAGTGCTCCTTCGGCTGCACTGGTGCAGCTTCTCAGACTTGAGGCGTTGCACCAGTGCAGCATAGAAAAGAAACTTTTTAATAAAAGGATTTAAAACTAATTCAAGATATACATTATCTAAGGATTGTTATAAAAACTCAGATATGGAGAATATTTTTCATTTTCATCCATTTTTGACCGTTTTGGAGCACTTTGAAGCACTGATGCAGCTTTGGGATTTTTATGGTTATTTTGATCAGAGATGCTCCTAATGTGTTTAAAATTCATGTGGGATGTATCCAAGACACTGCCATCACACCTATATAGTTTTTAAATGATTTTGATGTATTAAAATTTTGACCTCCATAAGGGGGGAAAGGTTGAACTTTTACACCGCTCGGAGTTCCATGACTTTCGTGACCTTGTCCCCCTGAAATTTAAAATTGCATTTTCAAAGTAATGTGTACAACTATTCATTCTGTGTCATTCATTGTGTGTTTAGCATGCTATTGGGCCACTGTAGCACTTGTTTTTTTTTCGTTTTTATGCATTTTTGACCGTTTTTGAACACTTTGATGCTCCAAATGGTCTTTGGACTTAGTCACTTTTTGCTTCATGGAGATTTCAAAAGTGTTAAAAAGTCACTTTGGAGGCACACAGGACAGTGCAAATGCACCTATATAGCAATCAGGACACTCCAATCACACCTATATAGTTTTTAAATGATTTTGATGAATTAAACATTTTGACCTCCATGAGGGGTGGAAAGTTTGAACTTTTACCCCGCTCGGAGTTCCATGACTTCTGTGACCTCGTCCCCCTGAAATTTAAAATAGCATTTTCCAAGTAATTTGTAAATATATTCATTCTGGGTCATTCATTGTGTGTTTAGCTTGCTATTGGGCCAGTGTAGCACTTTGTTTTTTTCATTTTTATGCATTTGTGACCGTTTTTAAACACTTTCATGCACCAATGATGTCTTTGTACTTCGTCATTTTTCACTTCATGGGGACTTCAAAAGTGTTAGAAATTCATTTTGGAGGCACACAGAACAGTGCAAATGCAGTTACATGGCATTCAGGAGACTGCAATTACACCTATATAGTTTTTAAAAGATTTTGATGTAATAACATTTTTGACCTCCATGGGGAGGGCCCTTAAGCTGAACTTTTACCCAGCTCGGAGTTCCATGACCTTGTCCCCCTGAAATTGAAAATCGAATTTTCAAAGTGTTTAGTAAAACTGTTCATTCTGTGTCATTCATTATGTCTTTAGCCTGCTATTGGACCACTGCAGCACTATGTTTTGTTAATTTTAACCCAATGTTGACCTTTTTTGACCACTTTGATGCACCAGTGAAGTTTTTGGACTTAGTCATTTTTCACTTCATGGAGACTTCAAAAGTGTTAGAAATTCATTTTGTAAATACCTAGAACGGTGCAAATGCAGCCATATAGCATTCAGGGCACTACAATTACACCTATATAGTTTTTAAATGATTTTGATGCAATAACATTTTTGACCTCCATGGGGAGGGCACTCAAGCTAAACTTTTACCCAGCTCCGAGTTCCACGACCTCGAGTGGAAAAAGTGACTTTGCCCCCTTAAACCCAAAAACTTCAAAAAGTCACCCCTGGAGGCCAGAAACGGGTCTTAGACACTCTTGGTATGTCATCTGAGGTATACTATGGTGTTCTTTGGTCCAGAACTAGAAATGTGATGTGACTCTGATATCTAGGGCCTATAATGGAAAAAATGAATTTGACACCAAACACCTCAAAATGTCTGAAATAGGACTCAGACATGTACCTGGAGGCTGGAAATGAGCCCTAGACACTCTTGCTATATCACCTGAGATATAATATAGGGTCCTGGTGGCCACAGGGACCCAAAAACAGTCAGGTGGGTTGATACTGAAAATTAGCAAAAATCGTCCCAAATTTTTTTTTTACAAGATTTGCTAATTTTCCAAATAGCTCAGAATGGATATCAGAGACACTGTTTGAGTGCGCAAGATATGAATACACTTGTTAGAAAGGTCAGCTCTGATGCTTTCATGTGATATATATAACTTTGATATTATATAAAGTTTTTTTTCCGCTACCAACCAAGGGAAACACCTGATATCGTACCCGATTTTGAGAACATTGGGCTGGGTGGAAAAAGTCACTTTGCCCCCTTAAACCCGAAAACTTCAAAAAGTCACCCCTGGAGGCCAGAAATGGGTCTTAGACACTCTTGGTATGTCATCTGAGGTATACTATGGTCTTCTTGGGTCCAGAACTAGAAATCTGATGTGACTCTGATATCTAGGAGCTATAATGGAAAAAAATGAATTTGACACCAAACACCTCAAAATGTCACAAATAGGAGTCAGACATGTACCTGGAGGCTGGAAATGAGCCCTAGCCACTCTTGTTATATAATCTGAGATATATCATGGGGTCCTGGTGGCTACAGGGACCTGAAAACAGTCATGAGGGTTGATACCGAAAATTAGCAAAAATCGTCAAAAAAAGTTTTTTTGACAAGATTTGCTAATTTTCCAAATAGCTCAGAATGGATATCACAGTCACTTTGTGAGTACCCAGGACCTAAATATACTTGTTAGAAAGCTCAGATCTGATGCTTTCATTTGATCTATCTACCTTTGCTATTATCTGAAGTTTTTTTTTCAGCTTCCAGCCATGGGAAAAACCTGACATTGTACCCGATTTTGAGCACCTTAGGCTGAATGGAAGAAGTGACTTTGCCCCCTTAAACCCCAAAACTTCAAAAAGTCATCCCTGGAGGCCAGAAATGGGTCTTAGACACTCCTGGTATGTCATCTGAGGTATACTAAGGGGTCCTTAGGTCCAGAACTAGAAATTTGATGTGACTCTGAGCTCAATGTGATGTGACTCTGAGCTATATGGCCTATAATGGAAAAAATGAGTTTGACCCCAAACACCTCGAAATGTCACAAATAGGAGTCAGACATGTACCTGGAGGCTGGAAATGAGCCCTAGCCACTCTTGTTATATCATCTGAGATATATTATGGGGTCCTGGTGGCTACAGGGACCTGAAAACAGTCATGAGGGTTGATACCGAAAATTAGCAAAAATCGTCAAAAAAAGTTTTTTTGACAAGATTTGCTAATTTTCCAAATAGCTCAGAATGGATATCACAGTCACTTTGTGAGTACCCAGGACCTAAATATACTTGTTAGAAAGCTCAGATCTGATGCTTTCATTTGATCTATCTACCTTTGCTATTATCTGAAGTTTTTTTTTCAGCTTCCAGCCATGGGAAAAACCAGACATTGTACCCGATTTTGAGCACCTTAGGCTGGATGGAAGAAGTGACTTTGCCCCCTTAAACCCCAAAACTTCAAAAAGTCATCCCTGGAGGCCAGAAATGGGTCTTAGACACTCCTGGTATGTCATCTGAGGTATACTAAGGGGTCCTTAGGTCCAGAACTAGAAATTTGATGTGACTCTGAGCTCAATGTGATGTGACTCTGAGCTACATGGCCTATAATGGAAAAAATGAGTTTGACCCCAAACACCTCGAAATGTCACAAATAGGAGTCAGACATGTACCTGGAGGCTGGAAATGAGCCCTAGCCACTCTTGTTATATCATCTGAGATATATTATGGGGTCCTGGTGGCTACAGGGACCCGAAAACAGTCATGAGGGTTGATACCGAAAATTTGCAAAAATCGTCAAAAAAAGTTTTTTTGACAAGATTTGCTAATTTTCCAAATAGCTCAGAATGGATATCACAGTCACTTTGTGAGTACCCATGACCTAAATATACTTGTTAGAAAGCTCAGATCTGATGCTTTCATTTGATCTATCTACCTTTGCTATTATCTGAAGGTTTTTTTTCAGCTTCCAGCCAAGGGAAGAACCTGACATCGTACCCGATTTTGAGCAACGTAGCCTGGATGGAAGAAGTGACTATGCCCCCTTAAACCCCAAAACTTCAAAAAGTCATCCCTGGAGGCCAGAAATGGGTCTTAGACACTCCTGGTATGTCATCTGAGGTATACTAAGGGGTCCTTAGGTCCAGAACTAGAAATTTGATGTGACTCTGAGCTCAATGTGATGTGACTCTGAGCTCTATGGCCTATATTGGGAAAAATGAGTTTGATCCCAAACACCTCGAAATGTCACAAATAGGAGTCAGACATGTACCTGGAGGCTGGAAATGAGCCCTAGCCACTCTTGTTATATCATCTGAGATATATTATGGGGTCCTGGTGGCTACAGGGACCTGAAAACAGTCATACAAAGCAATTTGAATCCATACGAGGCAATTTTTAATTTGCGGCCATCTGGTCACCCTTTGAAATGGATAGGATATACTACAGAGGATGTAGTGCACTCTATTTCTTGAAGCATATGATGTACTGACTTAATTTCAATTGCAGTATGTAGCTAAGACATTTACAATTCATAGTGGTAACTCTCATGGTTGTGGCTTATAGGGACAAGGTACAAATCAAGTGTAACCTTCAGGTAAGTTTTTATTTTTCACTTTCATGTGTGTTGTAGAACACTTTATACTTTTGGCTATAATTCATAGTCTGTACATTATAGAGACATAATTTAAACAGCACTTTGTTCCTAGTGATGTGCATCTTACCCATGTGAATTATTATGTGTGTGGCGTATTGTAAAGTTGTCAAAATTTGAGGTTGAATGTATGACGTTTTTCAATACCGTTGCATGTACGAAAAAGTATGCCTTACATTTTGTCCCATACTTCTAAAACCATACAATCTGGATCCATAATTGGAAGTGCAGCATTAAGCTAACATGATGCCACTGTCCTGTGTTCATTTTCATGCATGTGGAAAGCTTCAAAGTGGTGTGAATCTTTCAGCGATTAAACACATATTTTTTAAAAAATTCCTCCAGCTTTTGCAAAATGTGTCACGTATGTTATGTCATCAGTCAAGATCCATATTAGATAGAGCTTGATTTCCAACTGCAACACATTCTATAACATAGCCTACTACAGTGTGCCATTTTATATGCATGTGGCTCACACACAAGGTGCATACAAAGCAATTTGAATCCATACGAGGCGATTTTTAATTTGCGGCCATCTGGTCACCCATTGAAATGGATAGGATATATTACATAGTATGTGGTGCACTATAAATCTTGAACCATATGAGGTACTGACCTAATTTCAATCACAGTATGTAGCTAAGACATCTACACTTTATAGTGGTAACTCTCATATTTGTGGCTTATAGGGACAAGGTACAAATCAAGTGTAATCTTCAGGAAAAGTTTTTATTTTTCACTTTCATGTGTGTTGAAGAACACTTTATGCTTTTGGCTACAAAATGTGAAGTTGAATGTATGATGTTTTTCAATAACGTCACATGTGTGAAAAAATATGCCTTACGTTGTGGCCCATAATTCTAAAACCATACAATCTGGATCCATAATTCTGAGTGCAGCATACAGTTACCATCATGCCACTGCCCTGTGGTCATTGTCATGCCTGTGCCATGCTTAGAAGTGGTGAGAATCATTCAGTGATTAAACGCATGTTTTATAAAATTTGCCTCCATTTTTTGCAAAATGAGTCACGTATATTGTGTCATCAGTCATGATCCATACTAGATAGAGCTTGATTTCCAACTGCAACACATTCTATAGCATACCCTACTACATTGTGTCATTTTAAATGCATGTGGCTTACACGTAAGGTACATACAACGCAATATGAATCCATACGACGCGATTTTCAATTTGCGGCCATCTGGTCGTCCCATTGAAATGGATAGGATATTATACATAGCAGAATGTGCCCTATAATTCTTGAAGCATATAAGTTAAAGACTTAATTTCAATTGCAGATTCTAGCTAAGATTCGTATGCATTATTGTACCAATTCTTATGCATGTGGCCCACATAGAAAGTGCACGAAATGGAAGTTGAATCCATACGAGGCGATTTTCGATTTCCGGCCATCTGGTCACCCAAACCTCAAAGATTATTGTTAATAATTCAGTGTGTTTTTATGCTATTTAGCTAATAATGCATGAACCTGTTTATTAACATGTGCATAATGAGATACCAAAGAGAAAATAATGAAAATGTATTGGTAAACCGTATTTTGGTAGACTTTAAAAAAACCCATTGAAAAACACATGCATCACCAATGCTGCTTTTTGCTTGTGCCTAAAACGAAAATGTGTTATTAAAAAGTGAATATAACACATAGAGATGTTTTTTCTTTTGTTTATGAAGCCTAATGTGAAGGCAGGTCACACCTATGTTTTACTTTGAAAAAATCTCTTTTCTAAAATTTACGGCGTTACCTTGTTTTTTAATACAGCTAAAAAAACAATTGTTAAAGTCGCTTATAAAAAAGTGATCGTAAATGCTATTTTGTTTTTTTTTTCAGCTTGAGGTTCAGTTTAATATGAGTCTTAATTTGATGTATCACTTGCCCTAGTAAACAATCCCCAAAGTCTATTTTTTTTCAATTTTCCCAAGCTCAATGTTAAACACATGCATCACCAATGATGCAAAAAGTGAAGTCAGAAATTTCAAACAGCAATAAAAAAGTGAGAAAAACAGATATTTGAAAAATTCCTTTTGTTTATGCGGCCTTATGTCCAAAGCCATCCAACAAGAGCATTTTTTTTTTATTCGGTCGATTTAAAAAAAATCTGCGAACTATTTTATTTCTCTCAAAAAAGTGCCAAAAAGTGACTTTTTGTGCAAAAAAGTGCCCGTACAATATTTTTCCATCTAATAAACTTTTTATGACTCAGAATACACTTAGGCTTCAGGTCAATGTGTTTTCGTTTGGGGGAGGGGCCCAGGGAAAAAAACACCTTTTTTTCTCGGATTGGTCAAAGGTCTGCTTCGGCTGCACCAGTGCTCCTTCGGCTGCACTGGTGCAGCTTCTCAGACTTGAGGCGTTGCACCAGTGCAGCATAGAAAAGAAACTTTTTAATAAAAGGATTTAAAACTAATTCAAGATATACATTATCTAAGGATTGTTATAAAAACTCAGATATGGAGAATATTTTTCATTTTCATCCATTTTTGACCGTTTTGGAGCACTTTGAAGCACTGATGCAGCTTTGGGATTTTTATGGTTATTTTGATCAGAGATGCTCCTAATGTGTTTAAAATTCATGTGGGATGTATCCAAGACACTGCCATCACACCTATATAGTTTTTAAATGATTTTGATGTATTAAAATTTTGACCTCCATAAGGGGGGAAAGGTTGAACTTTTACACCGCTCGGAGTTCCATGACTTTCGTGACCTTGTCCCCCTGAAATTTAAAATTGCATTTTCAAAGTAATGTGTACAACTATTCATTCTGTGTCATTCATTGTGTGTTTAGCATGCTATTGGGCCACTGTAGCACTTGTTTTTTTTTCGTTTTTATGCATTTTTGACCGTTTTTGAACACTTTGATGCTCCAAATGGTCTTTGGACTTAGTCACTTTTTGCTTCATGGAGATTTCAAAAGTGTTAAAAAGTCACTTTGGAGGCACACAGGACAGTGCAAATGCACCTATATAGCAATCAGGACACTCCAATCACACCTATATAGTTTTTAAATGATTTTGATGAATTAAACATTTTGACCTCCATGAGGGGTGGAAAGTTTGAACTTTTACCCCGCTCGGAGTTCCATGACTTCTGTGACCTCGTCCCCCTGAAATTTAAAATAGCATTTTCCAAGTAATTTGTAAATATATTCATTCTGGGTCATTCATTGTGTGTTTAGCTTGCTATTGGGCCAGTGTAGCACTTTGTTTTTTTCATTTTTATGCATTTGTGACCGTTTTTAAACACTTTCATGCACCAATGATGTCTTTGTACTTCGTCATTTTTCACTTCATGGGGACTTCAAAAGTGTTAGAAATTCATTTTGGAGGCACACAGAACAGTGCAAATGCAGTTACATGGCATTCAGGAGACTGCAATTACACCTATATAGTTTTTAAAAGATTTTGATGTAATAACATTTTTGACCTCCATGGGGAGGGCCCTTAAGCTGAACTTTTACCCAGCTCGGAGTTCCATGACCTTGTCCCCCTGAAATTGAAAATCGAATTTTCAAAGTGTTTAGTAAAACTGTTCATTCTGTGTCATTCATTATGTCTTTAGCCTGCTATTGGACCACTGCAGCACTATGTTTTGTTAATTTTAACCCAATGTTGACCTTTTTTGACCACTTTGATGCACCAGTGAAGTTTTTGGACTTAGTCATTTTTCACTTCATGGAGACTTCAAAAGTGTTAGAAATTCATTTTGTAAATACCTAGAACGGTGCAAATGCAGCCATATAGCATTCAGGGCACTACAATTACACCTATATAGTTTTTAAATGATTTTGATGCAATAACATTTTTGACCTCCATGGGGAGGGCACTCAAGCTAAACTTTTACCCAGCTCCGAGTTCCACGACCTCGAGTGGAAAAAGTGACTTTGCCCCCTTAAACCCAAAAACTTCAAAAAGTCACCCCTGGAGGCCAGAAACGGGTCTTAGACACTCTTGGTATGTCATCTGAGGTATACTATGGTGTTCTTGGGTCCAGAACTAGAAATGTGATGTGACTCTGATATCTAGGGCCTATAATGGAAAAAATGAATTTGACACCAAACACCTCAAAATGTCTGAAATAGGACTCAGACATGTACCTGGAGGCTGGAAATGAGCCCTAGACACTCTTGCTATATCACCTGAGATATAATATAGGGTCCTGGTGGCCACAGGGACCCAAAAACAGTCAGATGGGTTGATACTGAAAATTAGCAAAAATCGTCCCAAAAATTTTTTTGACAAGATTTGCTAATTTTCCAAATAGCTCAGAATGGATATCAGAGACACTGTTTGAGTGCGCAAGATATGAATACACTTGTTAGAAAGGTCAGCTCTGATGCTTTCATGTGATATATATAACTTTGATATTATATAAAGTTTTTTTTCCGCTACCAACCAAGGGAAACACCTGATATCGTACCCGATTTTGAGAACATTGGGCTGGGTGGAAAAAGTCACTTTGCCCCCTTAAACCCAAAAACTTCAAAAAGTCACCCCTGGAGGCCAGAAATGGGTCTTAGACACTCTTGGTATGTCATCTGAGGTATACTATGGTCTTCTTGGGTCCAGAACTAGAAATCTGATGTGACTCTGATATCTAGGAGCTATAATGGAAAAAAATGAATTTGACACCAAACACCTCAAAATGTCACAAATAGGAGTCAGACATGTACCTGGAGGCTGGAAATGAGCCCTAGCCACTCTTGTTATATAATCTGAGATATATTATGGGGTCCTGGTGGCTACAGGGACCTGAAAACAGTCATGAGGGTTGATACCGAAAATTAGCAAAAATCGTCAAAAAAAGTTTTTTTGACAAGATTTGCTAATTTTCCAAATAGCTCAGAATGGATATCACAGTCACTTTGTGAGTACCCAGGACCTAAATATACTTGTTAGAAAGCTCAGATCTGATGCTTTCATTTGATCTATCTACCTTTGCTATTATCTGAAGTTTTTTTTTCAGCTTCCAGCCATGGGAAAAACCTGACATTGTACCCGATTTTGAGCACCTTAGGCTGGATGGAAGAAGTGACTTTGCCCCCTTAAACCCCAAAACTTCAAAAAGTCATCCCTGGATGCCAGAAATGGGTCTTAGACACTCCTGGTATGTCATCTGAGGTATACTAAGGGGTCCTTAGGTCCAGAACTAGAAATTTGATGTGACTCTGAGCTCAATGTGATGTGACTCTGAGCTATATGGCCTATAATGGAAAAAATGAGTTTGACCCCAAACACCTCGAAATGTCACAAATAGGAGTCAGACATGTACCTGGAGGCTGGAAATGAGCCCTAGCCACTCTTGTTATATCATCTGAGATATATTATGGGGTCCTGGTGGCTACAGGGACCCGAAAACAGTCATGAGGGTTGATACCGAAAATTAGCAAAAATCGTCAAAAAAAGTTTTTTTGACAAGATTTGCTAATTTAACAAATAGCTCAGAATGGATATCACAGTCACTTCGTGAGTACCCATGACCTAAATATACTTGTTAGAAAGCTCAGATCTGATGCTTTCATTTGATCTATCTACCTTTGCTATTATCTGAAGTTTTTTTTTCAGCTTCCAGCCAAGGAAGAACCTGACATCGTACCCGATTTTGAGCAACGTAGCCTGGATGGAAGAAGTGACTATGCCCCCTTAAACCCCAAAACTTCAAAAAGTCATCCCAGGAGGCCAGAAGTCATCCCTGGACTGCGGCCTTATGTCCAAAGCCATCCAACAAGAGCATTTTTTTTTTAATTCGGTCGATTTAAAAAAAATCTGCGAACTATTTTATTTCTCTCAAAAAAGTGCCAAAAAGTGACTTTTTGTGCAAAAAAGTGCCCGTACAATATTTTTTCATCTAATAAACTTTTTATGACTCAGAATACACTTAGGCTTCAGGTCAATGTGTTTTCGTTTGGGGGAGGGGCCCAGGGAAAAAAACACCTTTTTTTTCTCGGATTGGTCAAACCTCGTTTTTACTACCTTTAAAAAATATCAAAACCATAAACCAGGAGCCCTAATTATATTCTTGATACTGAGCGGCAGGCAGGCAACTAGAGCTACATTTCAGGGGGGGGGCTAATTCTTCCAACCATAGACAGAGTGACTGAAAGAAGGGGCGAAAACACAACAAAAGCCTCATTTACAAGTAAATGGTCTTTTAAAGACCTGTTAAGTCCTCGGGTGCGGCTGCAACGAGATGGTCACCAGCCCCCGAAGCTGTCTCTGCCCGGGCTGACAGACACGACGGGGGGGGCTGAAGCCCCGTGAGCCCAATGGATGTTGCATAGACCCTAAACCTTATCTGCAGATGAACAGTACCACTCAGTGAGGGGTCCCGTTCATCTGCAGATAAGGTTTAGGGTCTATGAAATACTGCTGTTGTCTTGCGTACATTCTGAGTTCCATTGCAGGGGCCTCATTTATGAGAAATGACGCAACGCTGCGTGAAAGCAGCGATGCGTCACTTTTCAGTGCGCACTCCTTGCGACATTCCTGATGCGTCATATTTAATGTATGATGCATCATGTCGCAAGGAGTTACAGATACGTCAGTATTTCTGACGTATCTGTAAGCGCAAAAGTGAAGCATTGCTAGAGTGTGTCACAAAAGTGACTCAACTCCAGCAATGCGTCCTTTCACATGGGGCAAACCCCATGTGAAAGGGCCTGCGTCAGTCTTACGCCTGCTGTGAGGCAGGCTCAAGAATTTGACGCAACGGTGTCCTAAAAGTGACGCAGTGAAATCTCATAATTTCACTGCGTCACTTTTACGACCCTTCCTTGCGTCAATACACCACCCTTGCATACATATACCTGGCGCAGGTATAATGTGGCGCAGGGGTTTACAAAGAGACGATTCTACCTAGATGCGTCTCTTTGTAAATATGACTCAACAAGGCGCATTTTTTATGCCACTGGTGCGTCACAAAAAGTGACGCATCGGTGGTGTAAAAGTGAGGCATAGCCTTATAAATGAGACCCCAAGTACTTGCCTTCTCGTGGAGTCAAGTGAGCTGAAACCTTTGGCCAGACCAATTTTAAGATCTTCGAGAACAGTACTTGCCAGGAGCATCTTTGAATAATAAAACAACTTCTTTGAAGTCAGCCTTCTCATCCAGATTACCACATACCCTTTTGAGCGAGGATCGCTAAGACTAAAACACAACACGACTGTGTGAAACATTACGCGTTCCTTATTATTTTGTATTAATATGTCTATATCACAAAAGACGGGGACTGCGTAGCTGTGCCCTCAGCTGATAAAGTGACAAACTTGAACACTGTTTTTTTCTAAGACTTCAACCACAGACATTCAAAAGCAAATTATACATACACAGTGCAAGTTTATAAAATATTACAATTGATTGCGTTAATTGACTCGTTCACAAATAATGTCTTATTCAATCAGGTGAGGAGTTCTGATGGAGGGAGTATCATGCAACCCTTTCCCTACCCCTTATCCGAAATCCCACGTGTGCAGTACTGTCCCTGTGTTTCACAGTCTCTCTGCCTGAAGAGGAAGCTTCCATCTTTCCTTATGTCATTAAAGCTTGCAGGTTTAATGACGTTAGACTTCGCAAAGTATAAACTTGTATGTTTGCTTTTGAGGAAGACTTAGACCATGCAACACAGGAACATATTTTACAAAAGTTTGGATTGAATTCCATTATATCCGTTGGCAAGATGTCTAAAATCCCAAAAAATATATTAATATATTTTTACATCCTTGACTTCCGGTGATCAGTTACATCTGCTGACCAGTTTAATCACCAATGCCCCCAAATAAAATCTTAGATATTCTCTCTGCTTTAGTCGCTTCTGGACAGGTTCATTGAACATATTATTTTGTCAAACATTCTAGCCTCTAACATGTGTTTGGCAAGACTGCTTTGCATATGTGTGGTCTCTGTCTGGAATGGCATAGTGTGTGAAAAACAATGACCTGGAATGCAGTCTAAGCAAAGGCAAGAAACTGGAATTAATAATATCATTCCCTTCATCGTATTGTCCCTTTGAAGGTTTGACCTGTGCGTGTTTTGTAAAGAAGTCTTCCCTTTAAAAACTTAGGCCCCCATTTCTGAAAGTCTGTGGTGTGCAGAACACTTCGTGCTGGAACAGTTACTGCTGGTGGTAGCAAACTCCACTTGGCTTGTGAAATACATTAGCATCGTTTTGCTTTTTGTGTAATAATGAAATGGAGCAAACATATTTTTTTGTTTCAGTCCATGCTACAGCAAGATTGTTGCACAATTGCAAAAATGAACAAGCTGGCTCCGTGGAGCCGACAGGGGGAGGGAACAGGAGATGTGCATGCGTACAGAGTGCACATCTCCTGTCCGTACACGTGCACATCTCCTGTCCGCGGAATTCAAGCTTTATTTCAGCAAGTAGGAAGAATCTTGCACAGGCCACCAGCCCCATGATTGTGGCCAGTCAGAGTGCGTCACAATGTGAAACTAATCTCATAAATATTAATGAGGTAGGCAGGATTGGGACCTACTCCAAATTAGCATTTTGTGAACTAACCTATTAGTATGTAAACAAGATGATATAAATCAACACTGGTATCAAACTGCAAGCAGTTTTTACTGCCAGTGTTACTGCATCGCTGGCCCGTAGTCACATACTCTGTAGCACCTCTTTTTCGGATGAGTCCCCCCACTTCTTTTTTTAGGACTTGAGCCCTGGTGAAGGGTCTCAAAATCCAGCAATAAAGGGAATGTGTGAAGCTAATTTAATAGTGACAAAAAGTAATCCTGCTGAAATAAACAAAACAAGCATTGGCATAGCCAATAGGTCTTGCCTTTGGGAACTAATAAGTGTTAAGGCAGAGATATTGAGTTTGTGTTTGTTTTTAAGCTGTGTTGTGCAGAAGTCTGCAGTATGCTGAAATGTTATAATAAAGAAGTGTGAGAAGCATTTTTGTTACTTATGATGTATAATGTACAACAAAATGACGATGATAAAAAACTATTAATTAGAAGTAATGATTTGTGTTTTTTTATGTTTGAATGCTGGCACCTTGTATCTGCCTGTTCTAATCGTTGCCTTTTTATGGTGTTTATTGTTAAAGGTGTGGTAAATAAATAATTAATTACCGGTTCTATTTTTCGGGATACTCATACAAACAGATAGCTCAATAAATAAGAGTCAAGATTCGAGGTAGCTAGAGTGTACAGGCTTTAATCAGGCATAAAAGGACAGGAACAGGACAGCCTGCATGGGAATGGGATGGCAGGGCCCTACAGCTGCCGGGGGCAGGATCTGGGAATGATGCGCATAACTTTTAATAACAGAACATTAGTATATATAGTTAAACAAAATACATTGCATTCAATACAGTAGGCGTAGCAGTAGGCGGAGTTTGTAGCAGTCGCGAAAGATAAGGGCAAAATGAGGTAACAAGAAGGCGTGTACAGGGCGTATACACAGACATGTGATGTAAACGTAACAGAATATGTCATAAACGGGGCGGAAACATGGAGGGGGCTACCTGAGCAGCTGGGACCTCTAACCTAGTGGTGCGCGCAAACTGACAATGACGTGTTACCAGGGAGAACTGGGGGGCTATGACTTCTGCGCTAGAAGAGGAGACTAAAGTCTGGAGTGTCAGAGCGACATGTACCCAGGCATATCTAGTATCTGGTGTTTAGAGTACATGTTGATAGAATCCAAAAGTTATCAGAGTAAAGGCTAACAGACATTAAGACTGGTGCATGCATAATTCTACATGTAGTGCGTGTGCGGGGAATATTCTATAAATATTAATACAGTATTTCTCTTACATGGAGACATAAAGGCTAGACCATGACGGAAACTATTGATGCGATTCAGTAGCTTAGGAATGCAGAGAAGGAGGGCTGGACTGATAACTAGAAACATAACATATTCTTGGCAGACTGGGAGGCAGAGCCAGGCCGAGCCGGGCACTGCGAGGCATGAAAGTAAGCTAAGAGTCAGGGATACAGGTGGGGGCTGTATCGCTCCTTGGAGAGGGTTCAGAAAACAGGAGCTGAATCTAAGTCCGGGCCCTTTTGAGGCCTAGAAACGGGGATAATTCAATGAATTAACGTGCACACTGTAAAACGTGGCAACGTAGCTTTACATAGGCCCGATATTCGTTGTATTCACGAAAACTGGAAACTGGCATACTAGAGATGGACACAACTATAATTGCGTCTTTAATCGATCATAGGGGAATACATGCATATCGATCATGCACATATAACATAACATAGGGAACACGTAGGCACATACAACATGGCAAAATTTACTTTTCCACATTCCCTCCTTGTGCCCTACGTTTCCATCAGGAAACATCTATATTCATGATACCATCTATCATTTCATACAGCATCATTTGCTCGTCTCGAATTGTCCTGGAACGGGACTTAGGACTAGGAATACAAGAGGTAGCACAAATGCCGCAAATCGCAGGGCCACATTGTATACAGAGGCAGCAACTGAATATGATCATTACTGCAATACCTAGGAATGACAATACTTTCCATCCCCAGGCAGATATGATACTCCAGAGCCAACCGGACCATGTCCAGGAGCCTGGATTCTGGTGTAACTGATGGGCACCTTTATGAAGTCTGGTTATAGCTGAATAAACAGACGGCGCGTTATTAGGAATGAAAATGCAGCAACTAGATCCGATGACTCTACATGCTCCTCCTCTATCGGCCAGTATGACGTCAAGAACGAGACGATTTTGGAGCACGACAAATCTCATAGCAGATTGCTCTTCGGTTAAGTTACCTAGAGCAGAAGTAGTCTCATTCACTACTGCTTCAAGGGTTCTGGTTAACCTACGGATTGACTTACTATTCTGGACAGGTCCTATAAAGAAAAAGAAACCTCTATTGAAATCTGTATACTGTTCTAGAGCAGTTTCAGTTTGATCGACAATTGGGGACTCAATCTCCCGTCTATTTCTGACGTGTACTAGATGTGTGTTTCTGTGATAATCAGATGGGGCTAGAAAAACTGGTGGCAGTAGGAAGGCAATATAACATGTTCCATCCCAATCGAGGGGCAGACGAACATATGCGGTCTGACCACAAACAAAATAAGAATGACGTGAAGCTTTGAAAATAGATTTCCCACTGTCACTATACTCGACAGTAGTAGTACAATCACTATGTCCTACATGTGCGGAACCATTCTTTCGGACACATAATTCGCCTTTGACTGGTAGTACTGAAATAGCAGGTAAGTCTGGAGTAGTATCAGACTGAACATTCAGGACCATAAAATTCGAAGAATAATTACCTAAATTGTAAACTTCATTTTCTAGATCTAACCCTGTTCTATGGGGGAGACCTTGCTTGTCTGGAAAACATGTTCTATTCAGAAGGGACACATCATTTGAAGATGACGTTAACATGGACCATGCTCCCCCGAACCATTATGTGAAAACGGATAAGGAAAGAGTGGCAGAACTCCCTTCGGTGTCTGGAAAGGGGGGAGTCGACCACACACCCAACAATTAGTAGCATTGCTGGTCTGGTGTGAATAGTGCAACATTCTTACAAATGTGTTATTTCTCATAGCAAGACGATAGGATAACTCGTGAGGAGGCAGATCACTAAATGTGTGCTCTACTGTAGCATTAGAAAACTTATTTACATGAGAAATTGGAAAACATAAATGCAATGCATAACTTGTGCAGGTAACCATCAAACTTAGAAACAATAGAAAACTTAGAAAAACGATACATCGGATAGAGTTTTGACTAACTCTCTCACTATGGGGGTCTATCTCATACATGTCAGATACCTGTCTAACCGTTTCACCCGAGAGGGACTTAGACAATTAAACTGGCTGACTTATTTTACTAGACCGGAGCTTTAACTTATACTCCTGTTGCGGAGTTTTCTCTAACAGAGGAACTTTCAGTTCAGGATTCAGATCAATGTCTGGTTTCAGGCAGTCTTTCAGACAGTCTTTAGAAATGTCCTTTAAAAATGTCTTTTTCCGGACTCCATGGAACTTCTTGATATGGGACAGATGGACCCAACCCTTGCGGCCCTCCAACTTCACGGCCGTACGGGTGGTCAGAAGGACAAGTCGTGGCTCCTTCCAACGAGGCTCCAGCGGACTTGAACGATCAAAATTCCTTACAAGGACGAGGTCGCCTGGAATGACCTCATGCGGTTTCACTTCAGTATTGTCTGGGAATGTAGCGGCAACCTGTGAACGACAAGAGTGTAGGGCAGACATCAAGGAAGCTAGGTAATCTGTCAACATATTACTGGAAACATCTGTAATACTGCGGGGTCTAGGTGTACCCCACATGTTTGGGGGGCAGCCGAATACGACCTCATAAGGGGACAGACCTGATCTGGAGTGTGCGACCATTCGCATAAAGAATAAAGCAACTGGCAGGGCAACTAGCCAGTCTACACCTTTCTCTTTACATGTCTTGGCAATACGGATTTTCAGGGTCTGATTATGTCTCTCTACGAGACCGGCTGCTTCAGGATGGCGCACACAATGGAACTTCCACTGGTACCCTAACAAGAGGGAAACATGTTTCATTAACTCGGATGAGAATGGCTGGCCGTTATCAGAATACACGACCCTAGGGAGTCCATAACGGGGGAAGAATTCACGAACCAACTGCTTGGCAGTGGTCGCTGCTGTGTAATCTGGAACTGGATATGCTTCTGTCCACCTGGACAAAGCGCATACAACTACAAGGACATACTTGAAACCTCGACATCGCTCCATCTGAATATAATCCATCTGGAGGACTTCGAAAGGGTGGTCAGGAGGTTGGAATCCACCTTGTTCCACCGGGACACTTTTACCTGGATTGAATTGACAACATATCATACAAGTACGGACTTTCTGCTTGGCTGCAGCTCGTAAGTGCTTGTTAAACCAAAGGTTCTGAATACTGTCTAACATGGCTTTTTCTCCTAGGTGTGCTGGACTATGTGCGGTATTGATAATGACTTGAACCATAGAGTCGGGGAGAAACCATGTGGCTTTTCCCTTCGTCAACCATCCCTGATCTGTCTGGACCCCTCCTTGTTCGGACCATTTCTTGATTTCTTCAGGAGTAGCATGTAACTGTATGTCTATGACATCTTGTGTAGGGTCCTTAACTGTCATACAAGTAATCTGTTCTGGAGTGGATGTCTGTGTCTTGTTAACTGGAATGTCTGGTGTCTGAGCTGTAAGCTTGGCTGTTCGGTCTGCTAGATCATTACCTTGGGAAATGATGTCAGTAACTTTCGTATGTGCCTTGCACTTCATGATAGCGATAGCTGTCGGTAAATGTATTGCATCTAACAGAGCTTGAATGAGGAGACCATGCTGAATCTTGGTTCCATGAGAAGTCATGAAACCTCTCTCCTGCCAGAGCACTCCGAAGTCGTGTACAACTCCGAATGCGTAACGTGAATCTGTATATATGTTTACTTTCAGGTTCTTGGCACGTATGCAGGCTTGGGTCAGAGCAACTAGCTCTGCTGCTTGAGCAGACAGTGTGTCAATACGGTGTGTTTCAATAACTTCAGTGTCAGTAGTCACTGCATACGCGGCTACTAGTTCTCCTGTACTCGTTCTCATACATGAACCATCCACATAAAGTGTCAGGTCGGGATCAGGTAATGCAATGTCTGTCAGGTCTTGTCTTGGCTTAGTCATAGTGTTAATGACTTCCACACAGTCATGTGTGGCAGGATTTTAAGTAACTGACGGTAACAGAGTAGCAGGATTTAGAACGTTGCAGCGTCTGATTTCTATGTGTGGCTGGAACAGTGTCAGTTCATAACCTGTTAAACGTGCAATGGTCAAGTGCTGAGTCTGTGTTCGGTTTAAAAGAACTTCCACGGAGTGTGGAACTTGTACTGTCAGGGAGTGTCCTAATACTATGGAATCACTTTGTCTGATTGCTAGAGCTGTGGCTGCAACTGACTTGAGGCACGCAGGCAAAGTCTGGGCTACTGGATCTAATGTGCTCGAAAAAAAAGCACAAGGCTTGTACTGTCCGGCTTGATCTTGTGTGAGAACAGATAATGCAGTACCATCACGTTCTGTGACAAAAAGTGTAAAAGGCTTACTGTAGTTCGGTGTAGCTAGAACAGGTGCTTGGCATAAAGCTTTCTTTAACTCATTAAAACTAAGTGTATGTTCAGATGTCCAAGGGAGGACAGTCGATATGGCTGCCTCCTGTGTCGTTAACTGTATCAGTGGCTTTGCTAGAAATGCATACTGAGGAATCCATTGTCTGCAATAAGAAGTGAGGCCAATAAAAGCACGTACCTCCTTCTGTGTCTTGGGCTGTGGAAGACTCGCTATTAACTGGATACGGTCTGGTGTCAACTGCCTACCCCACTTGGACAGTAAGTGGCCTAAGTAGATCACTTGCTGGACACAGAATTGAAGCTTCGAAGGGGACACCTTGTGCCCCATCTCGGCTAGGAAATACAGAACTGTAAGTGACGCTCGCTCGCAGTCACGTTCAGAACGGGCTGTGATCAGTAGATCATCTACATACTGGAGCAGGGCAGTGTCAGTTGGCATGTGAATATTGTCTAGTTGTCTTTTAAGTGCTTGACTGTAAATACTAGGGCTTTCTGTGAAACCTTGAGGAGCTCGTGTGAATTTATAGCTCCTTCCATTTAAACAAAAACCGAAAAGGTACTGGCTGTCTGGATGAATCGGGACACTGAAAAATGCATTCTTGAGGTCTATAACAGTAAAAAATGTAGCTTCAGAATCAATAGCTGTCAATAGAGATGAAATATCTGGGACTACTGGATACTGGGGTATGATACATTTATTAAGTTCTCGAAGGTCAATCACTAATCGATATACTGGAGGTGCATTTGGATCAGTATGTTTCATGACTGGAATGATAGGATAATTACATACATTGGAGTCAGTTTCTACGACTACTCCTTGAGCAATGAGCTCGTCAATAATTTTGGATAAGGCTGCTACAGCCTCAGGTGGCAATCTGTACTGTCTGATCCGTGGCAAGACTATACCTTGCTTGAGGGTCACACGATGGGGTGTGATTCGCATAAAACCTACATCAGTTGGACCTTGCGCCCATAAATGCTGTGGAACATTGGACAATCTTGGATCAAAATCACGTAATACATAATGACCTTTAAAGTCTCTTAAAAACAATCGTATTCCTTCTGGAGAGCAGCAAATAACTGCACCTAATTCTTTTAATGTTTTAATGCCTAACAAATTTTCTGGACATGACTTCGTAAGTAACAAATCAGTAGTTCGGGACAATGGACCAACTTCTAGAGTAACTGGCTTTGAAATCTCGTTAACAATAGGCTTTCCTGAAAATCCAAGGGAAACATTTCTAGAGCCTGAGAGCGGAGCCCCTGGAACCTCGTCATGACTGATAGTAGTCCTACTTGCCCCTGTATCAATCAAAAACTTTCTGTCTTTCCCCAATACTTGACTATGTACATAGGGACCCTCTTGATCTACAGGTATCTCGATGAGAGGCAAGCCTACCTCCCTCTCTAGGCTGTTTCATGAATACGTTTGATACTCTGGATACTCTGTCTGGGCATACTGGTACATCTGCTGTGTAACATGCTGTGTTGCAGCAATAGGCTGCGGTGCTGGAACTGTCTGTTGTGCATTCTGTGGTGTCTGGGAAGTCTGTGAAACTTGTTCTTGTCTAGGCGGACGTGGTCTTTCTTTAGTCTTACCAGTTGCTATGTTGTGTTTCAGAACTGCACACTCGTTTATAAAATGACCTGGTTGTTTACAATAATTGCATGTCCCTTTAACGGGAGCTGCAGGATGACTGGCTTGATTCGGACCCCTCTTCTGACTGTCTTGTGGAACAGATTGTGCAACTAGTACTTTCATTTTCGTGTCTTTCATACGTCTCCTTTCGTGTTCTTGCTCTTCCCTGATTCTATTCTGGTGATACTGGAGCATCTGTAACATTTGTGACGGGGTACTAGCTTGCCAGGTACTTTCGACTTTCAAAACTCGATTTTTAACTTGTGGGCTTGAATTCTCGACTAGTTTAGTAACAAAAAGATGAGGGTATGACTCGCTACCTGTCTTCAAACCACTGTTAATAATAAAACATTTTTCAAATCTAGAATAAAAATCACTAGTATCTTCATCCTGTTTCTGTTTACATGCTGAGATTGCATCCCAATCTTCCTTTTTCGTGGCTAATAACCTTGGCAAAACTTGTATCAATAACTCGGGCAATTCTTTACATTTGTCCCCAAGACCGGTACCTGGTACTCGTATTTTATCTTCAGCTTCTAGAGCAGTCCAATCAATCTTTTTCTCTCCCACCTCCCATTCCTTTTCCTTGAGTTTTTCATATACCCCTGCGGGCAACAGGACCTTTAACATTTTAATGATATCTGGATACGTGTATTCTCCCATACGGAGCATGTCTTTTAATTCTCGATGGAACCCTGCTGGATCTTTGTCGTGACAGGGAATTAATTTCTTCATCTCTAAGAGTTCCATCTATGTGATAGGGGTGTAAACAAATACTCGTTGCATTTCACCACCCGGTGTCCTAACTGGGTGTACTTCTCGTAACGGATGCTGTCTATCTATGTAAAATGGTTTACTTTCTGGAGGTGAGACGTGAACAAAATGCGGGTTCAGAAATGTTCTATATTTGTGGCGCTGTTCTAGAATGACACTACTTAAATCGGTACCTAAACCTTTCCATTTATACTGGAGTAACTCGTTCAGAATATCATGTAACGGATCTGGATCAGAATGTTGTCCTTCATATAGTGTAATGAGGTGCTGGATCATATACATACCCACCAGTCGTTGCTCGGCTGGGGGCAGTTTCAGAAACATTTGTGCCACTATTTCGTCTGGAAAAGTGGTAGAATCAGTAATCCATCGGACTGCTGATCGGGCTAGTTCTTGTTCATGCATGGTACTAAGTTCACTATAACCGATTCGTGATTTCAGAATGTGATCGGTAGCTTGAAATACTTGTTCTAGAGAATATTGTTCTGGTGCTGGAAGATGAAAGACTTTCTTGTGTTCTAGGCGTGAATGTCGGTCTGGAAATCTAGATTTACCTACATACGCTATTCTGGCGGTATTCTCGTCTTCTACTTCTTCAGTATCAGAGTTATCTTCTTTCTCGCTTACTTGTGCTGTTTTGCGTTTCTCGTGTAACCTTATTATTTCCTTACGAATTTTCTTGTACATACTGTCTATACTACTGAGTGTCTTGTGTCTTCCCTCGGCTATATGATCACTCCACTTTGTCAGGACTTTCATTTCGATTGGATCTTTGTCTGGATAATCTTGTTCCCTTATTAAACAATTGATTAGAAACTTTAATAGCATGAGCTGAGTCTCAGCTTTCCTTAGAGACATGATTTCGCCAATACTTTCTGGATCTTCTCCTGTACGGATGAAACGATATATTCTGTCTAGATCTTCTTTCATATTCGGTAGGGTGTCCAAATACTCGGTCACCCGTCTTGCGCGCAATGAATATATAACCATATTATCATCGCCTGGGACTGGATCATAACGGCATTCGGTGAGAGCTCGCCTGATATCTGCAACGGACTGATGTTTGGGCGTACGCTGTAACGCACGTTCATGTAACTCGACTAACGTTATACGTTTGTGTGGCGGCGGGGTACCCGGAGGACCTCCTCCCGCGGCCCCTAAACTGGAATCGTCGACTGATACTCTTCGTGCTGGCAGAGTGACCGATGTAGCGGGAACTTGTACTATGGACTGGACCGGGGGTACCGTAACAGGTGCTGTAACAGGTGCCCCGGTGGCTGGAGGAACAGGAATTACATTATTTACCGGAGCTGGCGGAGCAGGATTCGCATATTCTGGGACTGTGTCGTCCAAATAGGACGAGAGAAAAATATCAGCTGCGGTCGGTTTGTGACGTAGCTTAATCGGAACTAATGGCGGCGGAAAATTACATGGTGCTTCCGGGGTTGCTTTTGGCAAACCCTCGGCAAGAAGAGGATACATACCCTTAATGAGGGCATTTCTCTGTCTGTCTGACTGTTCGGCTTTAACTCGTTCACCTACTTCAATTAATTCCCTTTCTTGGGCTCTTTCTGAGGATTCTCTACTTAATTCAGACTTTATGATTTCTTTTTCTGTTCTTTTATGAGATTCTTTGCGCCATAACTCGATGGCGTCTCTCTGGGACTGTCTGGCTTTCTTTTTCCATAATGCTTCTTCTACTCGCATGATGCACTCGGCATCCCACGTACCTGATACGGGCCATCTATACTTTTCCTCTAATTCCTTGGTGTACTCCACCCATAAATCTAGATATAATATGGCACTTATGCCATGCTTTTGATACATAAAATGACCTGGACTGTCCCTAGGCGGGACAGGAACTGCTTCCTCGAGCAGACCTTTTCTAGTTTTTAACTGACGTAACTTTGAGAACAGAGGCATAACTAGGCTGGAGTCTGGACACAATACAATACAAGATAAACACAATAATAACTGAAAAACGAATCATTCATACCACGACATTGAAAACACATGAAATAACATTTTGGACAGAATATTACCTGAAATACTGAAAACAGAATACATGAATTTCTCAAAAACAGAACTTACTGGAACAGAAACTTACTAGAATGACTAGATGCACTGCTAAAACAGTACGAAACTTACCGGTCCCATAAAGAGACACGTCAGGACCCGCATCCACCTAAGTGGACACTTCGTGTTGGATCTGTGTACCCAAACCCACGGACCAGAGACAAATCAATTGACCCTGTCTAGATACTACCCCAGCAATGGTACTCACCGGGCAGCAAGAACGGAAGGCCTCGGACTGGACTGGACTGCTACGACGACGGACGGACGAACCTCGGACTTTAGTTACAGGTGGGCCTCCGGATACCTCGGACCTTGGACTCTCGGCTTGGGCTCTGGTCGGGACTCGCCGCGTTCCTCCACCACCTCGTCTGGACGCTGGACCGCAACCTCCGTCTCCTCCGTGGGCCTGAGGGATACTTGAAGCAGAAATATCTGCACGTGCACGGTATGGTTCCGTCACGGCTGCAGAGGATCAGGGGGCCTGCGTGGCTTCTCCGGCGCGTGGGGAAAGGGCAAGTCCCTATTCGGGCGCCATTATGTGGTAAATAAATAATTAATTACCGGTTCTATTTTTCGGGATACTCATTCAAACAGATAGCTCAATAAATAAGAGTCAAGATTCGAGGTAGCTAGAGTGTACAGGCTTTAATCAGGCATAAAAGGACAGGAACAGGACAGCCTGCATGGGAATGGGATGGCAGGGCCCGACAGCTGCCGGGGGCAGGATCTGGGAATGATGCGCATAACTTTTAATAACAGAACATTAGTATATATAGTTAAACAAAATACATTGCATTCAATACAGTAGGCGTAGCAGTAGGCGGAGTTTGTAGCAGTCGCGAAAGATAAGGGCAAAATGAGGTAACAAGAAGGCGTGTACAGGGCGTATACACAGACATGTGATGTAAACGTAACAGAATATGTCATAAACGGGGCGGAAACATGGAGGGGGCTACCTGAGCAGCTGGGACCTCTAACCTAGTGGTGCGCGCAAACTGACAATAACGTGTTACCAGGGAGAACTGGGGGGCTATGACTTCTGCGCTAGAAGAGGAGACTAAAGTCTGGAGTGTCAGAGCGACATGTACCCAGGCATATCTAGTATCTGGTGTTTAGAGTACATGTTGATAGAATCCAAAAGTTATCAGAGTAAAGGCTAACAGACATTAAGACTGGTGCATGCATAATTCTACATGTAGTGCGTGTGCGGGGAATATTCTATAAATATTAATACAGTATTTCTCTTACATGGAGACATAAAGGCTAGACCATGACGGAAACTATTGATGCGATTCAGTAGCTTAGGAATGCAGAGAAGGAGGGCTGGACTGATAACTAGAAACATAACATATTCTTGGCAGACTGGGAGGCAGAGCCAGGCCGAGCCGGGCACTGCGAGGCATGAAAGTAAGCTAAGAGTCAGGGATACAGGTGGGGGCTGTATCGCTCCTTGGAGAGGGTTCAGAAAACAGGCGCTGAATCTAAGTCCGGGCCCTTTTGAGGCCTAGAAACGGGGATAATTCAATGAATTAACGTGCACACTGTAAAACGTGGCAACGTAGCTTTACATAGGCCCGATATTCGTTGTATTCACGAAAACTGGAAACTGGCATACTAGAGATGGACACAACTATAATTGCGTCTTTAATCGATCATAGGGGAATACATGCATATCGATCATGCACATATAACATAACATAGGGAACACGTAGGCACATACAACATGGCAAAATTTACTTTTCCACAAAGGGGTGGGTATAAATAACAGGAGAGTGAAGGTTACTTACTTTGTTATTGAGAGTGATAGATTTAGTGAGTTAATTAGTGGGAGATAGTTAGTGAGAGATTGAGAGAGTTAGTAAGAGTGATGAAATTAGTGAGAGAGTTAGTGAGAGTGAGAGAGTTAGCGAGTGAGTTAGTTAGTGAGAGAGAGTTATTGAGTTAGTGAGAGTGAGTGAGATTTAGTTAGTGAGAGTGAGAGAGTTAGCGAGTGAGTTATTGAGAGTGAGTTAGTTATGATCACCAATTATAAGTGAAATGGGAATGTCAGAATTTCATTGCTCCGGTTTACTCCACCCAGGAGTAAAGAAAAAACAACAACTCCACTAACCCATGTCATACACTAACTACAGGCAGCCAGTAAAGCTGTACCGGGGCCACACCGGCGTGACGGTGAAGCACCCTCTACAGGGACAGGCTACAGACGGTAAATTCTCTACTCTGTCCACCCAACGGCAAGGACAGGATACAGCATCCAAGGCCGAGTCTACTCAGGACAGAGGTGAGGGACCCGAAGGCATGCACAAAATACAGCAATTTGTTAACATGCTTTGTAAGGTCCACCCCGGAGCAACAGGAGCTCCCCTAGCAGGGGTGGATAGCAGACCCTGCTCTGGGAGGAGTAAAGTTTAATAGATGACTGACTTGGAAGAGGGGTGCAGAGAAGGATCTGCTTTATTCCAAGCCCCATCCAGCGAAGATGTAATGGCAAGAAGAGGAATTTGCCTTTCTGCCATTCAACAGACACCAGAGCTCAACGCCCTGGCAGTGGCGGGCAGGTAGGGGCAGTGCAAGGATTTCAGTGGTGCAGGCGCGTAGTGCAAACAGTATGCATGGGAGGGGGTGGGCCAGGTGGATAGAAGGGACACCAGCAGGTAGCTACAAGGCCTTCAACACCCACTCCACTCAAAAACAGCCGGTGTGGAAGGAAAAAGCAGGATGCACCGCACAGCACACACGGACTACAACTCCCACTCCACTCAAAAGCAGCCGGTGTGAAGGAAAAAGCAGGATGCACCGCACAGCACACACGGACTACAACTCCCACTCCACTCAAAAGCAGCCGGTGTGGAAGGAAAAAGCAGGATGCACTGCACAGTACACACGGACTACAACTCCCCCTCTACTCAAAAGCAGCCGGTGTGGAAGGAAAAAGCAGGATGCACTGCACAGCACACACGGACTACAACTCCCACTCCACTCAAAAACAGCCGGTGTGGAAGGAAAAAGCAGGATGCACTGCACAGCACACACGGACTACAACTCCCACTCCACTGAAAAGCAGCGGGTGTGGAAGGACAAAGCAGGATGCACCGTGCAATACACACAGACTACAACTCCCAATCCACTCAAAAAGAGCCGGTGTGGAAGGAAAAAGCAGGATGCACTGCACAGCACACACGGCCTACAACTCCCACTCCACTCAAAACAGCCAGTGGGGAAGGAAAAAGCAGGATGCACCGCACAGCACACACGGCCTACAACTCCCACTCCACTCAAAAACAGCCGGTGGGGAAGGAAAAAGCAGGATGCACCGTACAGCACGCACGGCCTACAACTCCCACTCCTTTCAAAAACAGCCAGTGTGAAAGGAAAAAGCAGGATGCACCGCACAGCACACATGGACTACAACTCCCACTCCACTCAAAAACAGCCGGTGTGGAAGGAAAAAGCAGGATGCACCGCACAGCAAACACGGACTACAACTCCAACTCCACTCAAAAACAGCCGGTGTGGAAGGAAAAAGCAGGATGCACCGCACAGCACACACGGACTACAACTCCACTGTACATGTCGAAGTTACCGGTCACCTGTGGACTGCGGCAGCGCAAGCAAGCAGCATCTCGCCAACCTCTTAAGACACAGCAGAAGCCTTTCATGATCGTGGCCTCCACATAGCATGCACCTCACCCGATGAACAGCGCCTAGACGCCGGCGTAGCACTTCATAAAGGTTATTATTGTAGCAGACGAGACAGCTCTCGTGGTCTCACTTCACCAGATGGTGAATAGTGAGACTAGTACAATATAAGGCAAGGGAGACACTTCTAGGCATGGCTGGTCCCAAACAGATACTCTTGATGTTGAGGTTCAGTCTGCTGCCGGTGCTCGCCAGGTAGAGAGCGAGAGATGCAGGACGAGACATTCGTGTCACAGGTTCATGCAATCGTGGTCAAGTGGGGAAGCCAAGGTTACGATCACACCCTTCAGACATCATCTCATCAACATCGCCTTTTACTGATTACCTTGAATGATGTACATTTAGGGGTCACCTGGGGTGGGGATTACCATCCACAGTGCCCCCTGAGAGCCCCCCCATGCAGGCCGAAGCAACAAACTCTGAGTTCCAGAAACAAAGTGGGGACTATAGGAAAAGCGCCACCTCGAATCTGCATAAACATGCCACAGGCTGGCCAGCACAGACTTCATTGCACGTCTACAAATAACAAATCCCTCGATTCATGCCGCCCTTCGAGGCTCTAGCTTGCTGCAGGAGTTCTTACCAACAGTAGCTAATAACAAGATCAAGCAAGCATCGGCTGCACCAGTGCTGCTTCGGCTGCACTGGTGCAGCTTCTCAGACTTGAGGCGTTGCACCAGTGCAGCATAGAAAAGAAACTTTTTAATAAAAGGATTTAAAACTAATTCAAGATATACATTATCTAAGGAATGTTATAAAAACTCAGATATGGAGAATATTTTTCATTTTCGTCCATTTTTGACCGTTTTGGAGCACTTTGAAGCACTGATGCAGCTTTGGGATTTTTATGGTTATTTTGATCAGAGATGCTCCTAATGTGTTTAAAATTCATGTGGGATGTATCCAAGACACTGCCATCACACCTATATAGTTTTTAAATGATTTTGATGTATTAAAATTTTGACCTCCATAAGGGGGGAAAGGTTGAACTTTTACCCCGCTCGGAGTTCCATGACTTTCGTGTCCTTGTCCCCCTGAAATTTAAAATTGCATTTTCAAAGTAATGTGTACAACTATTCATTCTGTGTCATTCATTGTGTGTTTAGCATGCTATTGGGCCACTGTAGCACTTGTTTTTTTTTCGTTTTTATGCCTTTTTGACCGTTTTTGAACACTTTGATGCTCCAAATGGTCTTTGGACTTAGTCACTTTTTGCTTCATGGAGATTTCAAAAGTGTTAGAAAGTCACTTTGGAGGCACACAGGACAGTGCAAATGCACCTATATAGCAATCAGGACACTCCAATCACACCTATATAGTTTTTAAATGATTTTGATGAATTAAAAATTTTGACCTCCATGAGTGGTGGAAAGTTTGAACTTTTACCCTGCTCGGAGTTCCATGACTTCTGTGACCTCGTCCCCCTGAAATTTAAAATAGCATTTTCCAAGTAATTTGTAAATATATTCATTCTGGGTCATTCATTGTGTGTTTAGCTTGCTATTGGGCCAGTGTAGCACTTTGTTTTTTTCATTTTTATGCATTTGTGACCGTTTTTAAACACTTTCATGCACCAATGATGTCTTTGTACTTCGTCATTTTTCACTTCATGGGGACTTCAAAAGTGTTAGAAATTCATTTTGGAGGCACACAGAACAGTGCAAATGCAGTTACATAGCATTCAGGACACTGCAATTACACCTATATAGTTTTTAAAAGATTTTGATGTAATAACATTTTTGACCTCCATGGGGAGGGCCCTTAAGCTGAACTTTTACCCAGCTCGGAGTTCCATGACCTTGTCCCCCTGAAATTGAAAATCGAATTTTCAAAGTGTTTAGTAAAACTGTTCATTCTGTGTCATTCATTATGTCTTTAGCCTGCTATTGGACCACTGCAGCACTATGTTTTGTTAATTTTAACCCAATGTTGACCTTTTTTGACCACTTTGATGCACCAGTGAAGTTTTTGGACTTAGTCATTTTTCACTTCATGGAGACTTCAAAAGTGTTAGAAATTCATTTTGTAAATACCTAGAACGGTGCAAATGCAGCCATATAGCATTCAGGGCACTACAATTACACCTATATAGTTTTTAAATGATTTTGATGCAATAACATTTTTGACCTCCATGGGGAGGACACTCAAGCTAAACTTTTACCCAGCTCCGAGTTCCACGACCTCGGGTGGAAAAAGTGACTTTGCCCCCTTAAACCCAAAAACTTCAAAAAGTCACCCCTGGAGGCCAGAAATGGGTCTTAGACACTCTTGGTATGTCATCTGAGGTATACTATGGTGTTCTTGGGTCCAGAACTAGAAATGTGATGTGACTCTGATATCTAGGGCCTATAATGGAAAAAATGAATTTGACACCAAACACCTCAAAATGTCTGAAATAGGACTCAGACATGTACCTGGAGGCTGGAAATGAGCCCTAGACACTCTTGCTATATCACCTGAGATATAATATAGGGTCCTGGTGGCCACAGGGACCCAAAAACAGTCAGGTGGGTTGATACTGAAAATTAGCAAAAATCGTCCCAAATTTTTTTTTTACAAGATTTGCTAATTTTCCAAATAGCTCAGAATGGATATCAGAGACACTGTTTGAGTGCGCAAGATATGAATACACTTGTTAGAAAGGTCAGCTCTGATGCTTTCATGTGATATATATAACTTTGATATTATATAAAGTTTTTTTTCCGCTACCAACCAAGGGAAACACCTGATATCGTACCCGATTTTGAGAACATTGGGCTGGGTGGAAAAAGTCACTTTGCCCCCTTAAACCCGAAAACTTCAAAAAGTCACCCCTGGAGGCCAGAAATGGGTCTTAGACACTCTTGGTATGTCATCTGAGGTATACTATGGTCTTCTTGGGTCCAGAACTAGAAATCTGATGTGACTCTGATATCTAGGAGCTATAATGGAAAAAAATGAATTTGACACCAAACACCTCAAAATGTCACAAAGAGGAGTCAGACATGTACCTGGAGGCTGGAAATGAGCCCTAGCCACTCTTGTTATATAATCTGAGATATATCATGGGGTCCTGGTGGCTACAGGGACCTGAAAACAGTCATGAGGGTTGATACCGAAAATTAGCAAAAATCGTCAAAAAAAGTTTTTTTGACAAGATTTGCTAATTTTCCAAATAGCTCAGAATGGATATCACAGTCACTTTGTGAGTACCCAGGACCTAAATATACTTGTTAGAAAGCTCAGATCTGATGCTTTAATTTGATCTATCTACCTTTGCTATTATCTGAAGTTTTTTTTCAGCTTCCAGCCATGGGAAAAACCTGACATTGTACCCGATTTTGAGCACCTTAGGCTGAATGGAAGAAGTGACTTTGCCCCCTTAAACCCCAAAACTTCAAAAAGTCATCCCTGGAGGCCAGAAATGGGTCTTAGACACTCCTGGTATGTCATCTGAGGTATACTAAGGGGTCCTTAGGTCCAGAACTAGAAATTTGATGTGACTCTGAGCTCAATGTGATGTGACTCTGAGCTATATGGCCTATAATGGAAAAAATGAGTTTGACCCCAAACACCTCGAAATGTCACAAATAGGAGTCAGACATGTACCTGGAGGCTGGAAATGAGCCCTAGCCACTCTTGTTATATCATCTGAGATATATTATGGGGTCCTGGTGGCTACAGGGACCCGAAAACAGTCATGAGGGTTGATACCGAAAATTAGCAAAAATCGTCAAAAAAAGTTTTTTTGACAAGATTTGCTAATTTTCCAAATAGCTCAGAATGGATATCACAGTCACTTTGTGAGTACCCAGGACCTAAATATACTTGTTAGAAAGCTCAGATCTGATGCTTTCATTTGATCTATCTACCTTTGCTATTATCTGAAGTTTTTTTTCAGCTTCCAGCCATGGGAACAACCTGACATTGTACCCGATTTTGAGCACCTTAGGCTGGATGGAAGAAGTGACTTTGCCCCCTTAAACCCCAAAACTTCAAAAAGTCATCCCTGGAGGCCAGAAATGGGTCTTAGACACTCCTGGTATGTCATCTGAGGTATACTAAGGGGTCCTTAGGTCCAGAACTAGAAATTTGATGTGACTCTGAGCTCAATGTGATGTGACTCTGAGCTATATGGCCTATAATGGAAAAAATGAGTTTGACCCCAAACACCTCGAAATGTCACAAATAGGAGTCAGACATGTACCTGGAGGCTGGAAATGAGCCCAGCCACTCTTGTTATATCATCTGAGATATATTATGGGGTCCTGGTGGCTACAGGGACCCGAAAACAGTCATGAGGGTTGATACCGAAAATTAGCAAAAATCGTCAAAAAAAGTTTTTTTGACAAGATTTGCTAATTTTCCAAATAGCTCAGAATGGATATCACAGTCACTTTGTGAGTACCCATGACCTAAATATACTGGTTAGAAAGCTAAGATCTGATGCTTTCATTTGATCTATCTACCTTTGCTATTATCTGAAGTTTTTTTTCCAGCTTCCAGCCAAGGGAAGAACCTGACATCGTACCCGATTTTGAGCAACGTAGCCTGGATGGAAGAAGTGACTATGCCCCCTTAAACCCCAAAACTTCAAAAAGTCATCCCTGGAGGCCAGAAATGGGTCTTAGACACTCCTGGTATGTCATCTGAGGTATACTAAGGGGTCCTTAGGTCCAGAACTAGAAATTTGATGTGACTCTGAGCTCAATGTGATGTGACTCTGAGCTCTATGGCCTATATTGGGAAAAATGAGTTTGATCCCAAACACCTCGAAATGTCACAAATAAGAGTCAGACATGTACCTGGAGGCTGGAAATTAGCCCTAGCCACTCTTGTTATATCATCTGAGATATATTATGGGGTCCTGGTGGCTACAGGGACCTGAAAACAGTCATACAAAGCAATTTGAATCCATACGAGGCAATTTTTAATTTGCGGCCATCTGGTCACCCTTTGAAATGGATAGGATATACTACAGAGGATGTAGTGCACTCTATTTCTTGAAGCATATGATGTACTGACTTAATTTCAATTGCAGTATGTAGCTAAGACATTTACAATTCATAGTGGTAACTCTCATGGTTGTGGCTTATAGGGACAAGGTACAAATCAAGTGTAACCTTCAGGTAAGTTTTTATTTTTCACTTTCATGTGTGTTGTAGAACACTTTATACTTTTGGCTATAATTCATAGTCTGTACATTATAGAGACATAATTTAAACAGCACTTTGTTCCTAGTGATGTGCATCTTACCCATGTGAATTATTATGTGTGTGGCGTATTGTAAAGTTGTCAAAATTTGAGGTTGAATGTATGACGTTTTTCAATACCGTCGCATGTACGAAAAAGTATGCCTTACATTTTGTCCCATACTTCTAAAACCATACAATCTGGATCCATAATTGGAAGTGCAGCATTAAGCTAACATGATGCCACTGTCCTGTGTTCATTTTCATGCATGTGGAAAGCTTCAAAGTGGTGTGAATTTTTCAGCGATTAAACACATATTTTTAAAAAAATTCCTTCAGCTTTTGCAAAATGTGTCACGTATGTTATGTCATCAGTCAAGATCCATATTAGATAGAGCTTGATTTCCAACTGCAACACATTCTATAACATAGCCTACTACAGTGTGCCATTTTATATGCATGTGGCTCACACACAAGGTGCATACAAAGCAATTTGAATCCATACGAGGCGATTTTTAATTTGCGGCCATCTGGTCACCCATTGAAATGGATAGGATATATTACATAGTATGTGGTGCACTATAAATCTTGAACCATATGAGGTACCGACCTAATTTCAATCACAGTATGTAGCTAAGACATCTACACTTTATAGTGGTAACTCTCATATTTGTGGCTTATAGGGACAAGGTACAAATCAAGTGTAATCTTCAGGAAAAGTTTTTATTTTTCACTTTCATGTGTGTTGAAGAACACTTTATGCTTTTGGCTACAAAATGTGAAGTTGAATGTATGATGTTTTTCAATAACGTCACATGTGTGAAAAAATATTCCTTACGTTGTGGCCCATAATTCTAAAACCATACAATCTGGATCCATAATTCTGAGTGCAGCATACAGTTACCATCATGCCACTGCCCTGTGGTCATTGTCATGCCTGTGCCATGCTTAGAAGTGGTGAGAATCATTCAGTGATTAAACGCATGTTTTATAAAATTTGCCTCCATTTTTTGCAAAATGAGTCACGTATATTGTGTCATCAGTCATGATACATACTAGATAGAGCTTGATTTCCAACTGCAACACATTCTATAGCATACCCTACTACATTGTGTCATTTTAAATGCATGTGGCTTACACGTAAGGTACATACAACGCAATATGAATCCATACGACGCGATTTTCAATTTGCGGCCATCTGGTCGTCCCATTGAAATGGATAGGATATTATACATAGCAGAATGTGCCCTATAATTCTTGAAGCATATAAGTTAAAGACTTAATTTCAATTGCAGATTCTAGCTAAGATTCGTATGCATTATTGTACCAATTCTTATGCATGTGGCCCACATAGAAAGTGCACGAAATGGAAGTTGAATCCATACGAGGCGATTTTCGATTTCCGGCCATCTGGTCACCCAAATCTCAAAGATTATTGTTAATAATTCAGTGTGTTTTTATGCTATTTAGCTAATAATGCATGAACCTGTTTATTAACATGTGCATAATGAGATACCAAAGAGAAAATAATGAAAATGTATTGGTAAACCGTATTTTGGTAGACTTTAAAAAACCCCATTGAAAAACACATGCATCACCAATGCTGCTTTTTGCTTGTGCCTAAAACGAAAATGTGTTATTAAAAAGTGAATGTAACACATAGAGATGTTTTTTCTTTTGTTTATGAAGCCTAATGTGAAGGCAGGTCACACCTATGTTTTACTTTGAAAAAATCTCTTTTCTAAAATTTACGGCGTTACCTTGTTTTTTAATATAGCTAAAAAAGCAATTGTTAAAGTCGCTTATAAAAACAAGAACAAAACCACCTCAGATTTAGGAAAATACTGAAGACCCTACTTTTCCCCTGAGCTCTCCCCCCATGACTGCCCACCCTACAGGAATGTGTTCATTAGCGCCGGGATACCCAAGGGTCGATGTGCGCTTTATAAAACCCAAAATCAAATCAAATCAAATCAAATCCAGAGAACAAGACATTCTTTGTTTTGGAAGTTCAGGACGGTTATTTGTAAAATGTGATGAAGTGTGATTGTTGTCTGACGCAAAACCATTTCTTTACTTCCTTTCAAGGTATTCTGGGCTGACCAGGCTGTGCAGTGTGGCTGCCACCCTTGGAGGAACAAAATATAAAATAACTGTCAGGTAAGGATTTCGATAACTATAAGTTTCCTTTTCCCCTGTTTCTTCTTTCTCTATTCCCTTTCTTGATCTGTTTTTTTTGTCTCTTCAACTTCATCAGTTGACTCTCTCTGTATACTATTTTTGTTGTTAATAAACTTCTGATAATAATATGATGGAGCCACATTCCTCCTGGAACATGCTGGGGGGTGTAGTGCAGGTCCAATTCCTTTTTAGGTCAGTTTTGCCCAGCAGTTCCTTAACAATTGTCACATTTGTCTCCTCCTCTACACCACGTGATACTATCCTCCCTCTGTCCGGCATCTTTTCTCTCTGGATCTGACTTCCATCTCTTTGCGTCCTCGCATCCTGCCCTTTTCTGTCTTGTCTACATTAAGCAAAAGACACAGTATATGTGTGTGGACACACATGCACACAAGGCTTGCTTTAGGGTGGTGCAGCCGGTGGAGCCGCACCTGTTGCTGACCTTGGGGGCACTGCATTTAGAAGTAACGTATGGGTTCACAAGCATCTGCTGCCGAGTTTCCTGTGGTGGACACCTGTAGTGGGAGTGGAAGATAGCCTTTTTTCTCTTTCCTCTGTTTTGTGTTTTTCTTTTCTTGACCCTTTTTGGTTTCCTTTACTATTGTGCTGTTTTTTCTCTTTTTCAGGTGTTACTGTGCCCGGGTTCTGTCGAAGGAGCGTAATGAGTTCTGGGCCACAAAGTAAGTCCTTATCATCCGCACAATTTGAAAGGGTGAATTCCGCTGAGCTAACTGGACACAGCGTCCGTCTACAGTGGCATTTAAAGCACTGATTGCAACAAGGCCAATTCCTTCCTTCAATAAAATGTCCCTTCCTACATCACTGGAAAAAGGAATAGATGAACAGTCTAGGTGGGCAGGGGAGTAAATAACAGCTGAGTATTCATTAAACGTATTACAAATATCACATTATGATGCCAGTCTTTGACACAGAAATTGTAAATTGATAGTGTTGGCTGCTTCTGAGAATCTGTGTCACTATATATGTGTTTCTTTCTTAAATATTATTTATGTTTGCTCTCACATCCATGAGTTCCAGTGATCTGAAGCTCCCGATCTACACAGTGTCCCAGAGCTGTTTAACCACTATCAGAAATGCTGCTCAACTGATTTCCTATCTTGTTTTTGTCAATACTTTATTTGTGCAAAGTATAAGGTCATAAATATTTTTTCTTTGTGTTCACTTACAATCTCTGACTCCATTTCTACAGGTGACTGAAGCATGAACAGAAAAAAGAAGGTTTACATTTTGTGAAACACAACTAAAAGGATTATTTCAAGGAATGTTAAAACATTCTCGAGCTCTTGAGAAGAAACACATTCTATGTGCCAGGAATGGTGAGGATGTTGGAGCGGAAGAAACTGGTGAATGTGAAAGTTGTCAAATCCCTAAAGTAAAAGGATCATAAATGTTTACCAGGTCCCAGTAACTCAGAATGAGGAGAACATTGGCCACAATTGATCCCCACGCTGTGCACTTGAGAAAACTCAGAGTTGTAAATTCTGTTTGATGGTTTACGAGAAATGCTTTGGGGACCCAAACCCTCCCCAACAGATCAGCATCCGTAGACGTGTTGTGATGTGACAGAACCGTCAAAAAGACTAATATTCTCGGTTTACAAGTGCAAGCTTTTGTCTCTGTCTCCTGAAGATGAGAGGAGAGAAAATGTTGTTTAAAAGAAAGTCATTGTAAATACTCTTTCTCAGATGTCCATTCACCAAAGATGCTGGATTATCATTTCCAATGTAGGAAGGTTTTCCCCCACCAGCTCTGTCTCTTGGGTTGATCCGAGTGGTTTCAAAGTGTCCTTCAACTTCCAAAGTGGATCATGTACCTGTCTTAGCTACTGAGCAAAAAAGCATATACTGGCACAGGAAGTATAAAAGGGGCCAGTGTTACGCTATTGATAATTCATAAACCACCCTGGCATGCCCTAATCATCTGTCATTACTGGTATGAACAAACATACCTACCAGGCAAACACTAAAACCCAAAGACCTAATCAGTGCTTTTAAAACTCCTAAATCAAATGTGATAAACTAGAATCACTAAATGAGACTAATTAAACTTGAGAGAATTCACCCGGGCATAACTTGGAGAAATGGAATCCATGAGGGGCCTCTTAATCAATACAAGGGGCTCCTCTGTGAAAGGTAATAAGACAGATTAGATAGGTGCCTTTAAAGGTGGGAAAATGATCTCCAGGAAAAAAACTATCATTAGTTAAATACAAATGTGAAGAAGAGCATCTGAAATGTATTTTAGAAGTTAATGCTGAGTTGTAAAATAAACAAGTACACGATCTGAAATCAGATTCATTCTTAAAATGACTTGTATCCAGGAACAAACCCAACTTGGAGAAACAAACAACTCGAATAAGAGCAATGACTTTGGGAACAGCTTTAGTCATCAATCCCACCTCACTAAATATGACAAAACTAGCACTGGACGAAAAACCTATCAGTGTCCCGAATGCCAGAAACACTTCAATCACAAATCCAACCTTACGGTACATGAAAGAACCCACACTGGGCATAAACCTTATCAGTGCTCCGAATGCTGTAGAAGCTTCAGTCTTAAATCCAGCCTTACTGTACATGAAAGGACCCACACTGGACAAAAACCTTACCAGTGCTCTGAGTGCCGGAAAGGATTCAGTCAGAGATCCAGTTTAATTGAACATGAGAGAACTCACACTGGACTAAAACCTTATTAGTGCTCTGAGTGCCGGAAAAGCTTCAGTCAGAAATCCCACCTTACTGCGCATGAAAGAACCCACACTGGGCAGAAACCGTATCAGTGTTCTGAATGCCAAAAAAGTTTCTATCACAAATGCGGTTTAACTCAACATGAGAGAATCCATACTGGGCTCAAACCCTATCAGTGCTCTGAATGCCAGAAAAGCTTCAGTCGGAAAATAACTCTCACTCACCATGAGAGAACTCACACAGGGCAAAAACCTCATCAGTGCACCGAATGCTGTAAAAGCTTCAGTCATAAATCCAGCCTTACTGTACATGAAAGGACCCACACTGGACAAAAACCGTATCAGTGCTCTGAATGCTGTAAAAACTTCAGTCATAAATCCAGCCTTACTGTACATGAAAGGACCCACACTGGACAAAAACCGTATCAGTGCTCTGAGTGCCGGAAAAGCTTCAGTCATAAATCCAGCCTTACTGTGCATGAAAGAACCCACACTGGGCATAAACGGTATCAGTGCTCTGAATGCCACAAAAACTTCAGATTGAAAACAACTCTCACTAGACATGAGAGAACTCACACTGGGGATAAACCTTATTAGCTCTTTGAATGCTGGAAATGTTTCAGTCGGAAATCTGGTCTCACTCAACCTGCGAGAACTTACCTAGAAAAAAACTCATAATTGTTCTAAATGCCACGGAAGAGTCTGCTGGAGATTCAGTTTCATTCAATAAGAGAGAACCCACAACGAGAAAGAAAATGACTTGTGCTCTCAATGTGACGAAAACTTTAGTTGTAAATGTAACCTTTCTACATAAGAGAGACAATGTGGGAAAATAAAAGGTGCTCACTGTCAACCCTGGGGGAGGTTTCAGCATCGCAAAACCTTTACATGAAGCAGCCACAAAGAAATCAATCCATTGATTGTCCTTCAAACTGTCTACTGAGAAAAGCACACAGCGAGGGATGGAAATGCTTGAATTAACCTCATTCTTTTGTAACTATTTGTGGCCTCATTCCATTCAGTGTGGAGTGTTCGCTGAGTGTTTATAAGCTGTGGCTCTGACCCACAAATTCCATTTGATCCTGAACTTTGAGGCCACGCCTCCAAGGATCAGGAATGCTTGAACCTCAAACTGTTTCCAGCCTTAACAAGCCTCACCAGGGGGCTGCAGCAGGAGTCCCTTTGTCGTAGGTCTCTATGGGAGCAACATCTGTTCATGTCTGTACCACGTAGGGCTGATCATTGAGAAAAACTAAAGGTGATGGATGGACTGGTAGTTAATCTCTGCAACATCCCACCACATCATTCTCTAGTCTTTGTGTAACTACAGACGAGGTCAGCCATATGCAAACCATTCTTGGCCCCATCCTAAATAGTCCTAATTGTCACGTCCTCTCTGGCTCCTCAGGATCAGGGTGATACTATATGGGGTCCACCTCCTGACTTCCCCCACACTCTGACTATTGAAATATACAGAGTATAGAGATAATCAAGCGAGGGATGGGAAAGGGTAGGAACTGCGGTGGAAAGGGATTACCTGTAACAAAAAAGCATAACATTAATACTGTACAGCAATCCTTTCTACTCTCATATGTTCTCGCTTTAATCCTAACTATACCTTATAGGTCTTTCCCAACAAGATGTTCTTCTTGCGAACAGATAAACAACGCCACCTGTAAAAGACAATAACCATTCATCAACACCACACCAGTGACCATGTATTGAAACACAAAAAATCCTTTTACTCAATCATACTCACATCCACACCCCGCGGATCCCAGAACAAATATAGAACAAAATTATCCTTCTCCAAAGATAAAAAATAGGGGTAAAATCCAGTAAGTTCCTGGTGGAAACAACTCAGTCTCAGTCTTGAGCCAAGAAAGAAAAAACACACAGTTTGGGGTTCCACCCAACGTGGAAAAAACACAAAAGGAAATCCAGAACTTTAGTCTCCCACAAGTATACTGTCTGAACAGGATAGGAAGTCACTCAGGAATATATATATATATATCTTAGCATATATCAATGAGGCCAAGTGTTTGTCAATGAAAAGGTACAACTATACCCTTTGAAGATCTAGTCCAGGGTGAGATGCTGCCGTGGCTCCTTATCTGAACATCACCAGACACAGAAGGAATCCACAAGTTCTCCGCAGCCGCGAGAGAACTCACTTCTGTGATCCACACGCTCAGAAGAGCGGTGATCAGGAATACAGCCCGACGCAGCCGCGACCGGGAGAGGAACAAGAGCAGTTCACGCTCAGCCGAGCGGAACACAAGAAGACGCCCGTCGCAGCCATGAGCGGGCAAAAATGAAGGAATCCGGATCGCGTCCTCACGGAAGATGAGACGCGAGGTGGTACAGCGGCTCAGCCGAGCCTCCAGCGATACATGGATCTAATCCCCAGGAAAACAATGGGAAGGAACACAGGAATCCAATCCTCTAACAGCACGGCTGTTGACAGAGTCCAGGAAAGCCAGAATCACGTACAACGCTATTGCTTTGTCACGTGATTTTTATCAACTAGCGCTGCTTCCGCCTGAAGGCATTCTGGGACATGTAGTTCTCGATGTCTGTAACAATGTAGGCGCATGCAGATCTCAGTTCCTGACACTAATGACTTCTGTTCCAAAAGGACACAGCCTCGTATTACAAAGATCCACATGAGTGGCCTCTTTCCATCTTCTTTTTGTTTCAAATGGAACCTGCTATCCCCTGCTAACCATGCCTCAGGCCTGCCACGTTCCACGCTTTGGCTCTTATCCTCAACCTTGAACCATCTCCATAACTTGGAAGCTCCGAAGACTTCACAGCTGTTGTAACTGCTTGAAGTTTCACACATTTTGATGGCCGTGGATTCAGGTTCAACTTGATGACCCAACTCTACTCTGTGGGAATTTTGCACTTCAAGCCACTTCTGTGCAGCTCGTCACCTTCTGAGACTGATTCAGCCAAAAACCTTGCATCAAATTCCAGTGTTAATCATTACCTGAGACTAAACTTATCTTTGTCCTTTCGAGCATAGCTACCGAAGTCAGCTACAACTTTGTAGGTTACTTCCTGATTGATTCAGTAGAACTGCTTGTTTTTTATTTATTTACCTTTTTGTTTGGATTTGACAGTTGTTTTTGCTAATTATTAATCCTTAAATCACAGCCCGCCTTTAGATTTTGCTTCTGAATAATTATTAAATATTCTTTTTGCTCTAAACTTGGTTTGAATCTTACAGTTCCTTGTCTATTTTTAATAAACTGTATTGAAATATGTGACTTCCACTGTTTTGCTTTTCCTTCAAGCGTGTCTTAGGCCATACTGCTCAAGCCACGTTACCAAAAGCGTGCTAAGAACACTTTAGTAGAAGACACATTTACCTTTGCTGGCCAAAGTTTGGAAAAAGCAAAGCAGGCTGACTCCAGAAAGCACACTACCTAGCTGGAAAGGTTACTCTCTTAGGTGGCATCTGCATCAACTGTAGATGCAAAAAGCAAATATTATGAGGAAAGCTGTTGGTAGCTTTGCCCCGGGAACTTGAGACTGCCTCTCAAACAGTCTCAAACAGTTGAAAGAGCTCAAGATGCAGATTCATGTCCTAGCAACTAAGACTGCTCGCTCCTGTCATACAACACTCACACTGAATCACACTCCCTGTGCAATGTACGAACTTTTACATAAAGAAGATGTGTTGTGCTTTGTGAACAGGCTTTCACCCCCCTTTGTATGCAAATGAGTTTCTGTGATCAGACACCCGAGGCTCCCATCTCTTCTAGTGCAGATGATAATGTGAGAACTGTAACGAGAACGAGATCACAAACAAGGGCTGTATTGAGAAATAATCGTCTTCCAAGTCACACAGTAGTTTGTAGTTCTTTATTAGTATTTTAAATGTACATCCCCCATCCCGTTCCAAGGTAGAGTAAAGTTTGCGAAGCGCGACTCTCTTGGGGCCTGCTCCCCAGATTAAGTCCATAAGAACAGAAACAGAGTCCAATTTCCTGAAGAAGTGCAGAGGCAAGTAAACTAGAGTGGTCGAGAAGCAGTATAAATGTATTAACAGCATTTTTGCATTTCCACTCTACCCATGGGTTGATAGTTGCAGGGAGCCCCAAAACAACAGGGAGCTGCAAACCTTTGATATCACCTAAGTTGCCCTGTACACGTTCATTGTCGTGTGGTCGTTCATCGCTTAATACCTGAAAATGTTAGGGTGCCACCCCAGTGCTAATTTGGGTAGCACTTCCTGTTTTAAGTTGTTAGTTTGCGCATGGGATATAAGCTGGATTTGGTCAAATTTAGCCTTAGTCTAGAAACCCTACCAAAATCGTCTAGAACATCCATCACCTGTGGTAGATACGAATGCATGTTCCTGAGGTACACAAATGCATCATCAGCATACAGTGATATGTCCTCCCAATTTGACTCCCTCGGTATACTGATTGCTGGGTCCTGTGAATGAAACAGGACAGCGAACAGATCCATGGCTAGGGCAAAAGTAATCAACAGCGGGCATCTTTGCTGCATTCAAAAGAAACTGAGATCTCTGCCTGTCCGGATGCAGGCCAGCATGTTTGTGTAGAGGAGATTTATCCAGTGTAATATTTTTGGGCCTAGTGTCATGCCCATCAGCACTTTCATTAAGTAAAACTACTCAAGGGTGTCGAAGGCCTTCTCTATATCTAGTGAGAGTGCTGTGTATGGAGACAAGAAGATTCTTTTCCATCAGCCGGAGAGGCGCCATAGGTTAAGACATATTTTTCTCCCAGGTACGAAATCATTCTGGTCTTGGTGGCAATGTAGAGAGGCAGGGGAGCAACCTGTTTGTAAGGACCTTCCTGCAAATCTTGTGGTTGGTGTACAGTGGCCAATAGGAGTGTAGCTCCAGGGGAGTCCCTGTTGGGCTTAGGCAGTACCAATATCATAGCCTCCCATAGGGATCCCGGCAATGTGCCCTCCTGCTGGGCATGTTGGTACATTTGGAGTAGCTTTGGAGAGAGGGTTGCTCTGTAGGTGAAGTAAAAGTCCACCGCGAACCCGTCCATCCCAGAAGTTTTGTTGCATGCGATCTAGTCAATCATGAAGCAAATTTCCTCAGTGGTCAGGGTTTTGTCTGGTGTATGTCCCTGAAGGGGGTTAAGTCTGGGGATTGTCAGTCTATTCAAATATCTAATTGGGGCGCTTGCACTCCCAACACAGCCTGGTATACAGACGTCTGGTACTACAGGAAAGCCTGATTTATATCTGCTTGTACATTCAATATCACTCCCACCGCGGATCTGCTGGCCGGATGTATGACGTTAAAACGCATACTTTTACAACGCATACCGTTACAACGGGACTTTTACAACGCAAATACTATTACAACGCATGTATTTACAACGCATTTTTTTACAACGCAGGTACCTTTACAACGCATACCATTACAACGTAAGTATTGGTAAGTATATATAATTTTTTTAATTGTATATTATTTAAAATTAAAATAATTTAATGTAATTGTATTTAATTTAATTTAATTTAATTTAATTTAATTTAATTAATTTAATTTAAATTTAATTTTATTTTATTTTTACCCTGTACCCCTTTACCCAAAAACCCAAAACTGACCCTGAACCCTAAAAATACCCTTTTACCCAAAAACCCAAAACTGACCCTGAACCCTAAAAATACCCTTTTACCCAAAAACCCAAAACTGACCCTGAACCCAAAAAATACCCCTTTACCCAAAAACTGAAAACTGACCATAAACCCTAAAAATACCCCTTTACCCAAAAACTGAAAACTGACCCTGAACCCTAAAAATACCCCTTTACCCAAAAACTGAAAACTGACCCTGAACCCTAAAAATACCCCTTTACCCAAAAACTGAAAACTGACCCTAAACCCTAAAAATACCCCTTTACCCAAAAACTGAAAACTGACCCTGAACCCTAAAAATACCCCTTTACCCAAAAACTGAAAACTGACCCTAAACCCTAAAAATACCCCTTTACCCAAAAACCGAAAACTGACCCTGAACCCTAAAAATATCCTTTTATGCAAATACCTAAAACTGACCCTGAACCCTAAAAATACCCCTTTACCCAAAAACCCAAAACTGACCCTGAACCCTAAAAATACCCCTTTACCCAAAAACCCAAAACTGACCCTGAACCCTAAAAATACCCCTTTACCCAAAAACCCAAAACTGACCCTGAACCCTAAAAATACCCCTTTAAAAAAAACCTAACATATAACATTTTAAATATAATTATATACTTACCAATACTTACGTTGTAATGGTATGCGTTGTAAAAGTACCTGCGTTGTAAAAACATGCGTTGTAAATAAATGCGTTGTAATAGTATTTGCGTTGTAAAAGTTCCGTTGTAATGGTAGTGCGTTGTAAAAAATGCATTGTAATGGGTGTATACCCTGCTGGCCTTTCTGGGGGTCTTTGAGGTCAATGACCTTAGTAGCCATGCTAGTATCTCAAGTCAAGTCAAGTCAAGTCAAAATTTATATAGCGCACTACATACCCATAGGGTCTCAAGGCGCTTGAGGAAGGGGGGGGGGAGGTTTACTTATCGAATATCCATGTTTTAAGTTGTTTTCTGAAAGCTAGGTGGTTTTGAGTAAGACGGAGGTGGATTGGAAGGGAATTCCAGGTCTTGGCCGCTAAGTAGGAGAAGGATCTTCCTCCCATGGTGGCTTTGCGGATGCGCGGAACAGCGGCGAGGGCTTGGTTGGACGAACGCAGCTGGCGGGTGGGGGTGTAAAAGGAAAGGCGCGTGTTGAGACAATCAGGTCCAAGTTCGTATAGGGCTTTGTGTGCGTGGGTGAGGAGACGGAACGTTATTCTCTTGTTGACGGGTATCTGATAGTGTAGTGTTCCTAGTCTGACCACCGCCTCTCTTTACTCCTTTGGGAGAGGGGTGATTATGTTCTAGTTTCATGCAGCTACCCCAGATATATTTCCGTTGTTCATATTGTTTGTTCAAGAGAGAGGTTCTGGGCTCGCAAGGCATGTTTTACACAATGCTACATCTTGATGCACAGGCCTTATGTGAGACCCTTAAAGGTACCCCACTCTATCACTGTCGCATAGGCAGTCCCTTCCTTCGTCTCAAATATGGCGACATGTGTACCTTCAGTATCACAGAAGACTCTGTCCTGTAGGGCCGGGGCATACAGCCTCCTAGTAGATACTGGTGCATGTCGTCTGCCCCACTGAATCATCATTTTGAGGTGGTTGGGGTCTGAAAGTGTGTGGCCTAGACATTCAGGTCACAAGACCAAGGAAGCAACAGAAGGATTGCATAGGAGCAAGCCGATTCTGGTGTGCAGTTAGTGTAATGGTGAGAACAACGAGTATTCTCGTGTACGAGGATTCATCTGCCACCGGATGTTTCACATCTGGGTAAGCATAACCCAGTCCACAATGCATGGGTCATTCTGATTGCATTCTCATGTTGTGGTGGGGGAAGGATCTATCTAGGGAGGTGTCGTGGGCAGAATTAAAGTCCGCACCCCATATACTCGGCATTGCCAGGGCTTGTATCAAGGGCTTGGATGAAGTACACCTGTCAAAAACTCAACACAGACAAGATGGAAGTCCTCATTTTTGGGAACAACACCTCACCATGGAATGACCCATGATGTCCCATGGAGCACGGCATACCCCCCGCATCAACATACCATGCCCATAACCTCTGCATCATTCTGGATAGCAAGCTATCCATGAAGAAACAAGTCAATGCAGTCTCATCCACCTGCTTCCACACCCTTTGCAGGCTCCACAAGAGCTTCAGGTGGCTCCCGGCAAACACCAGAAGGACCATCATGCAAGCCCTCATCACTAGCAGACTGAACACTGGAAACACAATCTGTGTAAGAATCACTGCACGCCTCCAGATGAGACTCCAGACAATACAGAACCCAGCGGCAAGACTCATAGTCACCCTCACAAAAAGACCCACGTCACACCCCATCTCAAGAAACTACACTGGCTCCTGATTCAGAAGAGATGCCAGTTCAAGACGATGAGTCATGCCTACATGGCCTTGCACAACGTAGGACCAGCATACATCAACAAATGCCTGACCTTCCACTATCAATCAATCAATCAATCAATTAAAATTACTTTATTCGGTATACAGCAATACCATAAAGGTACAATACAATTAAAATAAAAAAACACAAGAAATAAAACCTTCTACCGGGTACCTAGACAGTTGGTACAAAATATTAGCAAATAACAGTGCAAATCATTGTGGGTAATAAGGTTAAAAATGTGCTGAAAGTTAGAAAGTCTAAAACTCCTGAGCAGATTACATTCAAAAAGGGCAAGTTACGAAACAAGGGTAATATAAAACCAACATGTTAAAAAAGGAAAAAACCCCAAGCATAACATTAATCTGTGTAAAAAACAAGGATAAGGGCATCATAAGTGTTGGTACCAAGGAGAAAAAAGGATAATTTAACGACCAGTGTCATAATCCCCTGTCTTTAGTATTCCTCAGTCTTGCGGCCATCCTTAGGAAATTAACAGTACAAAAAAGTGCGAAGGCCTCCTCAGACAATTTCAAGAACAATAGCGCAACCTTTGCGTGTTTGAACCTAGCATTCTTTAAAATGCTCTTTAAAAACAACTTCCAAGGGTGAGCATAATAGGGAATGGAGTGTGTGATGGAGTAGGTTCAACCTAAATCTAGTCATCAGGAATCTGTCCTGAGCATTATAAAAATAAGACAGGTATGGTTCCAAACCTGGGCTGGATTTAGCCAAGAGGTGGGCTCTCACGGATGGTTTTACCATCTCTGTGTCTTCCCTGATGGAGTCCTTGTTCTTTAAGAAAGCGGACTGAACAATCGCCTTGTCCCGGGCTAACAAGGATCTCGGGGTGTTAAAATAATCAGCAAAACCCAGGCCCAACAGGGTCTCCCTTACATATTTAGTCCAAGGGATATTGTACCCATGCTCCCTGGTAATGCAACCAGTTATTATCTGTTTGCTTAGAGCCGCTTCAGGGTTAGTCCATATTTAAAGCCAGCAAGTGAGAGGTTTCAATTGAATCTCATCTCTGATGTAAGTGTGACCTAACTCTTCGTGGATTGAATAGGAGGGGGTGCTCTGTGGGACTCTAAGTAACCGTCGAAGGAATTTATTTTCTTCTATTTGGATCCTTAATGGGTCAATGAAACCCCAAACCTCACTGCGATATAATTTTTAGGCATTACAGATGGGCCTATACAAATTCAAGATTTGCTCAGGAGCCCAGCGACCCAACCTGTGTGCAAAATTCATGATTGCCCCGGAAGAGCTGATAAGAGATCTGCATTTCTCATCTGACAGAGTGATAAACCTGATGCGGCTATCAAATAAAATTCCCAGATAAGAAAATGCCTGCACTTTTTCTAGACAGTGGGTGCCGATCCTAAAGGTGAATTTCCTGCCTGGACTTTTTCCGATCTCCATGATGTATGATTTGGAGAGATTAGCGGACAGTTCCAGGTTCTCCATGAAGATGACAAAGCCATCAATGAGGTGCTGAAGGCCCTGCGCAGTGCGTGACAGAAGTACTGGTCGTCCGCGTAAAGCAGAACCGGGATCCCTCTTCTACCTATCCTCGGACAGTCCACCCCTAATGCTCCCAGTGCCTTATCTAAACCATTAATATATAAAGCAAATAAGAAAAGCACCAGGATGCAGCCCTGTCTCACTCCCCTAGAGCAGGGGAAGGAATCAGAAATGTCTCCCTTGTCGTTGTATCTGACCTGGGCTGAAGTGTACTGGTGCAAAGTGCTTAAAATATTAACCAGTCCTGAATCCACGCCCATGGCCCCCAATAGCTCCCACAGTTTCTTACGGTTAACCCGGTCGAATGCTGCTGTGAGGTCCATGAAAGCCAAGTACACCGTCTCATCGCTGGTGACAGTGTACTTGACGACAAGTGTAGGAGAGTAGGGTCTGCTATCCTATGGTCACCCCAAATTTTTGCTTTTTGCTTCACTGGTTTTCGACTACTGAGGCTGTGGGCCTGCTGATCAGACCCCCAGCCTGCTGTTCTCTCACTAAATTAATGACACATGTGCTATAGGCACATACCAATTGGAAATGGACTCCTTGTCAGCCCCTGTAGAATGCACTATAGGTGCACAGGGCACAGGAGCCACTAAGGCCTACCAGGGGCTGCAGCATATCTTTTGCCACCCCTGGCTGGTTCTTAAATTGACACAACTGGCTGATCACTCAGCTGGGGTAAGGTGGTGTACACACCCCTTGCTTAGATATAGTATACCTATGTCTAAACCTATATCTGGACACATGTAAACCTGTGAGCCACTCCTATAGACAGGCCTCACCAATCCTGGAGGCTGGGTGCATGGTTTTTATGTGAGATGGAGCTCTAGCATGAGCTGAGCCTGTCTGCAGCCGTCGGGAACAAATCCCTAAGCTGTTTCAGGATAATGCCATACCATATACTATTAAGTGCCTTATAATCCTCGCGGTTATTTAGCAACTCTGGTTTGGCTTTATCAAAACATGTCGTGTAAGGTGTCATACGCTTTGGAATACCATCCCCTCGCCAGTTCTGGCGACGGGGATGGCATTCCACCCCTCTAGAGGGGTAAGACATGTTACTTCACTTTAATGCGGTTGATTTCTCCAAAGGCCTTAAGATCCACAAAATGGATGCCTCTGCCACAGACAAATGTCTGGACCCCTGGAGCTGACCGAAACCCAGTCAAGGGGGTCCTGGACAAAGGGTTTCCTGTCACAGGAGGGTGTCACCGCCCTCCAGACAGGAGATAGTGTATTGTAGCAGGGAGGTTTGAAAGAAACCAGACACTGCCTGGGGCGCACAAGGCTGCCCCTTGCATAATCCGGCCAAACCGGTTCTGGGGCACTCCAGCCCTCGTGCCAGGGCGGCCTGGATCAAAGGAAGGGGGTGTATCCACCCACTTCCTGGGTCCCACCCATAGGAGGGGACCTAGCAGGTAATCACGCCCACCAGATTCGAATAAGAGTGGGAGCAGTGCCAATGCACATCAGATTTCCTGGAAGAAACATTTGAAACGATATTCTGGACCCTTCGCCCTCCATCTCAACGTGGAAGCCCGAAGAATCTCCCTTGTGGTCAAGGAGTGACCACCCTGCAGCAGCAGGCACCATCCAGCCCTCGACGTCTACTTAGTTGCAGTTCCCGCCGGAACTCGAGCGACTGAGATCGACGAGATCAAGCCTGCCCAGCTTCTAACAGCCCGATCCACAGTCCCTGCAAAGCTGAGACCCGTGGAGGCGACCGAAAGCGTGGGGCACGCCATCTTGAAGTGACCACGAGACGCTGACCGTGCAGCCCACGAGTGACCCTCGAAGCTGTACACCGGGGTTTGAGAAGCCCCCACCCTGAGCTACTCCTGAGCCGAAGTTCAGCCCTCCACACTCGACGAGTGCTGCGTGGGGCCCTTTGGCACGATTTGGCTCAACGCGTTGGCCCGGTCACTTGCCAGCTGGCTTGTGGTCCCTGTGCCGACGAACTACCTAAGAAGACTCGTGAATCTGGTTGCTCCAGATCCACACCAGCTCCCCTGAAAAGGAGCCCCGACTCTGACCTTCCTGGTCCGAGTGAGAAGCAATCTTCCGACCCTGCGTGGATTGCTCTTACCAAGGCTTGTTTGCTCCAAACTTGAAGCCGACTGCACCGACGGTGAGAGCCTGCGTGGGACAGATCGTGACCTGCTCCTGGACGTCGCAGATGCCCCAGAGCCCACGTGACAGCGGAGAGAAGCTCCTCGACGACCACCTGATTGCGCCCGACATTGCCTGGTTCCGTCCTGGTTCCACCCTGGTCACTGCTGAGTGACCCAGACTCTGTCCCCTCTGCTTTCAGGTACTCTACAACTTGAGTCCACCCTTGGACTCCACCGGACACTTCGTCTTCACCCTGCCTGCAGCCCTTTCAGCTCCAAGCACCAAGAGCCTGCGTGTCAAAACCCGACGCCACTTCGACCCTGTGCACCCACTTCCTGTGGGTGAGGTAACTTTGCTCCGCCGGTGTTCCCACACTGGTGCACACCTCTAGGGTCTGTGTGTTAAGTTTTGTTCCTCTAGGTTCAGCGGAAGTGTCCTTAAACTTTAACTCTTTGACTTTTACGCACCATTGGTTAACATTGGTGCATGCGTGCGCTTTCCGCACATCTCCCGAATCCCGAGGGCCATTCCCGACTTCAGCATTGCTTGTCCTGACTGCTCCCAGCGATTCCCTAGGCCCTAGGCCTAACCACTGCTCGAGTGGCCTTTCTTATACCACTTGTTTAGTATATGGTTTGAGTGGCCACCCGCCCTCATCCATAATTGTGCAACTTGTATGTTTAAACAGTGCTTTTTTTGATTTAACGCTTGTGCCCCTTTATTCATAAAGAATACTGGGGATTGTTTTTAGTAATAAACACATATATTTTTATAATATATACTTGTGTGGTGTCCTTTCATTTGGTATTACAGGATTGTATGTGGTAAAACAGCTCGCTTAACACGACCTCTTAAGTTAAGCCTTTAGGCTGCTTAGTCCATGCTACCCCTAGGATAGCTTGTCTAATAAGGTTGACTTACAACCAGACACCATAAGGGGATTGTTTGGTCAGGTAGTAGGTGGTTCCAGAATTGGAAACATCCCCTACCAGGCCAACTTCTCACAACAAGGAGATAAAGGTTGAGTCATTGGTCAGAGGTTGAGCGACCCGGCCTGAAGCCATACCGTATATCCGAAATGATGTCATGTTTGTCTGCCCAATCCATAAGCCGATTAAGAATAGCTCTCCCCATGACTTTCACTGTGACATCAATGAGGGAAATAGGCCTGTAACATTGTGGGTTATCTTTGTTACCCTTTTTGAAGATTGGGACAATTGTCGCAGTGGACCAGGATGAAGGCCTACCTGCCTCCACTGCCGTATTGATCACTCTTAATAAAATAGGAGCCCACAGTCTACCTGGGTTAATAGGAGATCTGGAGGGATCCCATCCGGGCGCGGGGCCTTATTACCGGTTAAGCCCTCAATTCCCGCTTTTATCTCACCCAAAGAAAATGGGGTTTCAACAACCCTTTGATTTCCTATCCCTGCTGATGGTACTAAATTGCTCATACTATCATGATTATAGAGGCCTTGAAAGTGCTCCACCCAAGCCTCTGGCAGGACTTGGCAGACAGGCTTGGATTTATTCTTATCCTGAAAACAGGGTTCATTTAGAATTTTCCAGAAGGCGGTCATATCCCTTGCTTCGGCCGCTTCCCTCAGATTCTCCCAAGCCTGGTATTGCAATGAGGTTTTGCGTTGTTTTAGTGCCTGTTTATACCTCCTCTGGCAAGTGGACACCGTTGTCTTATCTTTGGAAAAATCTTTAAAGCTGCCTTCAGTTCCCTCAAGGCACTAGAGCATTGCTGATCAAACCACCTGTGAGTATCCTCATCCTCTTTTGGCGTTCTACGTCTGAGCAGGCCGTCAATACAATGTGCTACTCCCTCGAATGCATTGATTAGGTCCACCTCCTCTACTGTTGGGTCTAGACACTTCCAGACCTGTTGGGTTTTCTCCATCAGTAGTGCCCTGTAGAATTTATCACAATTGATGTTTGACCATCTCAATCTCCTTCCCTGGTCTGTGGCTGTAAAGGAGCCTCTGGTCTGCTTACGATGGGAATGTTTAACTGAGTCAGGGTCCCTTAGGATCAACACCAGGGGGTTATGGTCACTGAAGGCGCTAAACTCCACATTAAAACTTAATTTCCGGCATATTAAGGAGCTTGGAACAAAAATAAAATCAATAACAGAGCCCCTTCCCTTCCCTTTAAAGGTTGGGAGGATACGATAGTGCCCCGCTGCTCCTATCAAATCCATCATGTGAGTAAGGGCATGTGTGCCCAACAGCTTGCTTAACTCAAATCCCTCCCTGGTGTGTTCCATATCTAGTCCCACTTCCCTGGGGCAAGCGGACCATTCCCCCTTACTGCTAATTAAGTTGGGGCACAAGTGACAATTAAAATCTCCCAACACCACCAGTTGGGCGCTAGCAACCCCATGCGATTCTAATCCTATCAACCTATGTTCCAGCTCTACCAAGCTGGCTAATGTCTGTCAGCCCTTGATGGCATTACAAAAATTAATAAAAATTAATTGTAATCCCTTGTTCGTAAACCGTATTCCCTGTGTGCATTCTGAATCCCAAACTAAGTCCTCCCATTTCCCATGTAACCTCAAATCCACATAAGTAATTAGGCCTCCCTTGGCTCGCCCTGAAGAGGATCTACATGCTGGAACAGAATACATTTTGTAGCCTTCCAGTGCTAGTGCGCTACAATCTGTCTTGCACTTTTCTTGTAGACAAATAATGTTAAATCTCCTGATATATCCTAGCCAGTCCTGATTTTTTAGTTTACTGGACAGGCCTGCTATGTTCCAGGAGATTATATTAATATTTCCCTGCCCTCCAACTACTGGGGGGTTAGACCTTTGGTCAATGTGCCCAGTTAAAGATGCAACTAATCTACGTGGATTTCTCTCTATATCCAGCGTGCTATGGGTTCCATGAATAAGGGGCGGTTTTGACGTCACTGTCATCTCCTCGACTAACCCTCCATTATCCCTGCTGTGGTGCACATCCTCCCGTGCCACCCCTTCTCCTAGGATTGGCCCCCCACCCAGTCTATCTAATTCACTTACGGCGGAAACACTTTGGAGTGGCGCGTATCGATTAAATAGCGGTGCTGGACGACCACCCCAGGTTGACCTCGCAGGCTTTCGCCTCGGATCTTCCCTGTTCATAGGGTGCATCAGGTCTCTGTAAAAGAAACTAAGTGGGAGCAGTCTGATGCTAGTACCGCACTCCTCCTGGTAGGTCCCCTTCTTTTGTTAATACAAAAGCTCTCTGGCCATTTCCGGATACATAAAGTTTAAAATTACACAGTCTCCCGGGAAACCCTTTCTGCTATTTCCGATCCAAGACACTCTTCTGGCCATTAGAATATGCCTCTGATCTCTAATGTTAAAGCCTAAATTATTAGCCAACTAATGAACTGCTTTGTTGATCAATTAGCGTGTGGTTTCTTCCCTCGCATCTCCACATGCTGGGATCCCTGTCAGAACTACTGTGTAGGGGCTTGCAGCTGGTGGGAGGTCTAGTACGGGTAAATCCCAAGTGTCCAATGCCTGGTCCTCTAGTGATGACCCTGGTTCTTCGGGTTTAGCAGGTCTACCCCCGGGAGATCTAGTTATAGCACCAGTGTTAGATCTGTGCTCTAGCCTCTCCTCCCTTGTCTGCCCGTTGTCTTCCCTAGAACTAGATGGGCCTAGGTCCTTGCTCTTATTGGTTCCCTCTTTTGGATTCTTCTTTACCACCTCTTGCCTAGACATGTGCAGGACTATTTCACTGTTTGCCACTCCCATGCGATCTACCGACTGTGCTACCTTGGGGTGTGTATTAGTCTCAGCGTCCCCCCTCACCATAGGCCGTGGCCCCTTCACCATTGAGGCCACAGTACTACCTTGTGTGAGTAGCCGCAATGGTTGCCCTTCTATCATGTTCAGTCTCTCATACAGGGTCCCCAGATGAGAGATTAATAGCGTCTACCACTTTGACATTAGTTCTCTGCCCCTTCCCTGCAGCATCGCTGTCTCTCTGCAGTTCTGACACAGGGTGGGGGTTGTAGATACCCCTTCTTCAGTAACCCCCTTCACTTTCACTCCTCCCCTCTGTCTTGTTTTTTTCAAAATATGTTGTCCCCCTCTCCTTGAGCTGTTAGCTAGGGCCTTGGCCTCAGCTAAGGCGGTGGTCGTAGTTGATGTACCCTTGGCCTGCAGTGCCTTTTTGGATCGGGTGACCACCTCGCCACTGGACCTTGGGGTGAGTATTTTGTCTGCCACGTCTATAGATATGACATCCTCCTCTTCCCCTAACCCTACTAAGTCAGGTGTCATGGAAATGCGGCCTGTTATACCCTCCCCCTCTTGTGTGGTGTTATGCGTCTGATTAAGGTCATCGTCCATTGACTCAATGGCTTGTAGAGATAGGTCCACCCTCAATGGTGATAAGGTAGTATGAATTGTAGCCTTAGTGATGGCACTGGCTACCGTGTTGTGTTGACCAGGGGGAATCCTAGTAGTGGGGGATGGACACCTAGCTATAGAACCTATGGACGATCTCTAGTGTTCTATTAGCTTATCCAGGGAGAGCCTCTTTTCAGTCAACTGAATTTCATGGATTAACAGGGACTCAGCCCTTAATTGAAAAGCGTCCAAAGTCCTCTTTGCCCCCCCACCCCCCAAGCTGAGCTTGCCTCTTTGCGTTTACTCATATCACAGGTAATGGCAACAATCCCCAGAATATGACGAGAATGATCCCCTTTAGGAGGACAATATTCAGTACCTTATGATAGAAAACACTCTGGCGTTTCTCAGTCCTGCACAACCTCTTTATAGCCGCCTCCTGGGGCTTGGCGGTACAAATCTGGGCCTGTGGATATTACACCCGACTCCAACCCCCAACCTTGATTGGAGTTCCTCTTAGTCCTGAGGATTCTGTAAGTACATAGATGACAATTAAGGGGGGTGGCCCAGCCCGGCCTCTTTCGGCCCTTGATGGGCGCGGGCGGGTTCCGCCCTTGGCCCGGGCTTAGCCCGGCCAGCGCCCGGGCACCCCCACAGGCGCCATGCACTGCATGGGGCCTCGATCGATTAAATGCGCCTCCTGGCGCTGAGCGATGACGCGGTCAGCTAGCGCCACCACAGGCCTCTGGGGAATGCAGTTCCTTACTGCGAGAGGCTGGCGAGTCCGTGATTAGATGCGGCGGCCGCCGCAGGATAGCAGCGTTTCCCCCTTCACGGGCACAAGGAGCCGGTAAAAGAAACAGGTAGCAGACTGCATCTTGGTAAGTGTAGTGCGCATTCCTACCAAGGCACACTCATGTGTCTCCAGCCTGACTGTAAGGTTGATCTGGTCAGCCCGAGGCAGCCCCACCTCCATTGCCAGAGCGTCCAGTTTAGGTCGGAGTGTGGCCTTCACATCTTTGATTGCTCGCAAATGTTTGTCAAAGTGCTCTCCCTGGGCTTGTGAACTCTGTGGGCAGTGGTCTGTAGTGCCTCTTGATGGATGAGAGGATACTGAGGTTCCTTCCTCCCACTGTCCCTGTCTCCCTTGTGCTGCCGTTTCTTGACGGTCTTTGTGCCGGAGTGAGTCGAGAGGGGTCTGCATCTGAAGTGCTGCGATTGCTTAGTGTGCAACCCTCTAATCAATAGGACACGTCCACCCCAGCAATCACTGCTGCCAGGTAGGTGTAAGGAATCTCCCCTCTGGCGCCCGCTCTTCACCCCTCTAATCAATAGGACATGTCCACCCCAGCAATCACTGCTACCAGGTAGGTGTAAGGAATCTCCCCTCTGGCGCCCGCTCTTCACCCCTCTAATCAATAGGACATGTCCACCCCAGCAGTCACTGCTGCCAGGTAGGTGTAAGGAATCTCCCCTCTGGCGCCCGCTCTTCACCCCTCTAATCAATAGGACATGTCCACCCCAGCAGTCACTGCTGCCAGGTAGGTGTAAGGAATCTCCCCTCTGGCGCCCGCTCTTCACCCCTCTAATCAATAGGACGTGTTCACCCCAGCAGTCACTGCTACCAGGTAGGTGTAAGGAATCTCCCCTCTGGCGCCCGCTCTTCACCCCTCTAATCAATAGGACGTGTTCACCCCAGCAGTCACTGCTGCCAGGTAGGTGTAAGGAATCTCCCCTCTGGCGCCCGCTCTTTCTCCTTTGTTCCTCATCAGTGCGATGAAGTAGTCAATGTTGATGTGCCCAGCTACGGCACTGTCTAAGTGCAGGAGTGGTGATTGGTTCCCTGCCTTCTAGTAAGGGGAGAAGGTCAGCACATGTGGGACCCTTTACGTGGGTCTGAATGCTCCATATCCTCCTCGGTCCGGCCGGCTCAGGGCATCAGGCTCACTTAAGGTGTTCTCAGTGCATCCCAAGGTGTTAGTCTATACTGAGAAAGAGAGCAACAATTTGTATTCACCGGCTATGCTATGGGGAAGCCTCAAGCCCAGCCTTCCGTGCCTCTTCCAATGATCAGGGTCCTCTGTTTCGCATAGTAGCCTCCGAGGGCGATGGGAGGATGGTGCACCTTGTTGTGGTGGATGGGGACGGCCTGCTCGGCATGTATCACAGGCCTGGATCCTGCGATCAAGCAGAGTGCCTCTTGCCCATGCCTGTCTCTTAGTGGGCATCTCCTGCTGGGGGTGCCCCACCGGTGTTATCTAGCCCAGCTGCCCTCCAGGCCAGTCTCTGCGATATCTCCCCCTCTACCATTGCCGACCGGCCCCAGCCTCAGGTGGCCAGAGCAATCCATGGGAGACCACGGCTCCAGATGCACGCAGGCTGCGGCTCTCTGGGTGGGTCATGGCACACTGGAGAGTCTTTCAATAGTGGGGACACTCTGACTGCACCTCCGCAGCATCAGTGTGGTCCCTGATGTGAGACGGTGCCTCTTATGTGTGTAGGGAGCTGTCAGGATGATGTCAGATAGGCTCGCCTCAAGAAGCTTCTTCAATCCACGCCCTGCTCAGTCACCATCTAAGCCAAATAAGAGCTCCGACTTAGGGTCATGGAACGTAGAGGTGACATGAAATATACTGCCCACTGTGCAGTGCTGTGCAGGAAGTGTTTTCTGGTCGTTATCATTCCCACTAGGTGATTCAGGGAGATAGCGAAACTCCAAGCCCTCTTTCATAAGTGAATAACACACTCAAAAGTGCATTAAGAAGCATGGGGTATGATTTAAAGTATGTACTTATATAGCCCAAGTGTATTGCATAAAATATGAACAGTAACCACACTGAATGCGAAAATAAATGTAGTAGTGCATGACATGGTCAGGGAAAATAGCATGAACATTTCTAATATAGTAGGAAAGTTCTATCATCCTACCACCCTAGATCTATTTCAAAGCTCTATGCTAAAATGTAGCACAAGCATTACAAAGAAACCCTGTGAATCGAGTTTCTTGAGATGGATCGCTCAGCATACCTTCCCTGGCTGTTCTCTATCACAACTTTGCCCAGGTATGATATCAATCAATCAATCAATTAATCAATCAGTAATCTTATAAAGCGCAACTACTCACCTATGAGGGTCTCAAGGCGCTGAGTGTGGAGGTGATGGGTGGACTTGTGGTTCAGTGGAAGAGCCAGGTCTTGAGGTCATTCCTGAATTGAGGCAGCGATAGTGATTGCCTGAGGTGCAGAGGCCGAGAGCTCCAGGTCTTCGCAGCGAGGTAGGAGAAGGATCTTCCTCCAGCCGTGGTCTTGCGGATCCATGGGATGGTTGCCAGGGCCACTTGGGCAGAGCGTAGATGTCTAGTGGGAACGTAGAAGGAGCAGCGGTGGTTGAGGTATGCAGGTCTGGTATTGTGGAGGGCTTTGTAGGCATGCGTGAGAAGCTTGAAGGTGATTCTTTTATTGCCAGGTAGCCAGTGAATGTCTCGCAGGTGGCTGGTGATGTGCTTGCAGCATGGGATGTTCAGAATGAGTCTGGCGGAGGCGTTCTGGGAAGTCTGCAGTTTTGTTGGGAGTTTCTGGGTGGTGCTGGCGTATAATGCGTTGGCGTAGCCTAGTCTGCTGCTGACGAGCGCATCGGTGACCATTTTCCTGGACTCAGTGGGGATCCAGGGTCTTGTCAAGTTTTTCGGGCTTGGTACCAGATTGTGGTGCTCAAAATCCGAGATGCTAAATAGTCATCAAGTAATAAGAGATACAGAGGAGAGGCAGGTGAGTAAACTGCAGATAATAGTCTACAGAGAAAGTGGAAAGAAACCCATCAGCCCACCAGTTGGCAGAACTTCATCATCTGGGTCATGTCACAATTTCCGCTTGATTCAACCTCAATGCGTTTAGTTGAGGTTTACTAAAACCGGAATGTGAAAAAGAGTTGTCAACCAGACAAAGAGTGTAGTAAAGGGCTGAAAAAGAGGTTTGGTTGCAGTGCTCAAAAATGTGAAAACAAACTTTAATGTGAATTAAAAATGCCTGTATTGATGTCTACAGAAATTTTATTGTGGACGACCATCAAGACGGCATGTTTAAAAGCAGAGTGGATGTAGTATGACAATATTACTATACATCAAGAATATTAATTGGTCGACATGTTTCAGCCCATCCGGGCTTTCATCAGGACCTATGGTACACACTACCGCAACACTTACCACTGTTAGTGATAAAGAATCTAAAGACCTACCAGTGGTGTAGTCTGTTATTTCGCAGCCTCTCCTATGTAACCAAAACACAGAAAAGAAAAATATACACAAAACAGAACAATTCATCAATAAATCTTTTGACAATTGTGTTACTTCTACAGCAGTGTTCTTCAATCTGTGGGGCGTGCCCCCCTGGGGGGGCTCGACGCCATCCCAGGGGGGGCGCGACGCCATCCTAAACTCTTACCATTGTTTCCCACTTCGCAAGTCGTTTTCTCTCCGGTATTTCTTTACCCATTACAAATGGGGATTTTAGATTGGCCAGCTCCGGAACAGCAGCCCAATCAACAAACGTCACCACTGACGTTTCACCAATGTTTTCTACCCAACGGTATCCTCACACAAAGAACGTTCTTTAGAGTTTTGCATACGCAGGCAGCCGTCACCATAGTGATGAGCACGAGTCCTCATATTGACAAACACCTGCCTGCTCCTCTGCACCACACCACGGGGCGCACAGAGGGCCTTTTCATACCGCCTCGGAGTGGGCGTGAAATCCAAGACCAATTAATTAGGCACGGCAGGGATTCTATTAGAGGCTGTCAACAGCAGATAAGAAGCAAAAAGTGAGCGTCGATAAAAAATGTGCGATTGAAATGACTTCTACAGTTTAGTTGGTCTAAAAACGTTCTTTGTGTGAGGATACCGTTGGGTAGAAGCTTCTCCCCAAGTGGCTGATAGCAGGAATGAGGGAAACTGAGCATATTTATAAAACAGGAGGCGATGGGCCCGATTGTTCTTCCTCCACTGCAAATGTGGGAGTATAGAGACGCGTCAACAGCAACTATTAGTGAATGCCTTTTCTTCTGCTTTATTATTATTTAAACAAGCAAGTGTTGAAAAAGCATTCTCGTGCTTCCAACCTCCTCCTTGAAGTATGAACGGTCTCAACTTACAGATTCCGTTTGGACTTCAAGGAGGAATCACGCACTCCAGTGGTGACTTAATTATACTTACATAAATAATCAAATTATCTTCAAACCTGCTTCGTTGGATCGTCTTTATTTTGGCAAGAAGCACTTCATTTCACACAGTGAAGTAGTTTGCTGGTCTCTTGGCGCCTCACCAACAGGTAAGTGGAGTGAGCTTTTGTAATGGAATTGTGCCCTAATATACTGCTGGGCCATTTAGTGCTGCCCAGTTTTCGATGGTGGGTGAGTGAGTGAGTAAGTGAAGGGGTGGGTGGATGTCAGAGTGGTTTAGTGAAAGGGTGAATGAAAAGGGTGGATGGGTAATGAGAGAACGTATGGATGGGTGAATGGGGGGGTGGATGGATGAGAGAAAAGATAAATAGATGGATGGATGGGTGGATGGATGAGTGAAATGATGGATGGATTGATAAGTGAAAGGGTGGATGGATGAATGAAAGGGTGGACGTAAGGATGGATGAGTGAGTGAAAGGGAGGGTAGAAGAGTGAAGGAGTGAAAGGGTGGATGGATGAGAGAGGATGGATGAGTGATAGGGTCAATGGATGGATTCATGAGTGGATGAGTAGATGGTTGGGTGGGTGGATGGAAGGCTGGATGATGCCTAAGAGAAAGGGGGATGGAGAGAAAGGGAGGATAGATGGATGACTAAAAGGGTGAATGGGTGGATGGATGAGTAAGTGAAAGAATGGGTGGATGAGTATACAGATGGATATGGGGAAAGGGTGGATGGAGGGATGGATGAGTGAAACGGTGGATTGAAGGATATATGATGAATAGGTTTGCAAATGGTTGAATATGTGTGGCCATGGATGGGTACACAGATGGAAGGACATGGTGAAATCAATGAATGGTGAAAGACTGAATGATGGATGAAAGAATGATTACACCTTGTAGCCCCATTATCTTCAGAACATTGACGTTCACATTTATATGAGTCATTGTCTTTATAAAATGTATGTGATGTAAAGCACTCCAACTCCCTGCCGTACATACTTGGGATGAGTAGCACTATAAAATAAATCAAATACACATGAGGGACGGTCTATACGAAGATGAGGGGCACCATTGGAGGGTGGTAGTAGCAAGGCGGACTGGCCGCACCGAGTATTAGGAGTTTCTCTGAGAGGCTGGAAAGGTGGGGGCGGGTTTGTTACTGGGGTCCGGCACTGCAAAGTTCTGTGTATATCCAGCATTCTTTAGGCAACATTAAAAGGGGCATCACATATTCAGGTGTGGTTCACCAGGGTCTGGTGACTAATGTACCTGCTGGAAGATTGAGTTTTGAGCTGTGTAATAAGCCTCTGTTATTCAACCGCACCCACTCACAAACCTGCAGTTAGCCTAACACACTTATTGTGTTGGACATTATTTGCCGGATATGGCCCGGGATATGAAGGTGGCGGTTGGTTATGTGGTGTACGATTCCAGAAATTTGTGTCAGGTGGCGGGGGGCCCGACATTTAAAACAAATCCGCTGGGGGGGGCTCAGCCTACAAAAGTTTGAAGACCTCTGTTCTACAGTGTTTTACATCAAGTGAATTCTACTTGGGAGCATATTTGTACTCACCCAACATTGTAGGGAGGACAAGCCTCACCTCACCTGGCACTCGCTCAGGAAAAGGGAGGCCACGCACTGAGTAGACAAGGGTTAAAAATACAAACAAGTCTACATCAGTTATCAACAAAGAAATATGTATCTCACAGAATGCACACAGGTGGACAGAGACTTTGGTCAATGGTAACACATGAGAGAAAATCTCCAGTATTCATGTGTTCGTTATTTATGAGGGCAATTGGACACCTAGAGTAGATAGGAGACCCATTCTAGATTTCTATCTCAGGAGTCCTATTTCTAAATTTTTTACAACAAATTAAAAATATTTTCAAAGATTCTTTACCATGTACGAGAGTGTTGAAGAACACCCTCGTTCCAAAACAAGTTTCAGCTATAATCAGTATAGGTTGTAACTCAGAGAATAGCATATGGCTCTGTCTAAGTTAGAAAATGCTCGTAGCGCAAGGTATCAGCGTCTAGTTTGAAAGAACAACACAGCGGGACTCACCTCTCCGTCGTTGCTTCGGTCAAAGGGCTGAGCCGAGGGGGAGGTGCTGGAACCGCGTATTGCTTCCGCCTAAAAGGGCTTCTAGCGGACCTGAAAGGAAGCTGCAAAAACCAATGTGTGCATTGGTTGTTGAGTAGTCGTATCAGCGTCTTTGTGACAAGCTGGGTCATACTGTTCTGTAATGTATGCGTTCTTATGATTGGGAGGGTAGACCGGAACCGGAAATAGACCACCGCACCTCGACCAAAACATGATCGCAAACGTGTCATTTCTGGCGCGCTAAAACGTAATATGTTTGGTAATTTCCTCATAAATCATTTGAAAATGTGGGGAGTATTGATCAAAAGCACACAACAAAGGGCAAGCGAACATTTGTTAATGAGCCCTTTATGCATTTGTTTGTTTGGCAATGTACCGGCATCTTCGTGCCAATGCACGCTAGTGAGATCTCATCAAAATGGCTTAAAACGGCCATGTATTTATTCATTTCTTGATTGGCATCCACCCATTTAGATGCGACTCCTTGTAATATCCAGTAGCAATATCTGAATTCAATATGCGTTCAAATACAAGAGAGTTATTGATCAAGCTGTGCCACTTTCCTGCTCAGAATGATTATAATCAAATGTAAATTTTGTGTTTGTGAGGGATTATACATGGTTCGTATCTCCTTGTTTATTCAGGCAGTGATAGGATCCATGATGAGCACATAGCCATGATATCGGGGACTATGGTTACTGTGAAAAGGATGATATATGGGGTGGACCATACTATGACCATATATACTCTTTTGTAATAGCAGTATATTGTTCCTTTTCAGCAGTTAGTCCGTAGTATAGGTCATCAAAAATCCGCTACCGCTGTAACCATGGTATAGCATCATTAAGCCCCCCTACGTCACATTTAAGTTTGAAAACCCATTTCTGCTCTTTTCTCAGCAGGAATTGAGAGATGTCACTTATATGTGGTGGTATGTAGGGTTGTTCCAGTATCACCCATTGTAAATCGTCTGCAGAGTGTTTCATGGTTAGAAAATGACTAGTCAGCCGTGTTGCTTGTCTATTGCATCAGATGGTACTCTTGTGTTCCTGTATCCTCAGCTTTATTTTTCTGGTGGTCATCCCTATATAGCGGAGGGTGCATGGACATGTTATTTGATAGATCACTCTTTCACTATTGCAGTTTGTGTGATGTGTCAACTGCCAAGGGCGTGCCGTCTCTATGTCTACAGATAATGTCTTCTGCGTCTGAGGACACACCGAACAACTCCCACAGGGATAGTGGCCCTGTACAGGGGGGAGGTTCCACAGTCTTGGTGCAATGTCATGACTTGTATTAGATGGTCTGGTATGAACTAGTTCATCCTTTAGATTGGTACTTCTCTTAAAAGAGAAAAGAGGCAAAGGGATGTTGTCTCCTGCACTGTTTAGTATGCGCCACTTTTGTCTGATAATTTTTTTAATCTTAGTTGACAAAGTGCAAGTTTCGTGGATAGATCTCTCGATTGATTACGAAAGTCTAGTTTCTCTGAACAGTTCCTTCTCAGGGTCCGAAGGAACTGTTCAGAGAAACTAGACTTTCGTAATCAATCGAGAGATCTATCCACGAAACTTGCACAACGCTTGTATCCCAGTACCCTGATCAAGAATTCGTGCAAAAGAGCATCAAATAACCATCGGGAGGCACTTCTTGCACCTCCGATTGAAAAACCTCCTTTGAATAGACTGGCATGTGTGACCACGTTTTGTACTTTGTCAACTAAGATTCAAAAAATTACAATGTTGGGTGAGTACAAATATGCTCCCAAGTAGAATTCACTTGATGTAAAACACTGTAGAAGTAACACAATTGTCAAAAGATTTATTGATGAATTGTTCTGTTTTGTGTATATTTTTCTTTTCTGTGTTTTGGTTACATAGGAGAGGCTGCGAAATAACAGACTACACCACTGGTAGGTCTTTATATTCTTTATCACTAACAGTGGTAAGTGTTGCGGTAGTGTGTACCATAGGTCCTGATGAAAGCCCGGATGGGCTGAAACATGTCGACCAATTAATATTCTTGATGTATAGTAATATTGTCATACTACATCCACTCTGCTTTTAAACATGCCGTCTTGATGGTCGTCCACAATAATATTTCTGTAGACATCAATACAGGCATTTTTAATTCACATTAAAGTTTGTTTTCACATTTTTGAGCACTGCAACCAAACCTCTTTTTCAGCCCTTTACTACACTCTTTGTCTGGTTGACAACTCTTTTTCACATTCCGGTTTTAGTAAACCTCAACTAAACACATTGAGGTTGAATCAAGCGGAAATTGTGACATGACCCAGATGATGAAGTTCTGCCAACTGGTGGGCTGATGGGTTTCTTTCCACTTTCTCTGTAGACTATTATCTGCAGTTTACTCACCTGCCTCTCCTCTGTATCTCTTATTACTTGATGACTATTTAGCATCTCGGATTTTGAGCACCACAATCTGGTACCAAGCCCGAAAAACTTGACAAGACCCTTGTTACCTCTCGTGTAGTTCTATATTGTTCAGTTGGGGGACAAGGTACAAGCAGGTCTATAAAGATTAAAACATTTCCCCTGAGACCCTCATTTTCAAATTGCAGGTTTTTGTTACTCAGTGGGGATCCTACAAAGGAGGCGGAGCGTGTGGAAGCAGGAGGATGAAACAGCGTTGATTTGGTGGTTCATTGAAAGCGAGAAGTCCAGGATGATGCTGAGGTTTCATGCCTGGTCTGTGGTTGTGGGGGGAGTCCGAGAGCTGCGGGCCACCAAGATCCATCCCAGGTGGAGGGAGAGGAGCCCAGGATTAGGACTTCTGTTTTGTCTGAGTTAAGCTTGAGGCAGCTGTCCTTCATCCATCGTTGTTGAAGTTGCTCTTGGCGGCTGTGGGTTCATCTGTGAGGGAGAGAATCTGCTGGATGTTGTCGGCGTTGGAGTCAATGGTGAGTCTGTGGCTTCTGACGATGGCTGCAAGCAGAGCCATGTTGATATTGAAGAGGGTGGGGATCAGGGAGGATCCCCGAGGCATTCCGCAGCTGATCTCTGTTGGTTCTGAGTTGAACGGTAGAAGTCTGACTCTCTCCGTTCAGCCGTAAGGAAGAAGCAGATCCATTCGAGGGCTTTGTTGCGGATGCTGGCGACGTGGATTCTTGAGCAGAGGTTGTGGTGGGAGACGGTGTCAAAGGTGGCCAAGAGGTTTAGGAGGATGAGGGTAGCAGTCTCACCTCAGTCGAAGAGAGTGTGGGTGTCATCTGAGCAGTGAGGAGAGTGGTCTTGGTGCAGTGGTTACTTCTGAAGCCCGATTGGGTGAGTTCCAGGATGTTGTTCATTTTGATAAACTCTCAGAGTTGGGCGCTGAGGGCTTTCTCAATTACTTTGGCTGGGAAGGGGAGCAGAGAGTTGAATATGTAGTTCTTGAAGTCCGTCGGGTCAGGTCGGCAGAGGTTTTCTTCAGCAGGGGTGTGAGCAGGAGGGTTGATCTCTGCATGTTTCCAGTCTTCGGGGAAGGTGGCGGACTCGATAGAGTAGTTGATGTTGTGGCAGAGCTTGTATGCAATGGACGTGCAGGCACTGTTGAAGATGTGGTGAGGGCAGGGATCCGAGGGGGCTCTGGAGTGGATGTTCTTCCTCAAACTGAGGATGTCTTCAGAGGTGATGGTCGTCCGGGTGGTCAAAGTCTGCTGGGGCTGGAGCCATTAGGTGTGGTGGTGGCTGGTGAGTCTTGGACTTGGTAGGATTTTGCATACCAGGATTGCGCCTTATTGCAGCCTTGTTTATACGCCTGCATATATGCACTGTTTTAGCACCATGGTAGAGCTGTACCTACTATTTACTATTTTGGTGCTTGTAATCACTTCCATCTTCTGTTTACTGATTATCGCAGCACATGAATTCTTCACAAGAATAACACTGGTTCAATAAATATATTGAAAGCGTCCCACTGTGTATTCTATATATTTCTCTGAGCACTAGTAATCTTTCTGTAGGATGTAAAGAGATTCAAAATTACTAAATGAAAACATAATGGAATGTGAATAAACAATATTCAACAGGTTGTAAATGACATCTATTCTTTACCATCTTTGAAACATAGCACGGAGTATTGCATCTTACACTGATATTTAACTAAAGTTCTGTTGATCATGTCACTTCTCATTAAAGTAAAAAAAGGAGGTGATTTACCAGTGTTCACAGAGTAATGCAGTGAAGAAAGGGCGCACATGGAGCACCCACATGCTACAGATTCTGTTTTAGGTAGAAGCACATGGACAAGATTTCAGTTACACAAGATCGGATTGTGAAAAAAGAGGGATCAGGGTGGGCTGCTGTTAATTCAGTAACTCTTCAGGAAGTGTATAACAAAGGTAACTCTTCAGGAAGTATATAACAAAGGTAACTCTTCAGGACGTACATAACAAAGGTAACTCTTCAGGACGTAAATAACAAAGGTAACTCTTCAGGACATATATAACAAAGGTAACTCTTCAGGACGTATATAACAAAGGTAACTCTTCAGGACGTATATAACAAAGGTAACTTTTCAGGAAGTGTAAAACCAAGGTAACTCTTCAGGAAGTGTATAACAAAGGTAACTCTTCAGGAAGTATATAACAAAGGTAACACTTCAGGAAGTATATAACAAAGGTAACTCTTCAGGAAGTATATAATAAAAGCAACTCCACTCACACACTTCTCAATGCTTTCCTGTTCACACTGGATCCGCTGAAATGCCAACTCCTCTCTTTACCTCGCTGTTCATTAAGATTAGATTAGATTAGATTAGATTTAGATTTATAGAGCGCATGGCTGCCCTGGAGCGTCCCAGCGCTGAAATTGACCTGAACATAGTGAACTAAAAAGGGACGGAATTAGGAAATAGTAGGGAAGAGAAAGGTTTTGAGTGCTTTTCTGAATTTAAGGTGAACGGGTTCCATCCGGAGGTCTCTAGGAAGGGCGTTCCATTTGTTTGATGCATTCAGCGAGAACCGGCGGCCTCCCGTACGTGCCTTCCTCACTCTTGGGATGATGGCCAAATTTTCCCTATCTGAGCGGAGGGCCCTGGCCGACTTGTAGGGGCGAATCAGTCCTCTCAAGGCCGGGGGGCCTTTGCCCTGCAGAGTTTTGTGGGCGATGCAGAGTGACTTAAAAGTGATCCGCTCTTGGATAGGGAGCCAGTGAAGGGCTTTTAACAGTGGTTTGGCTGATGCCCGTCTCGGTGCCCCCATAAGCAACCTGGCTGCTGCATTCTGGGCTCGCTGGAGAGTATTAATAGTGGCCCGGGGAGCAGCGAGGAAGAGGGCATTGCCATAATCCAGTTTAGACAGAATCAAGCCCTGGATTAGCAGCTTTCTGGATTGAAAAGGAAGGAGGGGGAGAACCTTCCGGGCTGCTCGTAACAGACCGAAGCAGCCTCCTGCAACCTTCTGCGCATGGATCTTGAAGGTTAGTTGGGGTTCGAACCAGATCCCCAAGCTCTTAATTTGCTCCTTGGGGGGAGGAAGGTCGCCCATACAGGGAGGCCACAACTCAGGGGGCAGGGAGGTGAGTTGATTGCCTAAGAACATGATCTCTGTCTTAGTTCCATTTAATTTGAGTTTTGAGCTAGACATCCAGGAAGAAATGGCTGTGAGGCACTCCGGGAGGTCGGCCGGGCGGCCCCCTTGTTGTGACAGCGAGACGACGAGCTGAGTGTCGTCAGCATAGCTGATGGATTTAATCCCAAATGGGGCTACTACCTTCTCTAACGGGGCCATGTAGACATTAAACAGTGTGGGGCTGAGGGAGGAGCCCTGCGGCACCCCACACTGGAGGGGGGTGGAATTGGACATGGACCCATTTTCCCAAATCCTGAAGGATCGCTCTTCCAGGAAGGACTGCAGCCATCTAAGGGCTGATCCTGTAATGCCCAGCATGGACAGGCGATGGGCCAGAACTGCATGATCTACGGTATCGAATGCAGCGCTTAGATCCAGGAGGATCAGGGCAACCGATCCCCCTGAATCCAAGATGCATCTTACCTCTTCAGTCACCGCCAAGAGGGCGGTGTCTGTGCCCTGACCAGGGCGAAAGCCCGTTTGGGAGTCACTTAGGAGATGGTTAGACTCCAGGAACTCTGAGATCTGCCTATTCACCACTTTTTCGGCCACTTTGCTCAATCCAGGTAAAAGAGAGATTGGGCGAAAGTTGGCCAGATCGGAGGTGTCTAGTCCCGGTTTCTTAAGGAGCGTTTTGACTCTGGCCTGCTTCCAATTTGGGGGCACTATGCCCGTAGATAGTGACATATTAAGTAGCTCGGTGGCTGCAGGGGCGATGGTGTTCATGATTTGTTTTAGGATGTGCATCGGGATTGGGTCAGAGGGAGAGCCACTTTTTATGTTGGATAAGATGTTACAGAAGTCTTCCCTGGAAATGCAGCTAAATGCCTCAAACTGAGGGCAGGAAGGGGCAGAGGAAGGAGCCTCGATGGACCTTGTAGCGGAGGATTGAGGGAGGCTGTCAAGGATTTTCCGTATTTTAGCATCGAAAAATTCAGCTAGCTGATTGCATTTTAATACAGGGTCGTTATGAACCAGAGTTGGAGCCGGGACTTTGAGGAGCTGGTTGACAATTTTAAATGTTTCTCTGGCAGAGTTGGCCGACAGTCTAATCTTTTCCTCAAAATAGACAGCTTTAGAATTTTGCCGTGCCAGTTTGTAGAGTCTAAGGGCGGCTTTATATGCGGTTTTGTTAGTGGGTGCCCAGTCTTTCCGCCACGCGCGCTCCGCTCTTTTACAATCTTTTCTAAGTTCTCTTAGTTCGGGCGAGAACCAGGGGGATTTAAAAATATTGCTCTTTTTAGTACTAGGTTTAAGGGGCAGAACCGAGTCCAAGGACTTAATAAGCCAGTCGTGAAAGTTTATATCTGCTTGTAGGACATCAGATTCTGCAGGAGGTATCGATTGTTCTAGAGCCATTGTCAGGTTCTCTACTGATAGCCTTGGCCACGGCCTTTGGAGTATGCGGGGACAGGATGCCTTGGTTTTTTCAGTATGGAACTCCCAAGAGAATGGTACTACGAAATGGTCTGACCATAGTAAGGGCAGTGGGGGTTTGGCTACAAGCTGGGGGATGTTGGAAAAGATCGGATCCAACAAATGGCCTTTGTTGTGGGTGACTTCCTTGCTTGCCAGCTCAAGGTCAAAGGAGTTAAGGTTGGTGATCAACTCCACAGCTAAGTTGTTCTTGGGGTCGTCGAAATGTAGATTCAAATCACCCAAGATCAGGAAATTAGGGGCCTGGGCGGCTGCTGATAAGGTAGTTTCTAGTAGGGAGTCAGAGAAGTGTTTTAGGCTCCCCGGGGGTCTATAGATGAGGAGACCTGACAGAGAGTGAGTGGGTGAAAGCTGAATATTAAAGCTTGCGCTTTCAGCGTCTGAAATTCCACCCTCCTGCAGTCTGCAGGTCAGAGACTCCCTGTGGATTATAGCAAGCCCCCCACCCTTGCCTTTCTCCCTATTCAAACATTGAATATTAAAGCCACTGGGAAGCGCAGAGATGATATCGAAGTCTGTATGGGGGGATAACCATGTCTCCGTCAGGAAGAGCAGGTCGATATTGCTGTCTTCTATCAGCAGGTTGATCTCGACCGCATGCTTAGGCAGCGATCTGCAGTTAAGGAGTGCCATCTGAAGTATTCGACCAGCCTTCTTAACATCTGTTTCCCCCCTGCTGGAAACGGGGCAGGCTGGGCAGCGACAAAAAGGGGAAATTGACCAGTCCCGCTGTAGACAACCTGGGTCGGCAGAACGCCGTAGTGACAAGAGTTCCTCCCTTGAGATCCTTGTGGGTCTGAGAGGGACCACGGGCATAGTAACTGGCCCTAGACCCGTTCTGGCCCGGACGGGCCCAGACGGGCTTGCCTCTGGCGCGCCTCCGGCGCGCCATCGGCGCGCCCGCTGCGCCCGCCCGCTGCGCGGACGGGAAACGGACTTCATTAAGTAACGCCCGGGCCGTGATTCGCCCGACCGCTAGAGCGCTGACCGTGCTTTTTCCCCAGCAATGGCGGCCAAACTCGTCGCCCTCTGGAAGCCTTTCTTCCACCGAGTGTGGCCCTAAAATCGGCCCCCGGTGTGTTTAAATGCAGGTAGGAGTAAGCCCCCGTCTGTCCCAGACAGCGTGAGTGCACAAATACAATTAAGCACAAAATTCGTTCCACAACACAATTTTTAAAAAGTAAAGTGCAATGGTGATATTAAAAAGTAAAGGCAGGAGGGGATTGCCTAACTCCCGGCTTTCCGCCTCAGGAGCGCTTTTGACTCTTTTAACAGTTCCCCTTGTTCAAGCATTTCTGATTTCTTCTAACCTGGAAGATTGGAGTGTTATTGTGAGTTGAGGTGGGTTTCCTATCACCATAACATCTGTCCTTCTCCCTAAAACTAGTACAGCTTACAGTGCCCAGTTCTGGTCCTGAAAGACAACTTACAAAAGCTAGTCTTTATTTCTTTCTAAAGTAGATAAAGTTCTGTAAGATGCAGCTCCTTCCGGGGCTTTTTTGTAAAACAGAACGAGGGGTTCACTGTAAGGCCCGTCCTTTACATTATATGCTCAGATTAGGCAAACAAACATTGATTCAGATCGTTTAAACATCTCCTACGCCGACGATACCCAGCTGATCCTCTCCCTTACCAACGACCCCGCCGCCGCCAGAGCCAACCTCCACGAAGGAATGAAAGAAGTAGCCGAGTGAATGTCGACCAGCCGCCTGAAGCTGAACTCGGACAAGACGGAAGTCCTCATCCTGGGATCCTCGCCCTCCGCCTGGGACGACTCCTGGTGGCCCCCCGCCCTGGGAACTGCACCCAAACCGACAGACCACGCACGCAACCTGGGCTTCATCCTGGACTCCTCCCTCTCCATGACCAAGCATGTCAACGCAGTCTCCTCGTCGTGCTTCAACATCCTGCGCATGCTACGGAAAATCTTCCGGTGGATCCCCACCGAGACCAGGAAGACTGTCACCCAGGCCCTCGTCACCAGCCGACTGGACTACGGCAATGCCCTCTACGCCGGAACCACCGCCAAGCTCCAGAAGAGACTCCAACGGATCCAGAACGCCTCAGCCAGACTCATCCTCGACATCCCACGACACAGCCACATCTCCGGACACCTAAGAGACCTGCACTGGCTCCCGGTCAACAAGAGAATAACCTTCCGTCTCCTCACCCACACACACAAAGCCCTACACGATCAAGGCCCGAGCTACCTCAACAACCGCATCAACTTCTACGCTCCCAAACGACACCTCCGATCAGCCAGTCACGCCTTCGCCGCCGTCCCCCGCATCCGAAGAACGACAACAGGAGGAAGGTCCTTCTCCTACCTGGCTGCCAAGACCTGGAACTCCCTCCCGACCGACCTGCGCCTGACCCAAGACCACCTCGCCTTCAGGAAGAAGCTCAAGACCTGGCTGTTCGGGCAGTAGCAGCACCCCCCCCTAGCGCCTTGAGACCCTCTGGGTAAGTAGAGCGCTCTATAAATGTCTATGATTGATTGATTGATTGATTCAATGATATCCGTCCTTTAGTCCTTATAGAGGATCCATCACAACCAATAATTTACCTGACATATCCCCGCATCAGATGTCTGCATATTAATCTCTTTTCCCCTTTTTCTACCTTTACATGGTATCTGGCACAATGTTGTCCGTTTGGGGCCCAGGAAGCCACTTTGTGACTTGATGGGCATTTGGTAGAGCGGGAGGAGGTGTCAGTTATCCACAGGTGATGCAGCATTTCTACCGTTCCATATTTCTCATATTCAAGTTTACCTCATTTCATGTCCTTCAGCACCCCAACTCCCCTCTGTCTGCACACTCACTATGTGGGGTTCAGCAGAAGTCAGATAATGGCCTGATAGTCAAAAGGCCATGGTTGTCAGAGCAGGGATTACAAGCTTCATTTCAGAAGCTCGCCTGGGAGGTACAAACAGAGGAGGGGCACAGGTAGGTGCTTGTGAGGTACAAACAGAGGTAGTGCACAAGTAGGTCCTTGAGACGTACAAAAGAGCAGCCCCGTCCATGTGTGATTACCATTTGCTCTTCAAAGGCAGCTTCACCTTTGAAGCTCGCTTTTTGGGTGCACAACTACTCTGGCCATCCTTTCAGGAAGAAGCCACCTCTCTTCCCTCTGCAGGTCCTTTGATTGTTGAGTGGTTCTCACATCTCCCCAGGAGGGCAGAAGGCTACCTAGAGGATGGCAGCTTTTGTACAATGTGAACGGCTACTGGAAAACTTTGGGCGACAATTACATTAAATTCTGCTTGAACAATAAGTCAGTTTAATGCAATGATTTGTTTGATAACTTGAAGTAACATATTTAGTAGTCCCATCTGGAAAGTAACCCTGCTGAGTTGCTAGAGGTAGAGCTAGTTGCCCAATCAGGCTACTAACCTTTCCACAGCAAAAACAAGAATGTGGAGCTTTACTGTCAGGACATTTGAAGTCAATAAAACAGAAGCCATTCTTTTTATGTTTCGCCTGGCGTTTACTGCGCAAGCAGTATCGCGCAGGCGAAAACTTTTGTTTAGAAGTATGGAGCTTTCTCCCGCCTCTGTCTTCCATTGGCTAGCTCCATAAATGGAGGCTAGCCATTGGAAGACAGATCTGCCCGTCATTGCCGGAGCAGATTCGTGGGCGTTCCCACAATTTTTACTCATCCCACCCCTTTTCCTACGTCATGCGGCGGTGGGTGGTGTTTTTTTCTTTTCTTTTTCAAGCCATGTTTTTGTCATTTGGAAGGTGTCTGTTGCACGGATGAGCTGCGCTATTTCTGTTGCCTGTGGTCTCCGTGTTATGTTGTGCTTGGCTCGTGGCTGTCGTCTCCGTCTTCCGTCTTTGCCCGGTATGTATGCTCCGGTTTTCGTGCGTGGCTGTCGTCTTTGTACGTGTGCTCCGGTTTTCGTGCGTGGCTGTTGTTTTTGTGCCTGTGGTCTCTGTGTTATGTTGTGCGTGGCTGCTTTCAGGAGCTGCTCGGCTCTGCTGGCCTCCCCCCCTTCTCTCTACCCTCCTCCGTCACGCTTTGCCGCTCCCCCGGGCCCCCACCCCTCCCCTCCCTCCCTCTCCAGCGGCCATGCTGCCTCTGCTTGTTTAATCCTACTGCAGCGGCGGGAGGAGAAGAAAGCTGTGTGGTATGTGAGATGCTGGGCGTGGGGACCGTGTGTGCGAGTTGTGGTGCTTGTTACATTGAGACTTTGCCAGCGTGGCTTGAACGTGCCCCAAAGCTTAGGACGAGGCGCCGCCGGGGGGTGGAGTGCAGACAGGCAGGCAGGAGGCTCGGCAATTACAAGCACACGCCGGCAGCGAGCCACACACCTCCCCGGCCCCCTCCCGTGGAGCCTGTTTACTGAGCAGAAAAGGCCAACCATGGAGCATCACAACCGGCCTGCCGAGGAGACGGCACAGTCTGGCAGCGATATAGGCTCCTAGATGTATGCACGTCAACATGCACACTGCAGAGGCTGGTGGACGACCTGGCGGGCACAAGACATGGGGCAGTGATCACTTTCAACCTTCACTAACAGATTCCCCCAACTACTGCCTGATGCCTCAGTCCATCCATCATGAACCTTCTCCAAGCCCCCTGTTTCTGTCTGCTCCAGTGTGTGTGTGTGTGTGTATGTGACTGCTCCAGAGTGTGTGTTTGTGTGACTTCTCCAGAGTGTGTGTGTATGTGACTGCTCCAGAGTGTGTGTTTGTGTGACTTCTCCAGAGTGTGTGTGTGTGTGACTGCTCCAGAGTGTGTGTGTGTGTGTGTGTGACTGCTCCTGTGTGTGTGTGTGTGTGTGTGTGACTGCTCCAGTGTGTGTATGTGTGTGTGTATGTGACTGCTCCAGAATGTGTGCGTGTGTGACTGCTCCAGTGTGTGTGTGTATGTGACTGATCCCGAGTGTGTGTATGTGTGACTGCTCCAGTGTGTGTATGTGACTGCTCCAGAGTGTGTGTGTGTGTGACTGCTCCAGAGTGTGTGTGTGTGTGTGTGACTGCTCCAGAGTATGTGTGTGTGTGACTGCTCCAGTGTGTGTGTGTGTGTGTGTATGACTGCTCCAGTGTGTGTGTATGTGTGTGTGTATGTGACTGCTCCAGAATGTGTGCGTGTGTGACTGCTCCAGTGTGTGTGTGTATATGACTGATCCCGAGTGTTTGCGTGTGTGACTGCTCCAGTGTGTGGGTGCATGTGACTGCTCCAGAGTGTGTGTGTGTGTGTGTGAGTGACTGCTCCTGGGTGTGTGTGTGTGTGTGACTGCTCCAGGGTGTGTGTTTATGTGACTGCTCCAGAGTGTGTGTGTGTTTATGTGACTGCTCCAGAGTGTGTGTGTGAGTGTATGTATGTGACTGCTCCAGAGTGTGTGTGTGTGTATGTGACTGCTCCAGAGTGTGTGTGTGTGTGTGTGTGTATGTGACTGCTCCAGTGTGTGTGTGTGTGTGTGTGTGTGACTGCTCCAGTGTGTGTGTGTGTGACTGCTCCCGTGGGTGTGTGTATGTGACTGCTCTGGTTGTGTGTGTGTGGGGGACTCTGTGTGTGTGTGTGGCTCTGGCTGTGGCTGGCTCTGGGTGTGTGTGGCTGGCTCTGGGTGTGTGTGGCTGGCTCTGGGTGTGTGTGTGTGTGGTAGTAATTGCTGTCTGCTGAGCTCGTCCGTAGGGTACAATAGTTCTCACATTTGCGAGAGATTAAGCTATTGGCAATGTAAATGACAATGCCATTCATTTATCTGTTTTCAAAACCAACACATAAATACAAATTTTGTCATTTACAATGCCAATAGCTCTAACTTCTCCAAAGGCGAAACCGTTGCATTGTAAATACTTGTTAGTATAATATATCCTACCTTCAGAAAAAGGAAGGTTTTAGGCTTTGCCATTGGATTGAATGGCAAACTCGAGTTAGCAAGTTAAAAATACTCTGCCAGCCAGCAGTGGTGGACTGGGAGTCATGCTTTACTTGGTGGTGGCACAATAACTTCTGCACTCCACGGGGGCAGTTAAGTTACCGGGACTAGATACCCTTGGTACCACATACATGGGGCATATGAGTAGGTTAACTTATGCTAATTGTGGGTAAACATGTTAGACATATACATTTGAAGGGTCAAAGCTCTGGCACTGAGGTCTGATTGGCAGGACTCAGTGCACCTTCAGAGTCAAAAAACCAGCAGCATCAGTCCAAAGGTTTGGGGGTGACCATGCAAACGCTCTGGCTATGTCCTTTAAACTGGATTTACAATGAAGAAGTACTTTTCACTAACCGGTGACTGACCGGGAATTCATCTGTCTCGAAAATGTTGTTGCGCTGTTCATCTCTCCCATGCGATCTGCATGTGAATAACAAACAAGGAACACTTGGGACTTGCAGTGCTCAATGTTGATAGACTAAATGCAAGAGATATTGTGATTGCTGGCACTTTTATAGGAGTAATACGTGTCATATAGTAAACTGGAATTATGCTTGAAATATGGAATTCTTTTATGTTGTATTCATGTGTGAATTGTGAGTTTTGTGCCAATTGATAGCACCAGGAGGCAAACTCCATAATATTCAGTAACCACATGTGCAGCAAGTGCAATACGATTACGCCATAACTTCCTTCTTTGTAGTATATGCCACCCTTGCCATGTTTCTTCTCTTTCTTGTTCTAGCTCTTGTCACTCATGGTCATGAATTGTCCAGAGTTGATTTCACTATTGGTTCCCTCTGATGTTTCCAGTGATCGATGCTCTTTACAGTACTGATTTTTCTCCATTATGTCTCCAATGTGCGACGACAGAGACACGAACTGAATACATCAAGAGAGCCGTTGACGGTGCATCTGGTTTAGTCTTTTGTAATCATGAATTCCAATGGCTTCTTTGATCCGTAGTCTTTTTGTAACAGCGTTTAACTTGACTACCGTACAGACAAAGAAAATAAAGTAAAGTATAATACTTGCCTCTGTGCTTTTAATAAAGTTGACAGTTTCCATCATTTCACACTCAGGAAAATATAAACTCAGAGCATTTATACAAGATGTGTGATGGGCAGGGCATACTGGGTCAAGCACATAATTAGACAGTAGAAAAGAAAGGTGGAGAATTTGAATTTAAAAACATTTGTACAGCGCTCGCATACCCAACGGTTTCATGGCGCTAGTGGTGATCAGTGGATGGCAGCAGCAGAGAAATTTAGGGGTAGGCTTGAGTAAACAAAAAAGTTTTAAGATTTTTCCTGAAAAGGGGGTAGGAAAGTGAGGTACGCAGAGCAATCGGGAGGGAGTTCCAAAACGTTGGAGCCAGGACAGCGAATCTCGCTCCGCCCGCCCTCTGCTTTTTAAAGCGAGGGATGGTGAGGAGGGCCAGATGGGCCGAGCGGAGTTCTCTGCCTGGACAGTATGGTTTAATGAGGGAGCAAATAAACTTGGGAGCAGTGCCCGCTCTGGCTTGATAGGTAAGACATCCGAGTTTAAACAGGGCACGCTCTCTTATGGGGAGCCAATGCAGGGTCTTGAGTAAAGGGGTGACCCGATGATATCTGGGAAGGCCATGGATCAGACGTGCTGCCTGATTCTGCACCAGTTGTAAGCGATGAATCATGTATGCAGGGGCTCCGTTATAGACTATGTTGCCATAGTCTATACGGGACAGTACCATGGCCATCATAATGATTTTTAAAGCTGGGGGGGAAAAAAAGCGGGAAACTTTCCTAATCACTCTGAGGGAAAAGAAAGATGAAGAAACCACAGAGTTAACTTGTGGGAGAACCGTAAGCTGGGGATTTAGAAAGATGCCCAGGGTCTTCACTTTAGGAACCGGGAGTGGAGGGACACCGAGGGAGGTGGGCCAAAAAGAGGGCGACCAGGGACTGCAGCCACCTCCGGTCAAGACCAGTTCGGTCTTGTCCGGATTGAGTTTGAGGTGGCTGCAGTTCATCCAATCTTGAATGAGGGTCATAGTGGTTTGGACATTCAAGGCAGATGAAGGTGAATGGGACAGGTTGAAGATTAACTGGAGATCATCCGCATAATTGAATACGGTGACCTCCAGTTGCTGTAACATAAAAATAAGCGGGAAAATATAAAGGTTAAACAAAAGAGGGGAGAGTGATGAACCCTGGGGAACCCCGCACTCTACCTTCCGAGAGGCCGCCGCAAAACCAGCCAAATGGACTCCCTGTGTTCTCCCAGCAAGAAAGGACTCTAGCCAGCGAAAGGCAAGGCCCTCTACGCCCGCCGCCCTGACACGGCTAAGAAGAATGGTATGATTCACCGTGTCAAAAGCGGCGGATAAGTCAAGGAGAATCAGGGCTTGCGGAAGGTTGATGTCAATTCCTTCACGCAGCTTGTCCATGACTGAAATGACCACTTTTTCGGTAGAGTGCAGGGGGCGAAAACCAGCTTGACAAGGGGAGAGGCAATGATTTGCCTCGATGTGGGTGCTCAGCGTGGAAGTGATGTGGGTTTCGAGTACCTTGGCAAGGTAGGGAAGGAGTGAAATGGGGCGGTAATTAGAGGCAGAGGAAGAATCAGCGTCCAATTTTTTTAAAATTGGGATGACAACCGCTGATTTGTGTGAATTGGGAACATGACCATGGATAAGGGAATCATTAAGAAGGGTCAGGGGGGGGTGGGACAAGCTAAGTAGATTTCCCTAAGTATGTTGGCAGGGGCAAAGTCCTGGGGTGAGCCTGATTTGACCCGTTGAAGCAGGGGACCAAGGGTGTCAATGGTAAGGAGTGGGAAGTTGGTCAGTTTAGCAGTGGAGGGGGGAGGGGAAGGGTCCATAAAGGTGGGGGAGGGTTGGGGAATGTTGTGTTGAATTTTTTCAACTTTGTCTATAAAGAACTCGTTAAGCGAGTCGCAGAGGAATTGGGACGGGGGAATGGTTGATGTGGCTCTGGTGGATGAGGCAAGCTCATGAACAGTGGAGAAGATTTCTTTCGATTGTGACTCTGCAACCAGTATCCTGTGGGTGTAATATTCGGCCTTAGCTTCCAGGATGCTCTTTTTATAGGTATGCAGAGTGGCCAGATAAATTGTTTTTGAGGCAGGGTCGTAAGATCTTCGCCAAGCTCTTTCAGCCCTTCTTGCAGCGAGTTTTTTCTCTTTCAGGTCGGAGGTAAACCAACGGTTGGCTGCATGGGCCCGTTTCACTGAAAGGCGCCTAAAGGGGGCGAATTCGTCTCCTGCCCTCGTGAGCCAGTTATTAATTGCGGCCAATTGAGGGCCGGCTGTCAAGCCAGTAAGGTCCGGGCAGGTCGTGGCCAGGGCCGAACAGAGGGAGGGCATGTTAACCTTACCCCATTTTCGAACCCAGGTATTTTTGGGAAGGGAGGGTTTGACCGGGAGTGATAAGGCAAGGGAAAACGTAATGGTGAAGTGATCTGACCAAGGGCAGGGAAAAATAATAGGAGGAGTGGACGGAACATTTAGTGTCCAGATTTGGTCCAATGTATGGCCATGTTGGTGGGGAGGACTGTGAATAAGCGGTACAAAATTCAAATTTTTCATAAGGCTGGTAAATTCCTTAGATTGGGGGCTTTCGGCCGGGTCATTGGGCCAGAAATTAAGGTCCCCTAGTACAAGTACAGAGGAGTGATTAACTGCCAAAGTGGCCAGAAGGGTCTGGATCTTGGGGAGGAATGAAGGAGTGGGCTGGGGAGGGCGGTAAATAAGAACAAAAGTAAGGGGGACTTGATGGGAGGTAGAACGAGCTACAAGAAGATCAACGTCAGTGATGAGAGGGGAAGGAAGGATTTGAAAAGTGACATCAGTGCGGGCTATTAGTGCCACTCCACCTCCCCGCTTGCTGTCCGAGCGATCCGCACGAATGGCGGAATACGTAGATGGTAGGGCGGCAAACACATTGGGCAGGGAGTCGGTCTTGAACCAGGTCTCAGTTAAAAACAAGAGATCTGGTTTATTGGTGTCAAGGTAGTCAAATAGCTCGTATTGGTGATTTACGGTGGACCTGGTGTTTAGAAGAGTAGCCGAAGTAGAGGGCAATTGGACAGGAGGGGCTGGGAGTGAAGGGGGGGCAGGAGAGGATGTGAGAGCAGATGAAGCAAGGAATGATACAAGACTGGGAGGGTGTGATGGGGGAGGACTGTATAGACCAAGATGTTATAAGGCAATGATGGTGGCAGAATTTATACAGCCGGGGGACCATAGGAGGCATAACTGAGACGGGGTATAGATGGTATAGCCAGCAGCTTCCCGTGCCCCTTGCCCCGGCCGGCCGCGGACGGGCGCAGACGGGCTTAACTCAGGCGCAACTCCGGCGCGCATCCGTCGCGCCCGCTGCGCTCGTCCGCTGCGCTGCCTCATACTATCCGTATAAGGCGGAGCGGCGGGGGAGGGGCAGGGCTGTGGTGGAAAGCGAAGCCCAAGCCAAGATGGCGCCCGCTGCCGCTGGGAGCCCGCGAAGGACCCGATCAACCCCAGCCGGCAGCTCACCCCTAAATGCCCAAAAGTATTAAATACCTGCACAAGTTTGAAAGGTAGGTTAAAAACAATTTTAAAAACAATTTTTGCCAGGATGTCGCCACCGCTCGCAATCAGCGGGGCGGGAAGTGGGGAATGCAGCAGCTCGCCATGCAACCGACCAATCAGCCCACTGCCCCCGGGCCACTGGTCAGACACGAGGGGAGCAGGAGAACGCGCTGCTAAGTAGGGGCGGAGCGGCGGGGGAGGGGCAGGGCTGTGGTGGAAAGCGAAGCCCAAGCCAAGATGGCGCCCGCTGCCGCTGGGAGCCCGTGAAGGACCCGATCAACCCCAGCCGGCAGCTCACCCCTAAATGCCCAAAAGTATTAAATACCTGCACAAAATTGAAAGGTAGGTTAAAAACAATTTTAAAAACAATTTTTGCCAGGATGTCGCCACCGCTCGCAATCAGCGGGGCGGGAAGTGGGGAATGCAGTAGCTCGCCAAGCAACCGACCAATCAGCCCACTGCCACCGGGCCACTGGTCAGACACGAGGGGAGCAGGAGAAGGCGCTGCTAAGTAGGGGCGGAGCAGCGGGGGAGGGGCAGGGCTGTGGTGGAAAGCGAAGCCCAAGCCAAGATGGCGCCCGCTGCCGCTGGGAGCCCGCGAAGGACCCGATCAACCCCAGCCGGCAGCTCACCCCTAAATGCCCAAAAGTATTAAATACCTGCACAAGTTTGAAAGGTAGGTTAAAAACAATTTTAAAAACAATTTTTGCCAGGATGTCGCCACCGCTCGCAATCAGCGGGGCGGGAAGTGGGGAATGCAGCAGCTCGCCAAGCAACCGACCAATCAGCCCACTGCCACCGGGCCACTGGTCAGACACGAGGGAAGCAGGAGAACGCGCTGCTAAGTAGGGGCGGAGCAGCGGGGGAGGGGCAGGGCTGTGGTGGAAAGCGAAGCCCAAGCCAAGATGGCGCCCGCTGCCGCTGGGAGCCCGCGAAGGACCCGATCAACCCCAGCCGGCAGCTCACCCCTAAATGCCCAAAAGTATTAAATACCTGCACAAGTTTGAAAGGTAGGTTAAAAACAATTTTAAAAACAATTTTTGCCAGGATGTCGCCACCGCTCGCAATCAGCGGGGCGGGAAGTGGGGAATGCAGAAGCTCGCCAAGCAACCGACCAAACAGCCCACTGCCACCGGGCCACTGGTCAGACACGAGGAGAGCAGGAGAACGCGCTGCTAAGTAGGGGCGGAGCGGCGGGGGAGGGGCAGGGCTGTGGTGGAAAGCGAAGCCCAAGCCAAGATGGCGCCCGCTGCCGCTGGGAGCCCGCGAAGGACCCGATCAACCCCAGCCGGCAGCTCACCCCTAAATGCCCAAAAGTATTAAATACCTGCACAAGTTTGAAAGGTAGGTTAAAAACAATTTTAAAAACAATTTTTGCCAGGATGTCGCCACCGCTCGCAATCAGCGGGGCGGGAAGTGGGGAATGCAGCAGCTTGCCAAGCAACCGACCAATCAGCCCACTGCCACCGGGAAGAGGGAAGGCAGATGAGAAGATAAGGGGAAAAGAAACCCAGTATCTCCGAAGGATCAGCCTTAAAAAAGATAAAATCTAGAACTTAGTTACGGGCCTTCTTTTGAGTTCTGATATTAACACTTGCATGGAGGGAGCAGCTCTTATATGAACTGCAACTAGGTCTGAAATCGTGAGGGCACCGCCACAGACCGACCTTTCGAGGGTAGATCTCTATGTTTAATGAGGGGACCTGAGACAGCGACTCACTTCCCAGAGGTCTGTTCTTGTTGGATAGCTCAAGCCTTCCTGAAGGGATGTGTTAAACCCGGCAGCCATAGGGTGGTTTTCCCTCCAACAGTTTGTCTACCTCCTCCATTTTTTCTGATCTCGTTTTTGCTGGTATCAGGACTCTACGCAGTTTACCACTGCTAACCAGTGCCAGAGTGCTTGTGCTCTCTCTACTAAACATGATGGTATTGGCTCATCCCCAACTGGCACATTTATTTTACTTCTAAGTTCCTAGTAAAGTGCACTAAATGTGCCCGGGCCTGTAAATTAAATTTTCCTAGTGGCCCTGCAGCACTGATTGTGCAACTCACTTAAGTAGCCTTATAACCATGTCTCAGGCTTGTCATTGCAGAGCCTGTGTGGGCAGTTCTACATTGCCATGTGGACCTGGCAAAACAAAAACCCTTGCCAGGCCCAAACCTATCCTTTTTACACATATGTCACCCCAAAGGTAGGCTCTGGACAACCCAGCGGGCAGGGAGCTATGTATTTAAAAGGAAGAGCATGCTTTTTTAAGTTTTGCATGTCCTGGTAGTGAAAAACACCAAAAGTTGTTTTTCACTACTGAATGTATATCTCTACCATAGGATAACATTGGGATTACCTTATTGCCTCTTGTAAGTGTAATTTACACCCTGGAAGAGATTAACATTTCGAGTTTGGTGTCTCTGAGGCCACAATTTAAAATCAGAACTTATGGTCTACTTAGATTTTAAATTGTAATTCTGGACATGCCACTTTTAGAAAGAAGGCATTTTTCTACTTTTAAACCATAGGCAAAATATCATCTAGGAGGCCACTTGGGAATGCTGTGTAACATTCTGCACCACAGGAGCCATCTTCATATTGAATAAATATTTCATATTTTTTTTATAAAGCATTATTTTGTTTAAACAATTTTGGCATCACAAAATGTTGCAGTGAATTCCACGTTTATTCTTTATTCACTTTATGCTAATAACTGGAGCAACGATGCACCAGGCACTTTTTGAATTTCATATTTGTGCTAGTGGGACAGAGCATGCGTCAAGCTGCATGCAAAAAATTACAAAAATCTCATCATCACACAGAAAAGAGTTGAACATATGGAAGGGAAGGTGTGCAGTCTACCTCTTGATCTGATATTTTCCTACTTTAGCCATTTTGTGCCTGCTGCCTGTCTCTATTCACGTGTCTGGGGTGGGTGACAGATGGGGTTTGTGTATTCCCCCTAGACACACATGTCTGGGGTGGGTGATAGATGGGTTTGTGTATCCCCCTAGACACACATGTTTGGGTGGGTGATAGATGGGTTTGTGTATCCCCCTAGACTCACATGTCTGGGGTGGGTGATAGATGGCGTTTGTGTATCCCCCTAGACAGCCACACACAATGTGAGCTTAGGTGTGACTAGATGGCCCATCCTGGGAGATGTGACTCTGCGCAAAGCCTCACTTAAACCTGAATAGGCTGGGTCCTGTCACCATACAAAGGGCTGCATAATCCTCTGTAGTGAGTCTGGAGCTAGGGAAGGAATGGCAGGACCTCTGTGCACTCAAAAGGCTTGCTTGGAAGTCCCTCCCACTGCAAAGGCCCAACTGGGTATAAGTACTAGACCTCTGACACCACCAACTCAGTACTCTTCGGGACCTGTGAATACTCTGGCAAGAAGAAGCCCTGCTGTGCTGCTGAAGGCCTGCCACCCTGCTGGACTGATACTTTGATGGATTCCTTTCTCGCTGTGCTGTCCTGCTGCCTATTATTTCCCTGCCTGAATGAGAAAGACTGGGCCTGCATCACTTGAACTCAGAGTGACTCCAAAGTCTATCTGGGTGGCCTGCTGAAATGAAGTCTCTTGGACAAAAAAGACTTCCAGTCACCATGCTCCTGCACCTGGAATCTGCCATCTGAGAGCCTACCCAGCCTAGTGCTGCCACCCCAGTCCTGGACCCTTCGGAAGTGGGCATAAGATGTTTGTTCCAGCGGCCAAACACATCCTCTGTGCTGGAGCAGAACCAACGCATTGTCGCTGTTGCATGGAAGAGAACCGGCGCATCACCACTACTGCGTGGGTTGGAACCAATGCAGCCGAGTGGCGGTGCTGCATCTTGGGACTAGTGCGTCATCGCTTTCAAAACCGCCACTGTTCACAGCTTTTCCTGATGCCAGCTCCTCGCATCTCTCGTTGACGGCAGCCTTGACGACGCTACAGCACCGCATCACAGCCTCATCGCTCATCAGAACGAATGTATCCCGACACTGCCCTTCTTATTGTAAGCCCTCTTCTCATCAACACAACAGGACCTAGCACCTCAACATCAATGGAACTCGTAACTTAAACATCGCTTCAACTGCAAAACGTGTCTGTCTTTCAGACCGACGCAATGCTCCGCAACCAGGATTTAAAGGTACTTTGGTTCACAGGCCTAACTAGGTCCTTGTAGCTGGCCTGTGCACAATCGCGGTCGGCCTGAACTTTTGAGTTTGTCCCAGTCCGGCACAACCAGATATTCCAGGTTGGCCTTCTTACTTTTAAGCACTATTTAAAAGTTTATTCTTTACAAATTAACAACTACATTTCTACTTATTGGATCTTTTTTGTTTTTGTCTTGTTTTATTTATTCAATTAAGATCAAACTTTATTAACTGATGTGGCATCTTTTTGTGTGGTGTTTCAACTGGTTTACTATATGAATTGTTGCACAAATACTTTACACATTGCCTTTAACTTAAGCCTGACTGCTCTGTGCCAAGCTACCAGACGGTGAGCAAAGGTTAATTTAGGGTTTGCCTGACACTTACCCTGAGCAGGATTTGTGGATGCTGTTTGAATAAGGTTTACACCCCAGTCAACCAAGAACCCAATTTCTAACAGGATGGCAACGAGTTTATTTAGACAGTCAGTGGGGAAGAGAATGTACTGATCACTTACATTGAAGCTAGTATCCTTCACCTGTGTGAGGAGCTTGGACTAGGGAGGGTGATTCCTTAGATTCCAGGCAACAAACCTGCAGCAAGCAGCCGAATGCCAAACATTCAAACCTGGAATGCATTTTCAGAACACTATCATATGCTTTGCAGTTTTCCCATTTCTGTGCTCCAGATTTTATTAAAGTATGCATTCATTCATAGATTCTTTCACTACAAATACAAGTTTTTGTGCCACTGAATTCATATGCCAATTTGTGCATTTGACATCCTAAAACATGAGTTTAGACTCTAAGATAATGTTTGAAGTGTATTTAATCTCAATGCACAGGCATTCATTAAAGAGGACATCTCCAGATTTCAAGGGAGAATAAGGCGTGCGATGTAAACATCTCAGTCCTGAGGGCCACGGACGTCTAGCTCAGTAAGACTCCATCTATCCACTCTTGGAGTATGGAATCCCAAAGAAAGCACTTCTTTCATTCACAGGGCACAGCACCTGCAGTTCTTTGTGACAGCACCTGCACTTCTGTCATTCACAGGGGATGACACCTGCACTTCTGTCATTCACAGGGGCGACACCTGCACTTCTTTCATCCACAGGGGACGGCACCTGCACTTCTATCATTCACAGGGGACAGCACCTGCTCTTCTGTCATTCACAGGGGACGACACCTGCACTTCTGTCATTCACAGGGGCGACACCTGCACTTCTTTCATCCACAGGGGCGACACCTGCACTTCTTTCATTCACAGGGGACAGCACCTGCTCTTCTGTCATTCACAGGGGACGACACCTGCACTTCTTTCATTCACAGGGGACAGCACCTGCTCTTCTATCATTCACAAGGGACAGCACCTGCACTTCTTTGTGACAGCACCTGCACTTCTGTCATTCACAGGGGACGGCACCTGCACTTCTTTCATTCACAGAGGACAGCACCTGCACTTCTACCATTCACAAGGGACAGCACCTGCACTTCTTACACTCACAAGGGACGGCACATGCACTTCTTTCCTTCACAGGGGACAGCACCTGCACTTCTTTCATTCACAAGGGAGAGCACATGCACTTCTATCATTCACAAGGGCCAGAACCTGCACTTTTTAGGTCGAGCTACAGTACGCATGCGAAGCATGCATCTAGCTCGACAACTATAGCCGTCCGTCTCCTGGGAATCTGAGACAGGGGTCGGGCACGAGCGTCGACTTCACCTCGTGGGCGCGCATGCCAAGCCCGGCGCTGTGCCCATCCCCTGTGTCAGATTCACAGCAAGACAGGCTCTCGCCGCTCTCAATCGCGCGCATGCGCACACACAGACACACACACGCGCACACACACATGCACACACATGCATGCTCCCCACCACCCCGCTCACGCGCACACACACAGCCACACAGCCACGCCCTGCCCCCCTCCTCACCACTACAGTAGACAGCGAGCTTGCCCTCCGCTGCTGCCAGTCCTCTGCTTTAATCCGACTCCCGACCGCAGCCTCACTTCATGCCTTTCAATCGCGCCCCACGCCGCTGCCCGCTCCCTGGCCACACACCGAGCAAGGTGTCTCGCTCCCAGCCACCCAACGCTGTAATAACGAGCCAAGAGGAGTCTCGTACCTGGTGACGCGCTCCTCCTGCCCCCACCGCAGCTTATTTTCAGTTTCTGCTCTCGCGTTTCTTGTCCTCCCCGCCCTACACGTAAGCCCCGCCCCCGTGCACCTCCCTCCCCTGGGCTTTCACTTGTTAAATTTCCAGATAGGCGTCTCACATCACACATTCATATCGTGTGGAGCTGAATGTGAACCGACTCCAAGATTACTTACTTGTATAACTCACAGTTGTCCCCGCACTCTGAAGCTTTAATGCGAGGAATGCTGCCCTTGACCCAGCACTCTGTACATAAAGAAGAACCCTGAAATTGTGAGGGTGGGGGTGTGCCCCTTCCGGGATGCCGGGTGTTCTTGGCCTTCAGCTGTACTCGACCGAAGCTGTACTAATCCACTGGGAGGCTGCACTTCATTAAAGGGCACGTGCAGCCACGCGCCTCTCCGGGTCTATAAGCAAGTGTCTCATGCAGGCTTTAAACAGCAGTCATATGCTCTGCTGCTTTACGTTCCTTTGCGAAGTTTTTAAAGCACTAGGTTGCTTCACTGCGCTTCTTACAGTTGTGAATGCATATGTAGGGGCAGGCTTAGTTAGCTGAGAAAAGTGATGCAAGAGTACGTTGAGATACGGAAACGGTGCAAGAGAACCTATGTCTGGATGCACAGTATGCTCGAAGCGCTATAAGTGTCGAGTTGTTTATATCGTCTTTCTTACCAACTCTTAGCCCATTTCTGTACCTACTCTCTGTTTTCAGAATGGGAACTGACTTACGGGAAGATCATTTACCCAAGACCACACAATGCAGCAAATGGGACACGGGGATTTTAGAACGCTTGTCTCTTGAATACTGTAGTCATTGTGTTTTTTCCATCGGACTAAACATGAAAGGCATTGTCATCCTCCCATTTCTCCTTAGGTCCTGAACAGGATAGTAGCCCCCCCGCCTTCCTCCCCCACCATTGCTGTTCAAAACACTCCCCCACTGCCCTCCCCCACACTTACAGCGGTGCACCCCCTCCCACCTTATACTCTCGCTTATAAATCACAACACTCGAGCAGACATAGCATTGAGCTTATGCTGCAAAGACGCTTTGTGTTGAGCACGTCCCTTGTGAGACAGTAAGCGCCACGAGGGGACGACGAAAAGCGCTATACAAACTAAATGAAACCAAGGCAGACTCTGAAGAGAGCCGTGTCTGCAAGGAAAGAGAGGTCGGATTCTGGAATTAACTGAAAGAACAATGCCTGGAGTAAACGTGTGTGTGTGGGGGGGGAGGGGGTGTCCTCGGATTGACATTTGCAGGCATGTTTTGGGAATTTATTCTGGGGCAACAGCGACACTGAGCCCAGCTGTGTTTCACTCCTCCTTCACCCCCACCCAAAAAAAACACCTTCATTCCAGTTTTATCCCTACCTGCACTTGCACTTGCACCTGCACTTCTTCCATTCACAAGGGACAGCACCTACACTTCTTTGTGACAGCACCTGCACTTCTGTCATTCACAGGGGACGGCACCTGCACTTCTTCCATTCACAAGGGACAGCACCTACACTTCTTTGTGACAGCACCTGCACTTCTGTCATTCACAGGGGACGGCACCTGCACTTCTTCCATTCACAAGGGACAGCACCTACACTTCTTTGTGACAGCACCTGCACTTCTGTCATTCACAGGGGACGGCACCTGCACTTCTTCCATTCACAAGGGACAGCACCTACACTTCTTTGTGACAGCACCTGCACTTCTGTCATTCACAGGGGACGACACCTGCAAATCTTTCATTCAGAGGGGACAGAACCTGCACTTCTTTCATTCACAGGGATGGCACCTGCACTTCTTTCTTTCACAAGGGACAGCACCTGCACTTCTTTTATTCACAGGGGACGGCACCTGCACTTCCTTCATTCACAAGGGACAGCACCTGCACTTCTTTCATTTACAGGGGACAGCACCTGCACTTCTTTGTGACAGCACCTGCACTTCTGTCATTCACAGGGGACGGCACCTGCACTTCTTCCATTCACAAGGGACAGCACCTACACTTCTTTGTGACAGCACCTGCACTTCTGTCATTCACAGGGGACGGCACCTGCACTTCTTCCATTCACAAGGGACAGCACCTACACTTCTTTGTGACAGCACCTGCACTTCTGTCATTCACAGGGGACGACACCTGCAAATCTTTCATTCAGAGGGGACAGAACCTGCACTTCTTTCATTCACAGGGATGGCACCTGCACTTCTTTCTTTCACAAGGGACAGCACCTGCACTTCTTTCATTCACAGGGGACAGCACCTGCTCTTCTATCATTCACAAGGGACAGCACCTGCACTTCTTTGTGACAGCACCTGCACTTCTGTCATTCACAGGGGACGGCACCTGCACTTCTTTCATTCACAGAGGACAGCACCTGCACTTCTACCATTCACAGGGGACGGCACCTGCACTTCTTACACTCACAAGGGACGGCACATGCACTTCTTTCCTTCACAGGGGACAGCACCTGCACTTCTTTCATTCACAAGGGAGAGCACATGCACTTCTATCATTCACAAGGGCCAGAACCTGCACTTTTTAGGTCGAGCTACAGTACGCATGCGAAGCATGCATCTAGCTCGACAACTATAGCCGTCCGTCTCCTGGGAATCTGAGACAGGGGTCGGGCACGAGCGTCGACTTCACCTCGTGGGCGCGCATGCCAAGCCCGGCGCTGTGCCCATCCCCTGTGTCAGATTCACAGCAAGACAGGCTCTCGCCGCTCTCAATCGCGCGCATGCGCACACACAGACACACACACGCGCACACACACATGCACACACATGCATGCTCCCCACCACCCCGCTCACGCGCACACACACAGCCACACAGCCACGCCCTGCCCCCCTCCTCACCACTACAGTAGACAGCGAGCTTGCCCTCCGCTGCTGCCAGTCCTCTGCTTTAATCCGACTCCCGACCGCAGCCTCACTTCATGCCTTTCAATCGCGCCCCACGCCGCTGCCCGCTCCCTGGCCACACACCGAGCAAGGTGTCTCGCTCCCAGCCACCCAACGCTGTAATAACGAGCCAAGAGGAGTCTCGTACCTGGTGACGCGCTCCTCCTGCCCCCACCGCAGCTTATTTTCAGTTTCTGCTCTCGCGTTTCTTGTCCTCCCCGCCCTACACGTAAGCCCCGCCCCCGTGCACCTCCCTCCCCTGGGCTTTCACTTGTTAAATTTCCAGATAGGCGTCTCACATCACACATTCATATCGTGTGGAGCTGAATGTGAACCGACTCCAAGATTACTTACTTGTATAACTCACAGTTGTCCCCGCACTCTGAAGCTTTAATGCGAGGAATGCTGCCCTTGACCCAGCACTCTGTACATAAAGAAGAACCCTGAAATTGTGAGGGTGGGGGTGTGCCCCTTCCGGGATGCCGGGTGTTCTTGGCCTTCAGCTGTACTCGACCGAAGCTGTACTAATCCACTGGGAGGCTGCACTTCATTAAAGGGCACGTGCAGCCACGCGCCTCTCCGGGTCTATAAGCAAGTGTCTCATGCAGGCTTTAAACAGCAGTCATATGCTCTGCTGCTTTACGTTCCTTTGCGAAGTTTTTAAAGCACTAGGTTGCTTCACTGCGCTTCTTACAGTTGTGAATGCATATGTAGGGGCAGGCTTAGTTAGCTGAGAAAAGTGATGCAAGAGTACGTTGAGATACGGAAACGGTGCAAGAGAACCTATGTCTGGATGCACAGTATGCTCGAAGCGCTATAAGTGTCGAGTTGTTTATATCGTCTTTCTTACCAACTCTTAGCCCATTTCTGTACCTACTCTCTGTTTTCAGAATGGGAACTGACTTACGGGAAGATCATTTACCCAAGACCACACAATGCAGCAAATGGGACACGGGGATTTTAGAACGCTTGTCTCTTGAATACTGTAGTCATTGTGTTTTTTCCATCGGACTAAACATGAAAGGCATTGTCATCCTCCCATTTCTCCTTAGGTCCTGAACAGGATAGTAGCCCCCCCGCCTTCCTCCCCCACCATTGCTGTTCAAAACACTCCCCCACTGCCCTCCCCCACACTTACAGCGGTGCACCCCCTCCCACCTTATACTCTCGCTTATAAATCACAACACTCGAGCAGACATAGCATTGAGCTTATGCTGCAAAGACGCTTTGTGTTGAGCACGTCCCTTGTGAGACAGTAAGCGCCACGAGGGGACGACGAAAAGCGCTATACAAACTAAATGAAACCAAGGCAGACTCTGAAGAGAGCCGTGTCTGCAAGGAAAGAGAGGTCGGATTCTGGAATTAACTGAAAGAACAATGCCTGGAGTAAACGTGTGTGTGTGGGGGGGGAGGGGGTGTCCTCGGATTGACATTTGCAGGCATGTTTTGGGAATTTATTCTGGGGCAACAGCGACACTGAGCCCAGCTGTGTTTCACTCCTCCTTCACCCCCACCCAAAAAAAACACCTTCATTCCAGTTTTATCCCTACCTGCACTTGCACTTGCACCTGCACTTCTTCCATTCACAAGGGACAGCACCTACACTTCTTTGTGACAGCACCTGCACTTCTGTCATTCACAGGGGACGGCACCTGCACTTCTTCCATTCACAAGGGACAGCACCTACACTTCTTTGTGACAGCACCTGCACTTCTGTCATTCACAGGGGACGGCACCTGCACTTCTTCCATTCACAAGGGACAGCACCTACACTTCTTTGTGACAGCACCTGCACTTCTGTCATTCACAGGGGACGGCACCTGCACTTCTTCCATTCACAAGGGACAGCACCTACACTTCTTTGTGACAGCACCTGCACTTCTGTCATTCACAGGGGACGACACCTGCAAATCTTTCATTCAGAGGGGACAGAACCTGCACTTCTTTCATTCACAGGGATGGCACCTGCACTTCTTTCTTTCACAAGGGACAGCACCTGCACTTCTTTTATTCACAGGGGACGGCACCTGCACTTCCTTCATTCACAAGGGACAGCACCTGCACTTCTTTCATTTACAGGGGACAGCACCTGCACTTCTTTGTGACAGCACCTGCACTTCTGTCATTCACAGGGGACGGCACCTGCACTTCTTCCATTCACAAGGGACAGCACCTACACTTCTTTGTGACAGCACCTGCACTTCTGTCATTCACAGGGGACGGCACCTGCACTTCTTCCATTCACAAGGGACAGCACCTACACTTCTTTGTGACAGCACCTGCACTTCTGTCATTCACAGGGGACGACACCTGCAAATCTTTCATTCAGAGGGGACAGAACCTGCACTTCTTTCATTCACAGGGATGGCACCTGCACTTCTTTCTTTCACAAGGGACAGCACCTGCACTTCTTTTATTCACAGGGGACGGCACCTGCACTTCCTTCATTCACAAGGGACAGCACCTGCACTTCTTTCATTTACAGGGGACAGCACCTGCACTTCTGTCATTCACAGGGGACAGCACCTGCACTTCTTTGTGACAGCACCTCTACTTCATTCATAGCACCTGCACTTCTTTCATTCACAGGGACGGCACCTGCACTTCTTTCATTCACAAGGGACAGCACCTGCACTTCTTTCATTTACAGGGGACAGCACCTGCACTTCTGTCATTCACAGGGGACAGCACCTGCACTTCTTTGTGACAGCACCGCTACTTCTTTCATAGCACCTGCACTTCTTTCATTCACAAGGACCAGCGCCTGCACTTCTTTCATTCACAAGAGACAGCACCTGCACTTTTTTCATTCACAGGGGACAGCACCAGCAGTTCTTACATTCACAAGGGAAAGCACCTGCACTTCTTTCATTCACAAGGTACAGCACCTGCACTTCTTTCATTCACAAGGGACAGCACCTGCACTTCTGTCATTTACAGGGGACGACACCTGCAAATCTTTCATTCACAGGGGACAGAACCTGCACTTCTTTCATTCACAATGGAGACACCTGCACTTCTTTCATTCACAAGGACCAGCGCCTGCACTTCTTTCATTCACAAGAGACAGCACCTGCACTTTTTTCATTCACAAGGGACAGCACCTGCACTTCTTTCATTCACAAGGGACAGCTTCTGCATGTCTTTCATTCCTAAGGTACAGCACCTGTACTTCTTTCATTCACAGGGTACAGCACCTGCACTTCTTTCATTCACAGGGGACAGCACTTGCACTTCTTTCATTTACAAGGGACCACACCTGCACTTCTTCCATTCACAAGGGACAGCACCTGCACTTCTTTAATTCACAGGGGACAGCACCTGCACTTCTTTCATTCACAAGGGACTGCACCTGCACTTCTTTCATTCTCAAGGGACAGCAACTGCACTTCTTTAATTCCTAAGGAACAGCACCTGCACTTCTTTCATTCACAGGGGACAGCACCTGCACTTCTTTAATTCACAGGGGACAGCACCTGCACTTCTTTCATTCACAGGGGACGGCACCTGCACTTCTTCAATTCACAAGGGACAGCACCTGCACTTCTTTCATTCACAGGGGACAGCACCTGCACTTCTTTCATTCACAGGGGACAGCACTTGCACTTCTTTCATTCACAGGTGACAGCACCTGCGCATCTTTCATTGACAGGGGACGGCATCTGCACTTCTTTCATTCACAAGGGGCAGCACCTGCACTTTTTTAATTCACAAGGGATAGCACGTGCACACTTCTTTCATTCACAAGGACAGCACCTGCACTTCGTTCATTCACAGGGGACAGCACCTGCACTTCTTTCATTCACAGGGGACAGCACCTGCACTTCTTTCATTCACAAGGGACAGCACCTGCACTTCTTTCATTCACAAGGGACAGCACCTGCACTTCTTTCATTCACAGGGGACAGCTTCTACACGTCTTTCATTCCTAAAGTACAGCACTTGTACTTCTTTCATTCACAAGGGACAGCACTTGCACTTCTTTCATTTACAAGGGACCACACCTGCACTTCTTCCATTCACAAGGGACAGTACCTGCACTTCTTTAATTCACAGGGGACAGCACCTGCACTTCTTTCATTCACAGGGGACAGCACCTGCACTTCTTTCATTCACAAGGGACTGCACCTGCACTTCTTTCATTCACAAGGGACAGCAACTGCACTTCTTTAATTCTTAAGGAACAGCACCTGTACTTCTTTCATTCACAGGGGACAGCACCTGCACTTCTTTCATTCACAGGGGACAGCACTTGCACTTCTTTCATTCACAGGGGACAGCACCTGCGCATCTTTCATTGACAGGGGACAGCACCTGCACTTTTTTCATTCACAGGGGACAGCACCTGTACTTCTTTTATTCACAAGGGACGGCACCTGCACTTCTTTCATTCACAGGGGACGGCACCTGCACTTCTTTAATTTACAAGGGACAGCACCTGCACTTCTATCTTTCACAGGGGACAGCACCTGCACTTCCTTCATTCACAGGGGACAGCACCTGCACTTCTTTCATTCACAGGGGACAGCACCTGCACTTCTTTCATTCATAGGGGATAGCACCTGCGCATCTTTCATTGACAGGGGACGGCATCTGCACTTCTTTCATTCACAAGGGACAGCACCTGCACTTCTTTCATTCACAAGGTACAGCACATGCACTTCACTCATTCACAAGGGACAGCACCAGCACTACATTCATTCACAAGGTACAGCACCTGCACTTCTTTCATTCACAGGGGACAGCACCTGTACTTCTTTCATTCACAAGGGACAGCCCCTGCACTTCTTTCATTCACGAGGGACAGCACCTGCACTTCTTTCATTCACAGGGGACAGCTTCTGCACTTCTTTCATTCCTAAGGTACAGCACCAGTACTTCTTTCATTCACAGGGGACAGCACCTGCACTTCTTTCATTCACAAGGGACAGAACCTGCACTTCCTTCATTCACATGGGAGACACCTGCACTTCTTTCATTCACAAGGGACAAAACCGGCACTTGTTTCATTCACAAGGGACAGCACCTGCACCTCTTCCTTTCACAAGGGAGAGCACCTGCACTTCTCAGTACTGGTAGGATACCTGTAATTGGAGAGTACGGCACTTCTGAGCAGCAAGCAGGTACGTTGGAGAGTGAGTACCCGCAGTTCTGTAGTTCCCTTTAAAGCACTGCCAATAAAGGCAGGTACCTGATAGCATCAGAAACCTGGCTCTGCACTTTGAAGAATGAATGCCATGGACAGAGGTGGAGACCAGTAAAAAGAAAAGAGCAAATGTTGTGAAGGAAGTGACCCAACTAGGGCCACCCGGGTCACTCTCGACCTCCTATAAACTTCAAAGAATGAAGAGTCAATGACACAGTAGAGAATAGAAGCAAACTCGTTTATTCACAAAGTACCCTGCATTGGAAATCAATCTGATCATCCTCCTATGATGGCTGACGAGGGACTGACTCTTACAGTCATAAAGTTACATTATGTATGTTGCGGAGCCCACAAAGAGCCGCCTATTATGACAAAAACACTGGTAGCCGTCATAATACAATGGGGGTACAGAACATACGTTTCGATTCCACAGCTTGACACAAGTTATCTACTGCCCAAGGTCATCTATCTTATCCTCCCCACTAGACAGGTGGGAGAAGGCCTCTATGTAACATAAAAGGCATGCATTAACAAGCAAGATTCAACCTTTGAGAAACAAAATTTACCAAGGACCATTTCTGGTAAAGGGTTCAAGTAAAAGTTTGGATTATAATACAAAATGGCGTCTTCGAAAGCTAAAATGGTGGAACAGATGTCAACCTACCTAACGTAACATCTGTACTTATTAATTGCATATGCATACAGCAAGAATATATTACGAAATAGCTACTTAAATGCTAACATAATATCAGGTAAAATACGACTAATATGGGAGTAATACATTACAACTCTAACAGACCCTCCTTTTAGCATTTATTAGCTAACACGGACATCTTTATTCTTGCTATCAGGTAAAGGTCGTTACAAATATAAAAGTAGAGACAATAGATGAATACAGGCGATAACATGTCAAGTACGAATATATGTATATATGCATAGCAAACGAGTGGAAGAAAATGACACTTAACATCAGTAGTACGAGTAACATCAGGAACAGAACCTGCAAGAGAAGTAGTTGAACCAAAAACACTCATCTATTTGCATAATAGTATCAAGCTCCTTTTGAAGCATTATAGTTGAATTAATATCATGAACTGAAATCCTTTTGGGAGAGAAATATGTAGCACAGTATGAACAGCATATGGGAAGACACTGAATCAAGACACAGCAACAAATTAAAAGAACAATTAAATATATCACCTTTTCTAGAATCAACCCCAACCACCAAATAATGACCAACTCAAATAATCGCTCTCCATTCCTCGAACATTTTACAAAATGTCTAAAATATGCTGAGTGATATTCCTTTCCTTATTCGTGATACCGACCACACACTGCTCTCCTATTATGGCGCAAGCACCACCCCTCTTAGCTAGAATAAAATCGACCACATATCTCGTTTGCTCAGAGTATATGCACATACTGAAAGCACAGTCCTGGGCACACGTAATAAGGTTATAACAATGGTTGAAATGTCTCGTATTGTACGAATATCTGTGGTCGACACCAGTATAATATGCAAATGTATTTAATAATACAACAAAGAAAAACAACCAGCCAACAGGTGTTTTGTCACTTAAGGGAAGTAACCCGTGACTTCTTCAGGGCTGGGGAAGATACCAAACATATAGTAAAATAATAGAAAATCATAGAATTAGTTGTTGCAAAAACCAAGATAAACACAACAATGGGGAAATGTATATTGAGATCACCAATAGCACGTGGAAACCCTAGGAAGAAAAGTGGACAGACAAATGTAAATGTGACTTAGTATGGAGACAGACCCGTGGCGTAAAAATCGTGACTACACAAGGGAGAGAGCAAAAGAACCATTGTGGAATGATAATGAGAAGCAATACTAACAAGTGGTGAATATTGGTGTTGGGGTGACATCAAAAGGTGGGAACATGAAATGCAATGTAAATAAATATACTTGAGCAAAATGACATGTTAATTCTTAACACAAACACACTAAGCGCAAAATTCTATATGTAGTACAATGGAGAAAATAAGAGGAGAGACTCTTGAACATTACACATAATCAATGGCAAGCTGAGTAGGGGAACAGATGTAATGGGAACCAAAATGTATAGGGAAGAGGCAAGTCATGCACAATAGCTCTAAAAGGGAATTGAAGCACATGAACCCAGAAGAGGGAGACTGCCATATACGCAACTGACAGAAGTCCAGCCTTGTAAAATGATAGTTGTGAACATATGTGTCCCTACACCATATGTGTGAGAGTACTAACGTTGAAGGCAGGAGTTAGTCAATACCTGTGTGGCAGTGCAGACACTCATACACTCTCATTCATAGTTAAAAGAAGAGTTTCAACCCTATGATGGGTCCCACAAATGCCTAAAGAGCAAACAGTTCACTGATGGAAGGTCTTAAACATCAGTTGTTTGTGATGTCACTGCCTCTCAGGGGCCGTTCCTCATGGGTAATGTGTTGGTCTACGCACGTTTCAGTGGCAACACCACCTTCTTCAGGACCAATACTTGTTATAAAATGAATCCCAAACAACAAACCAAAATGGGTTAATCTGTAGCTACCAAGCCAGTGGAGAAATAATTTCAAGTACGACAATTCGAACAGCCTTTGTGCAGCCTTTAGCAATGCCTCCAAATATTGGAACAGTGTACTGTCTGTGCAGGGACGCGAATTATTATCCTATAACAGGCCTTTTTGTGTCATTTCTTTTGCACAAATAGGAGTAGACTCAAATGGCTGTATATGTTGCGCATCCTCTCGCCAAGGTTCTATCCGTAACAAACTTTACCAGCTCCACTGTGTTTATTACCAAGGACAGACGTCGGCAAACTCCTACTAATGGGCTCTGTTCTGGTCCGGCATGCCGGTTTAAGCACGCCAGATCGGAACAGAGCCCATTAGTCCCTTTTATTTTTTTGTGTGAGTGATGCAAGAGAGGAATAGAGATCTAGACAAAATGAGCCTTTCTATTGCTTAATACACCGTAAATGTGAAACACTTTGGGGCTTAGGGGCTGGATAAAGAACAACATCAGGAAACAAACGCAAATTTAAAGCACATTTTATTTATTCACTAAAAACTGTTTAAAAATGTAATTTCCAAGTTCCATATATCTGTTTAAAAATATTTACACTTTCAGCCATTTCCGAGTTTAGTTACAAACTGATAGTCGGAAAAACACAAGATGTATAAAACCTGATACCAAAACCTTTTTACATTATTTTATGTTTCTTGTTTTTAAATCAGGCCGTCGACTTTTCATGTGAAAATTATTATATGGGCCTGACATCACTTCTTGTGACGCACTACATGTGACGTCATTGTGATTTGCATATGATAATGGGCTCCTTCACTATTTTCCTTACTTGTGCCCTGTTTATTGCCATTGAGAACCAAAAGGGGATAGGTCCATAAACACCTAGTGGGGGCTAGACCTTATATTTAAATTGCAAAAACACACAGTGCCCACACCACAATTACTCATTCAATATTCAAGAAGGGTAAGAAACCAGTTTATTGTAACCACCCTTAGACAACATTACTCAGTGTCTATCATTTTATGCTTTTTTTTAATTTTCAAAAAATCATAACAGAATAAATGACTGCGTATTGGAATATTTACAAGACTAAATACACTTTGTACATACATCAAAAAACAAACATTATTTACACACTAAAAAACGTTTCTGCATCAAACATTACAAAAAATTATAATAGTTACATCACAACCAACAAATATTACAATAAAAAACATGAAGAAAAATGATTTCCAAGGGGGTATAAGCAACTTAATAGCTTGTAAACGCTTAAATACTGGACCAGCCGGTCCTAGTGTCGTGAAGTTGACAATTTATTCCACCCAAGAAAGACTGCCGATGCGTTTCAAGAACCAGGCACAAAGTCCCTGGTCTATCATCAGGGATGTTTATTCTTTGTATCAAAATTGTTTTAAAGAGGGGCGTGATGGTTAATCTTCTTGTGGTCCAACTCGCTAGTTATTGTGGTGGCCAGACAGAGATGTCTTATTTTTTGTGAACTGCCGTAGCACGGCGAATTTTGCTTGTACGACGTCATCATCAAGGTGTAATTCTTACTGAAGTATCTTGCTCTTAAAGATTTAAAGGGAGAGACCGCAGTCACCATCCTGCTCCTCTGCCACTGCACGCCCGTGCTCGAGTCTGCTTTCTTTCAATAAAGATCTTTATTGAAAGAAGACTCGAGCACTGCGGTTTCTCCCTTTAAATCTTTAAACAAGATACGCCCCTCTTTAAAACAATTTTGATACAAAGAAAAAACAGCCCTGATGATAGACCAGGGACTTTGTGCCTGGTTCTTGAAACGCATCGGCAGTCTTTCTTGGGTGGAATAAATTGTCAACTTCACGACACTAGGACCGGCTGGTCCAGTATTTAAGCGTTTACAAGCTATTAAGTTGCTTATACCCCCTTGGAAATAATTTTTCTTCATGTTTTTTATTGTAATATTTGTTGGTTGTGATGTAACTATTATAATTTTTTTAAATGTTTGATGCAGAAATGTTTTTTAGTGTGTAAATAATGTTTGTTTTTTGATGTATGTACAAAGTGTATTTAGTCTTGTAAATATTCCAATACGTAGTCCTTTATTCTGTTATAATTTTTTGAAAATTTGAAAAAAAGCATAAAATGATAGACACTGAGTAATGTTGTCTAAGGGTGGTTACAATAAACTGGTTTCTTACCCTTCTTGAATATTGAATGAGTAATTGTGGTGTGGGCACTGTGTGTTTTTGCTGTTTATCGGCATGACATGGGTCTATAGGTATTAAAAATAAATATACAAATTCACAGGTATTCAGCCCGTTTTTTCTGGTGATGTCACACATTGACATGTATTCGGCTGCTTCTTCTATTTTTAGGTGAATAAAGATCACTTGCTGTTCCCCCCTTCCATTTCTCTCTTTTTATCCCCCTTTCTTTGTTTCTCTCGCTCTCTTTATCTCTTCCCCTCTCTATCTCCCACACACTCCTGTTAGCTTTAGCTTCATGAATGTCACTTTCACTTCTGGCATTCTGGCATTCATACAACAAATCCTTCAGAACATTTGAGAATAAAGGACAATCAGTGTGGAAGACGAGTTACTGGGAGTGCAACTGATTGTCCTGGCACATATATGCTTTTGATGTGAGATTTCACTATTTCACCACATTATTCAGAGTCTGCTGCTTACAGTGGCTCAATTCTGGTAAAAAGTAGAGTATGGCAAGTCACCAAATGAATAGAGAGAGCCAAGTCGGTGAGGAGCCACGCGTCGTACTGTGTTATAAGGCCTGAGGCACAAGCTGATCCATCAACCGATAACAATGTGTAAAAGGTGCAGCAAACATTACTTAAAAACAAGGTATATACCCTTTTATATCTAAAAATAGGTTATTTTTTGAACACCGTTGCTTCGCTTTAGTTCATTACATATGCTGCAGTGGCATTTGTTAATAGTAATACATACATTTTACCAATGAAGCTTCCATCTCCAGAGCCCTGACAACATGTCCACTCTGGATGCGTTGGTTTTACAGGTTTTAATCTTACAAGTTAGCTGAAAGTACCGTTGTTAATCCCAGTATTGTTCAGTGTTGCTTTTACAGGTAGTGTGATCAGATGGAATTGAATGTTTTTCTTTGTATCTCTTCTTCACCAAATAAAAATCAAGTATGTTTCTTTTCTTTTAATCCACAATCCCATTGTGTATCCTGATACATCACGTTGCTTTGCTATGTGTACAGAAATGAACAATCACGAATACAAACACTTTTATAATTCTGCAAATCCTGTTATCTGCTTTTCTTCTTTACTGCTAGTCCAGTCTTCTATAATCTGGTATTTCAATGTCCCACATAATTCGAATTTAATCTTTTTTCGTAATTCATTCCCACCATATTAACTGCACTGTTCAGCTCTTGTCTATGTCCTCCGATGGGTCAATATTATTTTTGATGTTCTTAAAAACTTTTCGGAGTCTCTGCATCTCTACGATTATTTCCATTGAGTTAAATGAAGCAGTGTATTCACAGAGGGTTGTGTGGGATCGAACATTGATAAAAGCCCTTCTCACTTTCAGTGCCCTTCTATGTTTTCCCCCGTGTGTGTTCGCTGATGGCTTTGTAGCTCTGATAATCGACTAAAACTCTTCCCACATTCATAGAACTTGAATTATTTTTCCCCTGTGTGTGTTCGTTGATGACTGTTTAGGTCTGAAAACCGACTAAAGCACTTTGCACATTCACTGCACTTGAATGGTTTTTCCCCCGTGTGTGTTCGTTGATGACTTTGAAGGTGTGATAATCGAATAAAGCTCTTCACACATTCACTGCACTTGAATGGTTTTTCCCCTGTGTGTATTCGCTGATGAAGTTTTCGGGCTGATATCTGACTAAAGCTCTTTTCACATTCACTGCACTTGAATGGTTTTTCCCCTGTGTGTGTTCGCTGATGTTTTTGGTGGTCTGATTTCTTACTAAAGCTCTTTGCACATTCACTGCACTTGAATGGTTTTTCCCCTGTGTGTATTCGCTGATGTTGTTGGAGGTGTGATAACTGACTAAAGCACTTTGCACATTCACTGCACTTGAATGGTTTTTCCCCCGTGTGTGTTCGCTGATGACGTTTTCGGTGTGAAATCTGACTAAAGCACTTTGCACATTCACTGCACTTGAATGGTTTTTCCCCTGTGTGTATTCGCTGATGTTGTTGAAGGTTTGATAAGTGACTAAAGCACTTTGCACATTCACTGCAATGATATGGCTTTTCCCCCGTGTGTGTACGCTGATGTATCTGTAGGGTTGATAACTGACCAAAGCACTTTACACATTCACTGCACTTGAATGGTTTTTCTGCTGTGTAGGTTTGCTGATGACGCTTGCGTAGTGATGACAAACTAAAGCTATTGCTGCAGGTGTGTGATTCTTCTTTCTTGGTTAGTCTCTGTGGGTCGGGTATATATTTGTCTACATCCCATGACTGCATTTCCTGATGGGCCGACATGGCTGATAAAGCACTTGTGTTTTTCTCACTCACTTTATATGTGTGCAGTATTTTGCACGTTTGATTTCTGTTTTAACAATAAAATGCGGTAGCCACCAAATATTTGCCAGACTCCTTTTTTGTAGAAGGTGTCTTTGTAGGCGATTGTGCCTTAAGATTGGATTATGGCTATGCACGGTTGCGGGTAAAGATGTATCTTCCTTCTGGCTGGTGTAAATAGGGACAGTCTGTTGTATTTTAGATAGAAGAACTCCTCTTTCATTTACCCGTCAGTTGTCTGGCTCCGCTCTGTTGTGCTCTTCTCTGGTTACTGTGGTTTGGCCAGAAAGAGTTTACAATTCTCCTAGAGCACGGAATGATGGCTTGTCATCATTTTAGAAAACAGAGCACTGTGGTAATCACATCATACAGATCCCATCATCAAAGCTGATGTTGGACACTTGTTTGTACAGGAGGCGGTTTGTTATTGTTGTTGCCTTAATTTTCCTAAGGTCATTTCTTCGTCTTCGTCTTGTGGCGTGGAGGTGCACAGCTCAGCCTCTTACAATCACTGAACTGCCCTTGATACTTCATCCAGGATCTGTCAGTTTGTGTGCAGGTTCCTCTGTCGCCGACTGCGCTGAGGTTTTCCTGAATATTGTAGCTCAATATTTCTGCTGTTATTCAAGATTTACAGCATTCGCTTCATTATTGATGGTCATTTCACACACACGCTTCTTTTCTGTTGGATGTAAAGATATTTAAAATTACTAAACTGAAACATAATGGAATGAGAATTCGCAATGTTTAACTAGTTGTAAAAGACATTTCGAGGGAGATTTACCAAATCTCCACACGATGCAGCGCAGCCCTCCCCCCGCGAGGCTGCGTGGCGCGACAGGAAGGGAACAGGAGAGCACCATATTTTCAGAGATATGGCTCTCTCCTTCCCTTTCCCTTGCGTCGGCACTGATTACAGCAGCCCTGCGCCATGCACACACCTTCGCACCAGAGCGCTAGGGTGTGTGTGTGTGTGAGTCCAGCATAGGTTCTGTACAGGAAGGACACCCTTCCTGTACAAATTACTATGCCTCGACATGAGGGAAAGCTTTCACCATTTTGCATACGTGTTGCACAGTGTAGCAAGCATGCAACGTCAAAGCATTTCTCCTTCCTTGCACCTAGTTTTGTGGTTGCACGGGAACACCCATGCACCACCCTTGGCAGGCCCCCATGGCACAAAGTAATGCGAAACAATGCTATGCGCAGTGTCACATTACTTACGGTATTTCCAGCGCTAAACAAGTTTAGCGCTGGAAAGTAAATTAGGAAAAAAAGATTTTGTGCCATTTTGTGCCACTTTTGTGATGCAAACATAGCGCAAAATCTTAGTAAATCTCCCCCTTCTTCCTTATAGCTTTTGAAACTTAACAAGCAATATTTCATTATACACAGATATTTAACTAAAAGATCTGTTGATCAGGTGACATCTTATTAATGTCTGAAAAGGAGGTGATTTACCAGTGTTTACAGAGTAACTTAGCAAAGTAAGGGCGCTCATGGAGCAACCAAGTGCTTGAGGTTTAGTTTAAGATAGACGCATATGGTCAAGATTTCATTTAAACAACAGTAGAGTATGGAAAAAGAGATGGATCAGGCTGGGCTGTAAAATTTCGAGTAACTCTTTACGAAGTATACAACAAAAGTAACTCCATTCGCACACTTCTTCTCGTTCCTTTCCTATTCACTTAAGATCATCTCAAATGCCAACTCCTGTCTTTACCTCGCTGTTCATAAGTCACCTTTGACACTTTCAACAGCTCCCTTGGTTCAAGCATTTCTGGTTTCTTCTAACCTGGAAGATTGGAACATTATAGTGAGTTGAGGGGGGTTTCCTATCGCCATAACATCTGTCCATCTCCCTGAAACTAGTGCAGCTTACAACACCCGGTTCTGGCCCTGAAAGACAACTTTAATAAGCAGGTCTTTAGTTCTTCCTAAAGTAGATAAAGTTATGTAATATGCAGCTCTTTCAGGGGCTTTTGTGTAAAACAGAACAAGGTGTTCACTGTAAGGCCCGTCCTTTACATTATAAGTGCAGATAAGGCAAACAAACGTTGATTGGTATAATTTAATATTCAACAATATCAGTCATTTAGTACTCATAGAGAATCCATCACAACCAATAATTTACCTGAGAGATCCCCTCAGCAGATTTGTGCATATTACTCTTTTTTTCCCCCTTTTCCACCATTACATGGCATCTGGCATGACGTTGTCCGTTTGGGGCCCAGGATGCCACTTTGTGACCGGATGGGCATTTGGCAGAGCGGGAGGAGGTGTCAGTAATCCACAGGTGATGCGGCATTTCTACCTTTCCATATTTCTCATATTCAAGTTTACCTAATTTCCTGTCCTTCAGCGCACTAACTCTGTGGGGTTCATCAGAAGTCAGATAACTGCCTCATACTCACAAGGCCATGGATCTCACTTCTTCTACAACACTTATTGCAGACATAGGGCCTAGTTAGGAGTTTGTCCAACAGATTTTTGCCTCAAAACTAGGGGTGGGTGAAGAATTCCACTCTGCCTGCGGAGCTCGCAAAGTTTTTCCCACTCCGCAATCTGTGCAGACTTGTTCCCAAAAGCTCCATGCAGAACGGAGTTCTTTTCTCAAGCGGTTCGCCAATGGTAAGGTGGCGAGCGCTTGCGAGAAAATATAACGCACTAGACCTCCTCCTGGCAAGATTTCTCAATGCGGGAGGTCACGGCAGGTCGCGACCACTCGAGTGTTAAAATCTGCCATTCTCGTTGATGAAGCTGCCATTCGATTAGAATGTCAATTAGAGCGGCAGTAAGCAGCCTCTGGCACGACGCGGAGTGCTGTTTGTGCTGATTTTACAGTGGGGGTTGAACTCCTGGCACTAAAAATCAGTCAGTGCAGTGCAACTTAACAACCTCTGCCACTAGCGGAAGTCTGCAGAGTGCGGCGGAGTTTCCCTGGCACTTCGTGGAGTTCCGCAGAGTAAAAATCTGCAAACTACACCAAGGCATTTTCAAAACAAGACAGATATCCTGTCTGCCTTATTAAAATTGGCACAGTATGTAATGCATTTTTAATGGAGCGGGCAGGATACCTGTCACATTTGTGATGGAATAAACCATCCGCTGAAATCTAAATAAGGCTTTTGGTGTACATTGTGTCCAGTGTGGCTAGCTGGCCTTGACGGATCTTGTTGTTTGTCGGTCTCTCACTGTTTTGAGATCACCGCCAGGCAGAACTTCTGTCAGCCGTGCCTTGTGCAGATCTTCCTTTCTATGCAGGACTTCTATCAGCTGCGCCCTGTGCAGATCTTCATTCCAGTAAGGACCTCTGTCAGCTGCGCCTTGTGCGGATGTTCCTTCCAGGCAGGACGTCTGTCAGCTGTGCCTTGTGCAGATCTTCCTCCCAGGCAGGGGCTTCTGTCAGCTGCGCCTTGTGCAGATCTTCCTTCCAGGCAGGACTTCTGTCAGCTGCGCCTTGTGCAAATCTTCCTTCCAGACTGGACTTCTGTCAGTCGTACCTGACGCAAACAATGCAATAACACAGGCCAGGCACGAGGAATATCTGATGTAAACAATCCAATAACACAGGCCAGGCATGAAGAGAATCTGATGTAAACAATGCAATAACACAGGCCAGGTGTTGGGAGAATCTGACACAAACAATGCAATAAGACGGGACAGACACTAGGAGAATCTGATGTAAACAATTCAATAACACAGGCCAGGAATGAGGAGAATCTGACGCAAACAATGCAATAACATAGGCCGGCCACGAAGAGAATCTTATGTAAACAATGCAATAAAACAGGCCAGGTTTTGGGGGAATCTGAAGCAAACAATGCAAATAACACAGGCCAGGCACGAGGAGAATCTGATGCAAACAATGCAATAACACAGCTAAGGCACTAGGAGAATCTGACACAAACAATGCAAGAACACGGCCCAGACATGAGGAGAATCTGATGCAAATAATGCATTAACACAGGCCAGGCACAAGGAGAATCTGATGAAAAAAATACAATACCACAGGCCAGGCACAAAGAGAATCTGATGCAAACAATGCAATAACACAGGCCAGGCACTAGGAGAATCTGATGAAAACAATACAATAACGCAGAGCAGGCACTACGAGAGTCTGACGAAACACTGCAATACCACAGGCACGAGGAGAATATGATGCAAACAATGCAATAACACAAGCTAGGCACAAGGAGAATCTGATACAAACAATGCAATAACACAAGCCAGGCCAAAGGAGAATCTGATGCAAACAATGCAATAACACAGGCAAGGCACTAGGAGAATCTGACGCAAACAATGCAATAACACAGTCCAGGAAATAGGTGAATTCGACACAAAAACTGCAATAACACAGGCCAGGCATGAGGAGAATCTGATGTAAACAATGCAATAACACAGGCCAGGCATGAGGAGAATCTGAAGCAAACAAGGCAATAACACAAGCCGGGCACAAGGAGATTCTGATGTAAACAATGCAATAACACGGGCCAGACACTAGGAGAATCTGATGTAAACAGTGCAATAGCACAGGCCAGGCACAAGGAGAATCTTACAGAAACAATGCAATAACACAGGCAAGGCACGAGGAGAATCTGATGTAAACAATGTCATAACACAGGCCAGGCACTAGGAGAATCTGACGCGAACAATGCATTAACACAGGCCAGGCACTAGGAGAATCTGATGCAAACAATGCATTAACACAGGCCAGGCACGAGGAGAATCTGATGTAAACAATGCAATAACACAGGCCAGGCATTGGGAGACTCTGACGAAAACAATGCAATAACACAGGCCAGACACTAGGAGAATCTGATGTAAACAATGCAATAACACAGGCCAGGCCCTAGGTGAAGCTGACGCAAACACTGCAATAACACAGGCCAGGCATGAGGAGAATCTAATGTAAACAATACAATAACACAGGCCTGGCATGAGGAGAATCTGACGCAAACAATTCAATAACACAGGCCGGTGATGAGAAGAATCTGATGTAAACAATGCAATAACACAGGCCAGGCTTTGGGAGAATCTGACACAAACAATGCAATAATACAGGCCAGACATTGGGAGAATCTGATGTAAACAGTGCAATAGCACAGGCCAGGCACGAGGATAATCTGATGCAAACAATGCAATAACACAGGCCAGGCACGAGGAGAATCTGATGCAAACAATGCAAAACACAGGTCAGGCACTATGTGAATCTGATGCAAACACTGCAATAACACAGGCCAGGCACTAGGTGAATCTGACACAAACACTGCAATAACAGAGGCCAGGCACGAGGAGAATCTGATGTAAACAATGTAATAACACAGGCCAGGCATTGGGAGAATCTGATATAAACAATGCAATAACACAGGCCAGGCGTTGGGAGAATCTGACGCAAACAATGCAATAACACAGGCCAGACAATAGGAGAATCTGATGTAAACAATGCAAGAACACAGGCAAGACACTAGGTGAATCCGACGCAAACACTGCAATAACACAGGCCAGGCACATAGAGAATCTGATGTAAACAATGCAATAACACAGGCCAGGCATGAGGAGAATCTGAGGCAAACAATGCTAATAAAACAGGCAAGGCACGTGGAGAATCTGATGTAAAAAATGCAATAACACAGGCCAGGCATGAGGAGAATCTGAGGCAAACAATGCTAATAAAACAGGCAAGGCACGAGGAGAATCTGATGTAAACAATGCAAAAACACAGGCCAGGCACGAGGAGAATCTGATGCAAACAATGCCATAACACAGGCCAGGCACGAGGAGAATCTTATGTAAACAATGCAATAACACAGGCCAGGCACTAGGAGATTCAGATGCAAACAATGCAATAACACAGGCCAGGCACTAGGAGAATCTGATGCAAACAATGCAAGAACACAGGCAAGGCACTAGGAGAATCTGATGCAAACAATGCAATAACACATGCCAGGCACGAGGAGAATCTGATGCAAACAATGCAAAACACAGGTCAGACACTATGTGAATCTGATGCAAACAATGCAATAACACAGGCCAGGCAAGAGGAGAATCTGATGCAAACAATGCAAAACACAGGTCAGGCACTATGTGAATCTGATGCAAACACTGCAATAACAGAGGCCAGGCACGAGGAGAATCTGATGTAAACAATGCAATAACACAGGCCAGGCACGAGGAGAATCTGATGCAAACAATGCAATAACACAGGCCAGACGTTGGGAGAATCTGACGCAAACAATGCAATAACACGGGCCAGATACTAGGAAAATCTGATATGAACAATGCAATAACACAGGCCAGGCACTAGGAGAATCTGACACAAACACCGCAATAACAGAGGCCAGGCACGAGGAGAATCTGATGTAAACAATGTAATAACACAGTCCAGGCACGAGGAGAATCTGATGCAAACAATGCAATAACACAGGCCAGACGTTGGGAGAATCTGACGCAAACAATGCAATAACACGGGCCAGATACTAGGAAAATCTGATGTGAACAATGCAATAACACAGGCCAGGCACTAGGAGAATCTGACGCGAACAATGCAATAACACAGGCCAGGCATTGGGAGAATCTGATATGAACAATGCAATAACACAGGCCAGGCGTTGGGAGAATCTGACGCAAACAATGCAATAACACAGGCCAGACAATAGGAGAATCTCATGTAAACAATGCAAGAACACAGGCAAGGAACTAGATGAATCCGACGCAAACACTGCAATAACACAGGCCAGGCACGAGGAGAATCTGATGTAAAGATGCAATACCACGGGCCAGACACTAGGAGAATCTGATGTAAACAGTGCAATAACACAGGCCAAGCACGAGGAGAATCTGACGCGAACAATGGCATAACACAGGCCAGGCACGAGGAGAATCTGATGAAAATAATACATTAACACAGGCCAGGCACTAGGAGATTCAGATGCAAACAATGCAAAAACACAGGCCAGGCACGAGGAGAATCTGATGCAAACAATGCAATAACACAGGGCAGGCACTAGTTGAATCTGATGCAAATACTGCAATAACACAAGCCAGACACTAGGAGAATATGATGTAAACAGTGCAATAACACAGGCCAGGCATTGGGAGAATCTGATGCAAACATACAATAACACAGGCCGGGCACAAGGAGAATCTGATGTAAACAATGCAATAACACAGGCCAGGCGTTGGGAGAATCTGACGAAAACAATGCTAATAACACAGGCTACGCGGTACAAAAGGAGGTGGTGATGGATCTATTGACTGGGTGTGAGTGTTTGATTGGTTCAGATGCTCCGTACATCACCACCCCCTTTTGTACCGCTTTTGGCCGCCATAAGTGTGGCAGGGTATGCTCAGACGTGAGTCCCTTGCTCACTTTGCCACTGGATTCAAGCAAGCCGGGCTGAAGAAGGCTGCAATGCCAGAAACCGGTCCTCGAAAGCTTGTTTCCGATCCAGGGAAGGCATGGCTTGGCAGTTCGGGCTGGACTGTTCCCATGAGGCACAGGGTCAGACTGATTTGCATATGGCCATGTCTGAACTGGGGTGGCAGAGTGGGCTAAAGAACGGTGATGGATTAAACCCAGATCTTTTGACTGGGTGTGAGTGTTTGATTGGCTCAGATGCTCCGTCCATCACCACCCCTTTTTGTACTGCTTTTGGCCGCCATAAGTGTGGCAGGGTATGCTCAGACGTGAGTCCCTTACTCACTTTGCCACTGGATTCAAGCAAGCCGGGCTGAAGAAGGCTGCAATGCCAGAAACCGGTCCTCGGAAGCTTGTTTCCGGTCCAGGGAAGGCATGGCTTGGCAGTTCGGGCTGGACTGTTCCCATGAGGCACAGGGTCAGACTGATTTGCATATAGCCATGTCTGAACTGGGGTGGCAGAGTGGGCTAAAGAACGGTGATGGACTAAACCCAGATCTTTTGACTGGGTGTGAGTGTTTGATTGGTTCAGATGCTCCGTCCATCACCACCCCCTTTTGTACCGCTTTTGGCCGCCATAAGTGTGGCAGGGTATGCTCAGACATGGGTCCCTTGCTCACTTTGCCACTGGATTCAAGCAAGCTGGGCTGAAGAAGGCTGCAATGCCAGAAACCGGTCCTCGGAAGCTTGTTTCCGGTCCAGGGAAGGCATAGCTTGGCAGTTCGGGCTGGACTGTTTCCATGAGGCACAGGGTCAGACTGATTTGCATATAGCCATGTCTGAGCTGGGGTGGCAGAGTGGGCTAAAGAACGGTGATGGATTAAACCCAGATCTTTTGACTGGGTGTGAGTGTTTGATTGGTTCAGATGCTCCGTCCATCACCACCCCCTTTTGTACCGCTTTTGGCCGCCATAAGTGTGGCAGGGTATGCTCAGACGTGAGTCCCTTGCTCACTTTGCCACTGGATTCAAGCAAGCCGGGCTGAATTAGGCTGCAATGCCAGAAACCGGTCCTCGGAAGCTTGTTTCCGGTCCAGGGAAGGCATGGCTTGGCAGTTCGGGCTGGACTGTTCCCATGAGGCACAGGGTCAGACTGATTTGCATATAGCCATGTCTGAACTGGGGTGGCAGAGTGGGCTAAAGAACAGTGATGGATTAAACCCAGATCTTTTGACTGGGTGTGAGTGTTTGATTGGTTCAGATGCTCCGTCCATCACCACCCCCTTTTGTACCGCTTTTGGCAGCCATAAGTGTGGCAGGGTATGCTCAGACGTGAGTCCCTTGCTCACTTTGCCACTGGATTCAAGCAAGCCGGGCTGAAGAAGGCTGCAATGCCAGAAACCGGTCCTCGGAAGCTTGTTCCCGGTCCAGGGAAGACATGGCTTGGCAGTTCGGGCTGGACTGTTCCCATGAGGCACAGGGTCAAACTGATTTGCATATAGCCATGTCTGAACTCGGGTGGCAGAGTGGGCAAAAGAACGGTGATGGATTAAACCCAGATCTTTTGACTGGGTGTGAGTGTTTGATTGGTTCAGATGCTCCGTCCATCACCACCCCCTTTTGTACTGCTTTTGGCCGCCATAAATGTAGCAGGGTATGCTCAGACGTGAGTCCCTTGCTCACTTTGCCACTGGATTCAAGCAAGCCGGGCTGGAGAAGGCTGCAATGCCAGAAACCGGTCCTCGGAAGCTTGTTTCCGGTCCAGGGAAGGCATGGCTTGGCAGTTCGGGCTGGACTGTTCCCATGAGGCACAGGGTCAGACTGATTTGCATATAGCCATGTCTGAACTGGGGTAGCAGAGTGGGCTAAAGAACGGTGATGGATTAAACCCAGATCTTTTGACTGGGTGTGAGTGTTTGATTGGTTCAGATGCTCCGTCCATCAACACCCCCTTTTGTACCGAATAACACAGGCAAGGCACTAGGAGAATCTGACACAAAGAATGCAATAACACAGGCAAGGCACGAGGAGAATCTGACGCAAACATACAATAACACAGGCCGGGCACAAGGAGAATCTGATGTAAACAATGCAAATAACACAGGCTAGGCACTAGGAGAATCTGACACAAAGAATACAATAACACAGGCAAGGCACTAGGAGAATCTGATGCAAATAATGCAATAACACAGGCCAGGCACTAGGTGAATCCGACGCAAACACTGCAATAACAAAGGCGAGGCACGAGGAGAATCTGATGTAAACAATGCAATAACACAAACCGGGCATGAGGAGAATCTGATGTAAACAATGCAATTACACAGGCCAGACACTAGGAGAATCTGATGTAAAGAGTGCAATAACACAGGCCAGGCACGAGGAGAATCTGATGTAAACAATGCAATAACACAGGCCAGGCACAAGGAGAATCTGACGCTCAAAATGCAATAACACAGGACAGGCACTAGGAGAATCTATTGGACACAATGCAATAACACGAGCGAGGCACTAGGAGAATCTTATGCAAACAATGCAATAACACAGGCCAGGAGCTGGGAGAGCTGCTTTGATTCTCCATGACAGATAAAGTAGTAAAAGGCAGAACAGCAGCATTCAAAAGTAATACAGACTATTTTTATAAGATCTTGTTTATCAAGTCTTGGGTTTTGAACAAAGTTCAAAAATGGAGAAAGCGATTTATTAATCAGGGTGGAAGGGGGTGGTAGTCCTGGCCTATTATTCACCACTGGTCCTTATCCTGGGAAAGGGGGTGGTAGTCCTGGCCTATCATTCACCACCAGTCCTTATCCAGGGATAGGGGGTGGTCGTACTGGCCTATCATTCACACGGGTCCTTCTCCAGGGAAAGGGGGTGGTCGTAGTGGCCTATCATTCACCACCGGTCCTTATCAAGGGATAGGGGGTGGTCGTAGTGGCCTATCATTCACCACCAGTGCTTATCCAGTTAACAGCACACCTCACCTGCAGTGCCGCCTCAGTAACTCTGCCAGGATGGAAGCTAGGGTGTCATCGGGCCGGTGCTCTTCTGTGCTGAATTCTGCACAGAGAGTGAGTTCCGGCCTGGCAGATGCTGTGTGTGACAACAACACAAACTGCACTGCACCCGTATCACAGCTTTGCCTGGCCCGCAGCGTTGGCCAAAGTACACTGTGACTTACTTTATGAATGGACTGCACAGAGACCGCTGTGTGCACACAGCACAGCTCACTGCATGATGCATTCTTAAGTTCTCCCAGCTGCTGAATGACTCGGCCCCTGCCCGGCAGGCCGCACTTAGCTTGCGCACGTGGCGATCCCCAGGATGGTGATGGCGCTGCCTCTGAGGAGGAGTCCAGTGACTCAAGGCTGGCCGCCTCCCGCACTGTACCCAGTGCAGTGTTTGATTCTGGAGCAGCACTCGTGCATCGCTGCTGCTCTGGGCTTCCATTGGGTGATAGTTCCAGGGGAGGCACTTTAAAGTCTGAGTTTGTAGGAGACTCACCTCCTCATGGTGCTCTCAGACAGGCCAATCATGCCTCTGTTCACCGATGTTTGATGCCAGATAGCAGCACACCACCGCCAGGACTCCTCCACTCTTGAGGCCCCCGCTGCTTCTCTGACCTGCCTACCACCGTACCTCACTTCCTCCAGGAGGTGACGATGCACGAGGTCACCCACATCCAATCCCGGGGCCCCCAACAGTGCTAAAGCTGCCAGCAGCAACCACGGATGAGGCCAGCCCCCCGCCCCCCTGAGAGCCTGACTCCAGAGCTCAGCAGACTCTTTAAGATCTTTAACTATCACCTCACTGAGCCAGCTCCTTCTGGCAAGTCTGTGGGGAGCAACAGAGCCGGCGCACTGGCACCGCCGTCTGCCATTCAGACTGGCATTAAAAATGCGTGACGAGGCATTTCAGTACGGCGATGCGGAAAACCACACTGAAATGCAGTAGAGTCACACCTGATGCGTGATACTTGGCAGGCCTGCCTCCTTGGGGGACTGCTGCTGCCTCTCCCTGGGGACCCCTGTAGAAGGTTAGGAAGGGCTCCTCTGCTTCTGCTTGTGGGAGGGGCCCCTCTGCGGCTCCCTGTGGGATGGGCCCCTCTGCTTCTGCTTGGGGGAGGGGCCCCTCTGCTTCTGTATGAGGGAGGGGCCCCCAGCTTCTCCTTGTCGAGGGGCCCCTCTCCTTCTACTTGTGGGCGAGGCCCCTCTGCTGCTCCTTGTGGGAGGGGCCCCTCTGTTGCTCCTTCTGGGAGGGCCCCCCTGCTTCTCCTTGTGGGAGGGGCCACCCTGTTTCCCCTTGTGGGAGGGGCCCCTCTGCTTCTAGGAGGGGCCCCTCTGGTGCTCCTTGTGGGAGGGGCCCCTCTGCTTCTGGGAGAGCCCCCTGCTTCTCCTTGTGGGAGGGGTCCCTCCGCTTTTGAGAGGTGACCCTCTGCTTCTTCTTTTGGGAGGGGCCCTTCTGCTGCTCCTGTAGGAGGGGCCCCTCTGCTTCTGCTTGTGGGAGGGGCCCCTCTGCTTCTCCTTGTGGGAGGGGCCCCTCTGCTGCTCCTGTGGGAGGAGCCCCTCTGCTTCTGCTTGTGGGAGGGGCCCCTCTGCTTCTCCTTGTGGGTGGGGGCTGCTTCTTCTTCTTGCGGGAGGGCCCCCTCTCTTTCTCCATGTGGGAGGGGACCCCTGCTTCTCCATGTGGGAGGGGCCCATGTCTTTCTCCTTGTGGGACGGGCCCTCTGCTCCTTGCGGGGGTGGGTGGGAGTTAGATGAATGGATGGATGGAAAGAGAGGAAGAGGAAGGGGGACTGGAGGATGGAACATCTTAAGGATTTTGGGGGCCCTGGATCAAACATTTTGGGGCCCCTGCTCAGACCAGTTGTGAATTCATGATCCATTCAGACTCCTCCAGATTCTAAAGTGTGTCCAATGACTCAGCAGCAGCTCACTGAGGTCACTGCGCGCAATCCCTGCCACCCACCCGTAATACAAATATATGAAAACAAACTGTGTTTAAAAACCATTCAAGGTCATCAGGGCAGGGCTTTGTGGAGAACAGAGCCAGGTATATCAGGGGCCCCTGAAAGGCTGGGGCCCGGGGCAAGAGCCGAATTTGCCAAGGCCTTAAAACGTCTCTGGGAGGAGAGAGAGGGAGAAACAGAGGGGGGAGAGGTGGAGAGAAAGCGATCAGAGAGAGAGAAAAGACGTCGAGATGGAAGGGTGGATGGGTGGGTGGATGGGTGGGTGGATGGATGGATGGATGGATGGATAGATAGGTGGGTGGATGGATCGACAGATGGATAGGTCGGTGGACAGATGGGTGGGTGGATGGATGGGTGGGTGGGTAGATGAATGGATGGATGGGTGGGTGGGTGGAGGGATGTGTGGGTGGGTGGATGGATGGGTGAGTGGATAGACATGTGGGTGGATGGATGAGTAGATGGATGGTTGGATGGATTGGTAGATAGATAGATGGGTGGATGGATAGATAGATGGATGTATGGATGGGTGGATGGATGGATGGGTGGATGGATAGATGGATGGATGGATGGGTGGATGTATATATGGATGGATGGGTGGATGTATATATGGATGGATGGGTGGATGGATAGATGGATGGATGGATAGATGGATGGATGGATGGGTGGATGGATAGATAGATGGATGGGTGGATAGATGGATGGATGGATGGGTGGGTGATTGGATGGGTGAATGGATGGATGGAAAGAGAGAGAGAGAGATTGCACAAGAAGCAGAAGAGAGCATTTTTGCCAGGGTCGCTGCTGGTTCCCGGTCCCGCCCGGGTAGCAAGGGCCACGCGGAGGCAGGAGCCACTGGTACCACAGAGTCCTATATCGCTACCACTGGAGCGGGGGTGTCACTTCATCTTGTCCTAATAATCCCCCTCCTTTCTGTCCCCCCCTTCAGCAGAAGTAATGTCCAGGTGTATGGGGAGAGACAACTCTCTGCTGCTGCAGGGTCCTGCTGTCCTGCGCTGTACACTATTACATACGGTGCTTAATTTGTAAAAGAATGAGAGCCGGGCTCAAAGTTGTGCTAAGAAGCCCACAGCCGGTGCTATTGAATGCCGGGTACTGAATGTCAAGGCTGCGGAGTCTTGGATCCACCTCATGGCTCTTGAATCCACCCCCAGCCACTCCCGGCTCCTGTATCTCACTTTTGATTCATGGCTCTTTAATCCACCCCAGACACTCTCGGCTCCTTTATCTCACTCTTGATTCCACCTCATGGCTCTTTAAAGGGAGAGGTGTGGCGCCGCGGCCAGGGCGACTGACGCTGGAATCTGGGGACCACGGTTCGATCCCCGGCTCCGGCGGCAGGTTAGCCCAGCACCATGTGACTCTGGGCAATAGCTCGCTTAATCTTCCCGACGGCCCCCAGCGCCTAGAGACCCTTACGGGTGATTGTGCGCTTTACAAATGTGGACTTTACTTTACTTTTTAATCCACCACTAGCCACTCCCGGCTCCTTTATCTGACTCTTGATTCCACCTCATGGCTCTTTAATCCACCCCAGACACTCCCGGCTCCTTTGTCTCACTCTTGATTCCACCTCATGGCTCTTTAATCCACCCACAGACACTCTCGGCTCCTTTATCTCACTCTTGATTCCACCTCATGGCTCTTTAATCCACCCCCAGACACTCTCGGCTCCTTTATCTCACTCTTGATTCCACCTCATGGCTCTTTAATCCACCCCAAAACACTCCCGGCTCCTTTATCTCACTCTTGATTCCACCTCATGGCTCTTTAATCCACCCCAGACACTCCCGGCTCCTTTATCTGACTCTTGATTCCACCTCATGGCTCTTTAATCCACCCCAGACACTCTCGGCTCCTTTATCTCACTCTTGATTCCACCTCATGGCTCTTTAATCCACCCCCAGACACTCCCGGCTCCTTTATCTCACTCTTGATTCCACCTCGTGGCTCTTTAATCCACCCCCAGCCACTCTCGGCTCCTTTATCTCACTCTTGATTCCACCCCATGGCTCTTTAATCTACCCCAGCCACTCCCGGCTCCTTTATCTCCCTCTTGATTCCACCTCATGGCTCTTTAATCCACCCCCAGACACTCCCGGCTCCTTTGTCTCACTCTTGATTCCACCTCATGGCTCTTTAATCCACCCACAGACACTCTCGGCACCTTTATCTGACTCTTGATTCCACCTCATGGCTCTTTAATCCACCCCCAGACACACCCGGCTCCTTTATCTCACTCTTGATTCCACCTCGTGGCTCTTTAATCCACCCCCAGCCACTCTCGGCTCCTTTATCTCCCTCTTGATTCCACCTCATGGCTCTTTAATCCACCCCAGCCACTCCCGGCTCCTTTATCTCCCTCTTGATTCCACCTCATGGCTCTTTAATCCACCCCCAGACACTCCCGGCTCCTTTATCTCACTCTTGATTCCACCCCATGGCTCTTTAATCCACCCCAGCCACTCCCGGCTCCTTTATCTCCCTCTTGATTCCACCTCATGGCTCTTTAATCCACCCCAGACACTCCCGGCTCCTTTATCTCCCTCTTGATTCCACCTCATGGCTCTTTAATCCACCCCCAGACACTCCCGGCTCCTTTATCTCACTCTTGATTCCACCTCATGGCTCTTTAATCCCCCCATTTTACATTGACGTAACTTGAAAAAGGAATTACGAGTTAGTTCAAGGGGTCACCATTGAAAATTTATTTTCTTCATATGAAGTTGCTTAGCTTATATTTAAACTAAACTTTGAATCAAACTTTAACAATACATTTCTTCTACTGATCAGAAACATTTCTAGAAAATATGTGAATCATGTTATACAATGTCAAACTTATTATGAAAAAGCATCAAGGGTCAAGAGTAGACATTCTTGTTACCTCTTTTCGGCATGATCTATGAAGTGAAGGAGTCGAGATCCAGGTGTTGATAAAGGTGAGTTTATTCAATAAGTAAGGCAGTACAAGTATTCACCATCCTGCCTCAGCAACCGCCAGGATCAGAATGGAGAATTTGGAACCATTTTGGTAAGAGAACAAAGAATACTTGCTGGCATAACATTCTAAGCTTGGAAAACAGTAATAACATTAAGATGAGAGGCACAACATATCTCCTCCCTTTAAAGAGAAAAAAAAACATCAAAATTTTATAAGTAAGGAAAGAAAGAGAAAGAACAACAAATTGAGGGAGAAGAGAAAGGAGGAGAGAACAAAGATTAAATTTTAATATCTGATAAATTCATCATATTTTGAGTAATTATAGTTAAACATTTTCTTTTCCTTAGGGAACATTAAATTTGTGAAATGCAACAATACTAATGTATGTATAGAATAACCACTGTAATGAAAGTACTGCTGAAGCTAAGTAAAAAGATTACGTAGGGTTAAAACAGTAGGAAGGGCGTGTGTACACCTCACATTGAATAAGTATAGAGACTAGCTTTGAACAACCCTACGAAGAAAATAACTTCTAAACTTAAAGTACCAGCAAAAACAAGAAGCTTCAAACACGAAGCTAAATTTGTAGCATTAAATTCGTAACATGTAATTAACAACAATCAATTAAATCGTAAAGGCAATATAGACTAACTGCTCTATCAGGTATTGAAAGTGATACAGATTTGAATCGCTGTATATAGCATTGAAAGTAAAACTGGCTTGAAGTATTGTACAAAGCATAGAACGAAACATAGGCATACCTGAATTGTTGTATGAAGTATAAGTGTATATCAGACTTATAAGAATTAGTGTAAAAAGCATTGAAAGTAACACACACTCGAAATACTGTAAGAAGCATAAAACGTAATACGGAATATTGGATTACTGAATTAGCATTGTAAGCAATACTGACTTATAAGAATAGCTGTATAAATACCTTGCATAAAATTTTGTAAAAATAATAATGAATGCATGACAGCAGACTTACAAGATGGCTGTAAGATAGTGATATTTAAATTGCTGAATTATGCTGAAATACCTATAACATACCCTTTAATTAATAAGAATATGAGCCCCCATGTATAAATAATAGCTCTATGAAGCAACGACAAGTAGAGTACTCACTTAATCAGTACAGGCTTCCACATGATTGAACTATAATGGGAACACGTTTTTTTTTTTTAGTAAACTGTAATGCACTCATAGGACATTTTATATTAATTCCATGCTCTCAGACTTCCACAAAAGTGAATTTTAAATGAAAGTAACTCGTTTTCTCTTTTGTAGCAAGAAATGTTGTCAGACTCTGTAAATCCTAGTATAAAATCACTGTACTCCACATAACCGAATTTTTGAAGGAGATAATTTGTTTTCTCTTAGCAGCACAGGTTTTCTCTTCTTCTTGGTGGTAAGTTAGAGTACTTGAGCTAGATCTGGCGCATATGCGTCGACTGCAAGTACCACATCATCAGATCTTGGGTCAAGAACAATATGTAAATCATATTGTTGTAACCATCCAAGAATTGCTGGGCCTTCTTCGGAAACGAAAATCTTGCCCAAAGCAGATCTCCCTTTAAATTGAAAAGAAGTATCCATGACTCCCTTCAATTTAATTACTTTTCCTGTATAACCTTTCGGCATGAAATCACTGTGTAATAGTGGTACAGATGGCCAAAGCTCCCTATACATACTATAAGGTAAAATGGAAAACATTGAGCCTGGATCAACCATGAGGGTAACGGGAATATCATTGAGAATAAAAGAAGCTTTTGGCTTCTGCAAGACAAAGTGAGTATTGTCATAATCAGCATCACCGTCCACATATAAGAACATTTCTTGAGAGGAGGCGTCATCTTCAACAAAATTAACTCTATTAATTGCAGGAGATTTGCATACTTTACTAATGTGTCCACGCTTACCACAATTACTGCAGGTTTTGTCTCTGGCAAAACAATCTTGAAAATCAGCAGCATGAGACATATCTCCACAACGAAAACATCCCATAAATTTCATTTTCCCACTAGGATTATTATAAACAGACTTAGACTTGGAAAGAAAAGTTTTGGGTTTAGTGTTCAATTTATCAACATTGGAAGGTAGTTCTTTATCAGATTTGGAGGCTTGGACAATGTTGACAGTTTCTTCCTTTTTTATCTCAAGAAGACGCATCTCGTCCATGCATTTGTCTGATTCTTCGACGACTTTAGCAATTGTGATGGCTTCTAACAATGTAGGGTTTTTAGCTGCCCATAGTTTTTGCTGCATACGCTTGTTTTTACATTGTACTATCAGTTGATCTCGAATCATCTGATCTGCCATGGCTCCAAAGTCACATTTCAGGGATAATTCTCGTAAGCGAGCAACCATTTGATCAACTGTTTCTTTGTTTTTTTGTGGAACAGTATAGAATTTGTGCCTTTGCATGACAATATTAATTTGTTTTCCAAAGTATTTTTCTAGTCTCAATTTTGCCTCATTGTAGGGGTTATCAATAGGCTCACCATCATCATTTAAAAGTTCTGGTAGGAATTTGAAGACATGTTGTCCTGCTTTGCCCAGGGAATTCAATAGTATAGCTTTCTTCCTGGTCGCAGGAAATCTAAGGCCATCTATGGCCTCAAGGTAATTTTCGAAGAACCCTAGTCATTCTTCCCATTCCGTGGTGGGAACCTCCCCTTCAATAAGGAAAGCTGGTGGTGGCGAAATTGTATGGTTGGCAGTGGTAGCCATGTAATTTGTATTTTGCAAATTTATAATTTATAATTTAAAATTTTTTGCGGACTAAAGCTGAGGCAGGTGAAGAAAAATGTAAAGTAAGGTATCTTGCTTGTATTGGATAAGGTAAACTGTAGCAAAGTAGTATTTGAAAGGATATAGTTGTGTTGCCGGTTGAAATTGAACTTGGTTGGCAAAACGGCAATGAAAACGAAGCTGTTTTATACGTGGTTGGCAAAAGTTCTAAAAATGGCCGCTAGACGCAATGCGCGATGACGTCAGTGCGCATAGAGCGTCAGTCACCAGCAGCGTCTCTTAGTAACTGGGAGACAGAACGAAGAGTTCTCGCGCTAGCATGGCGCTTGAGAACGTTGAAATCTCTCGCGCTGACTTGCGCTGTGTGCTCGAGCGCAGGGACGCGGAAAACGGCCCAAACAACCCAAAAAGAAAGAAACAGTACCTCGGGTTGCCGCTTTTCAGGAGCACAGGAGCGGTGAGCGCCGTGAGGGAACAGCGCTTAGCGGGAGACCACAGGAAGCGCCAACCAGGAAAGAGGAACGAAGTGTAGCAGAACAGCTCTCCAGGAACACCAGAAACTCCTCACAGACGTGGTAGACCGGAGCGTCGCCAAAATGAAGTGAAGGAGTCGAGATCCAGGTGTTGATAAAGGTGAGTTTATTCAACAAGTAAGGCAGTACAAGTATTCACCATCCTGCCTCAGCAACCGCCAGGATCAGAATGGAGAATTTGGAACCATTTTGGTAAGAGAACAAAGAATACTTGCTGGCATAACATTCTAAGCTTGGAAAACAGTAATAACATTAAGATGAGAGGCACAACAATCTAATTTTAACAAAGTTCACGTGTTAGTATTTTTATAAATACACAGTATTTAGCATTGAATTCAAGCAGTTTGGGGCCTAGTGTGTGTAAGTGTGGCAGCTGTGTACATTTTTGTCTTTTTAAACATTTAGTTTTGCAAACCTGACTGGTGCTTTAGGCATTTATTTGAAAGAAAATGTAAAATTTGAACGGTCTGCAATATGTCAACAAAGTTTTGATCCCATCAAATAAAGTATTAACTCTGCTCCCGCACTACAGCCTTGTGTGGAAGGACGCAATATTTTGGTGACTGTGCTGCTAGTGCATATGGCATGGGGGCTGTTTTGCCACAAGTGAAGGATGGAAGGAAGTCACTGTAGGGTTTGCTTCTAGAAGGATGAAAGAATTGAAAACAAGATATTCCATAATAGATCAAATAAATGTTGGCATGTGTATGGGGTCTTGGCAAGTTTAATCCATATCTCTGGAAGGAAAATATTGTTTACGGACAGATCACAGATCACTCGTTGATATTTTGTCTGGAAACAAAATTAAGAAAGCCACAGCCAGATTATCAAATTATTGGAGTTCAATTTTTAGAGGGATTCACATTGTGGGAGGAAAGAGTGTTAGAACTGACTTTCTGTCTCGTTTACCAGTTGATGGAGATTTTTGTGAGGTGGATGTACAGGAAGAAATTAAGGAATGTATCATTGCCATAGTTGAAGATTTGTTCATTTGTTCCGATATGATGGTATTGTGGGATCGGTTGAGGGAGGATTCTGTATTCAACGCGATTATGAATTTTGGTAAATTTGGGTCAGCAGGGAAAAAACCTGCTAAATCTTCTTGCAAGCTGGTGGATGAGTTATCTGTGAAAGGAGGATTGTTGGTGAGGGGTGATAAATTGATTGCACTAGGAGTTTTCCACCAAAAGACTTTGGAGACAGCTCATATTGGCCATCTGGGTATGAATGCCACGAAGCAGAGGATAAGAATTTATTTCTGGTGGCCTGGGGTCGATGTGGAGGTAGAAGGATTTGTTTTTTTTTTGGTCCTCATTCTGCCAATTGACTAGTTGGCAATACTCCCTTTCCCTTACTGAGGGCCGGATGGGAATAGAGTCTTTCCACACAAGAAATCCAGCTGCTTCCACTCCTGCCCCTCACACGCATAGCATGCAGAGGAGGGGGACCAGAACCAACAGCTGGATATATGACGTTACCACGCGTTCTTTTACCACACAGACCATTACCACGCATTTTTTACAACGCAGGACCCTTTACCACGCATACCATTACAACGCTGGTATTTACAACGCAGGTACTATTACAACGCATACCATTACAACGTAAGTATAGGTAAGTAAATAATATGGTAAAATAATTTAATTATTAATAATATTTTTTTAAATTAATAAATTATTTTAATATTTAATATTTTAATTATTTATATTAATATTTATTTATTAATTTTTAAATATATATGTTAAAAATACCCCTGTACCCCAAAACCCAAACCCAGCCCTAAAACCTAAAAATACCCCTGAACCCCAAAACCCAAACCCAGCCCTGAACCCTAAAAATACCCCTGTACCCCAAAAACTGAAAACTGACCCTGAACCCTAAAAATACCCCTGTACCCCAAAAACTGAAAACTGACCCTGAACCCTAAAAATACCCCTGTACCCCAAAAACTGAAAACTGACCCTGAACCCTAAAAATACCCCTGTACCCAAAAACTGAAAACTGACCCTGAACCCTAAAAATACCCTGGTACCCCAAAAACTGAAAACTGACCCTGAACCCTAAAAATACCCCTGTACCCAAAAACTGAAAACTGACCCTGAACCCTAAAAATACCCCTTTACCCAAAAACTGAAAACTGACCCTGAACCCTAAAAATACCCATTTACCCAAAAACTGAAAACTGACCCTGAACCCTAAAAATACCCATTTACCCAAAACCCAAACCTAAAATATTTTAAATAAAATTATATACTTACCAATACTTACGTTGTAATGGTATGCGTTGTAAAGGTACCTGCGTTGTAAATACCAGCGTTGTAATGGTATGCGTGGTAAAGGGTCCTGCGTTGTAAAAGTTGCGTGGTAAAGGTAGGTCGTGGTAAAAGTTGCGTGGTAAAGGTTGTATACCCCAACAGCTACTTATTGACTTAATCATTGGATCCCGTTCCTCTGACACCCGTCAACCAACATAGCCCACACCTTCTCTTGACCTCTAGGGTCACACGACATATCTAGTTGACTTGTACGTATGATGTTGTTTTTACACTCAGAGAAATGGGGTGGAACAGCCGATTTTCAAGCTTTACAGATCTCTCGTCTACCCAATAAAATGACATAAAACATGAATCTAGCGGCCATTTTATTTGAAGCCAAAATGCTATCTTGGCCTAGTCCGCAAAAAAATAAGTACCAATGTTACTTCTATCTGAATGTCTGTTACATCCTTTAAAAATTCACATATGCCCCTTCAAAATTTGGTAATCACTGGGCAAGTTAAAACATATGACAGTCATTTGCTAGGGGATCTTGGCATCTTGAACAAACATACTCAGGAACATTTTTTCAATTTTGCAGGGGACCAGTAGACCCGATAAAGGGTGAAAAGATAGTTACGCTTGAGATACGCAGGTTTAACTGTCTCTCGAAGCAATGCAAAGAGCCCAACCAAGCCTCACTCAGATTAATATTTTCCACATCATTACGCCAAAGCTTTTGGATATCCTGATTCATATCATCTTCAGCTTTAATCAGGGCTGGATACCACAAGGCCACTTCTTTATTGATATTCCCCGTTTTCATCGCTTGAATTAGCCAGGCATCATCCATCTGCTCCTCCCAATGTTGCCTAGCCCACCAAGCAGAAAGTTGATAATGTTTGAATCTGGTTAATTGTCCACGAGTGCATAAAGTCAGGGATCCCCAAGTGTTGTATCCCAGCATCCACGTTGTGGATGTTGCCTAGTGATGGTTACCATGCCATCTTAGAATGTTCTGAGGAGCTGCTCAGAGGATGAAGGCAGTTGATGCAGATGAAGACATGCCATGGGACTGCTCCATGTAACTTAAATAAATACATTATTCATCTTAATCTACAAGTCTACTTTGTAATAAGGGCGACGAGGATGGGCTGGAGAGGAAGATGACAGAATTATAACTACTGGTTATTTTGAGTTGGACAACCCCTGGCGAAAGAAGTATTCAAATCCAGAAGCATTTGATGTGTAGTGCTTGGAGTTGCTGGTTCGTGGAAATCACCTGGGAACCTGATATAAAGAAGTGGATTTGAGGTTAGTGATAAGTGTGTGATGACTGTGCCTTGATAGCACCAGCGGCTGCCATCGTGTTAATTAAAGAAAATATGCATCTGCGATTTGAAGGAAGGCGTGTTGTTTAATTAATCGTCTGGCGCGAGGACTGGTGAAACACTGAGAATAAATTATACTTCCACTGTGATACATGAATTACTGCATAGAAAAGAGATTGAGATTGTCCTGCTATGCGTAAGGTTTACTGTTAAGTAAATCACTTCGATTTTTGTTAACAAGCATTGGCATATCAATCAATCAATCAATAAAATCTATTTGTAGAGCGCGCTATTTATCCGTGAGGGTCTCAAGGCACTGAGGGGGGAGGGGGGGGCGGAAGCTTCACTACTGTTCGAAGAGTCAGGTCTTGAGGAGTCTTCTGAAGGCGAGTAGGTCTTCAGTCTGCCGTAAGTGAGTAGGAAGGGTGTTCCTGGCCTTGGCGGTGAGGTAGGAGAAGGATTTGCCGCCTGAGGTGGTTCGTTGGATGCGGGGGACAGTGGTGAGGGCAAGGCTGGTGGATCAGAGTGGCGGCAAGGGGTGTGGAAGCTGAGTCTGCTGTTCAGGTAGGCGGGTCCGGCGGTCTGGAGTGCTTTGTGTGCGTGGATGAAGAGTTTGAAGGTGATCCTCTTGTCGACGGGGAGCCAGTGTAGGTTTCTCAGGTGGGGGGTGATGAGGTTGCGGCGGGGGACGTTGATGATCGGTCAGGCGGAGGCATTTTGGATGCGCTGTAGTCGTCGTAGGTGTTTGGCTGGGATTCCGGCATAGAGTGCGTTGCCATAGTCCAGCCTGCTGCTGACAAGGGCCTGTGTCACCGTTCTTCTTGTTTCGGTCGGGATCGACTTGTAGATCCTGCGGAGCATGCGGAGGGTGTTGTAGCAGGAGGAGGAGACGGCGTTGACCTGTTTAGACACGGAGAGGGAGGAGTCGAGGATGAATCCAAGATTGCGTGCGAGGTCGGTGGGTGTCGGTGCTGTCCCTAGAGGGGTTGGCCAGCAGGAATCGTCCCAGGCTGAGGGGTTGGGTCCGAGGATGAGGACCTCTGTCTTGTCTGAGTTCAGTTTCAGACGGCTGCTCCTCATCCAGTCGCCGATGGCCTTCATTCCGTTGTGGATGTTGGTTTTGGCGGTGCGTGGGTCCTTGGTGAGGGAGAGGATGAGCTGAGTGTCGTCAGCTTAGGAGATGATGTTGAGGTTGTGGTGCCGGGCCACTTGTGCGAGGGGGGCCATGTAGATGTTGAACAGCGTCGGGCTGAGGGAGGAGCCCTGGGGGATACCGCAGATGATGTCCGTGGCTTTGGATTGGAGCGGTGGGAGGCGGACGCTCTGGGATCTGTCGGAGAGGAAGGATGTGGTCCAGTCGAGGGCTTTCTCTTGGATACCGGCTTCTTGGAGGCATGTTTTTAGAGTGCGATGGCAGACCGTGTCGAAGGCGGCCGAGAGGTCCAGGAGGATGAGGGCAGATGTTTCGCATTTGTCTAATTGGTGCCTGATGTCATCTGTGGCGGAGATGAGGGCTGTCTCGGTGCTGTGGTTTCATCTGAAACCTGATTGGGACGGGTCCAGGATGTTGTTGTCTTCGAGGTGGCGGGTCAGTTGCATGTTGATGATTTTCTCGATGACCTTCCCTGGAACGGGAGCAGGGAGATGGGCCGGAAGTTCTTGAGGTCCTTGGGGTCTGCCTTGGGCTTTTTGAGGCGGGCGTTGATTTTGGCGTGCTTCCAGCTTTGCGGGAATGCCGCTGTTTCGAAGGAGATGTTGATGATCTTCCGTAGTTGGGGTGTGATGGCTGCGTCTGCCTTGTTAAATATGTGGTGTGGGCACGGGTCTGTCGGTGATCCTGAGTGGATGGAGTTCATGACCTTGCTTGTCTCGACGTTGCTGATGTTGGACCAGGAGGTCAGGCGGTTGGTGCTGTTGGTGTTCGGGAGAGGGGTGGAGTCTGGCGTGGTCGGGTCGGTCATGGTGTTGAAGCTTTCGTGGATGTCGGCGATCTTGCGGTGGAAGAAGATGGCCAGCGAGTCGCACAGTTCCTGGGAGGGCGGGATGTCGTTGGTGTTGGCGCTGGGGTTGGAGAGTTCTTTTACAATGCGGAAGAGCGCTTTGCTGTCGTGTGCATTGTTATCCAGGCGGTCTTTGAAGGAGGATCTCTTCTCTGATCTGATGAGGTGGTGGTGTCTGCGGGTGGCGTCCTTGAGGGCTGCGTGGTTGTCCGGTGTGCCTTCGTGGAGACATTTCTTCTCCAGTTTCCGGCGTGCGCGCTTGGAGGCCAGGAGCTCTTCGGTGAACCAGGTGGCTCTCTTGCTGGCGTGGTTGTTGGAGGGTTTCTTCAGTGGGGCGAGGGTGTTGGCACAGTCGTTGATCCACTATCTGAGGTTGCGGGTTGCGGCGTCTGGGTTGGTGGGGTCGGTGGGTGTGTTCTTGGAGAGGGTGGTGATCAGCAGATCTTCGGTGACTTTGCTCCAGCAGCGGCGAGCCAGCTGTTGGATGCGATGGTGCATGGTTGGTTTTTTGAAGCAGAAGTGAATGCAGCGGTGGTCGGTCCAGTGGGATTCGGTTGTGTGGTAGAAGGTGACGTGGGTGCTTGTGGAGAAGATGGCGTCCAGCGTGTGGCCGGCGGTGTGGGTGGGCGCGGTGACGAGTTGTCTGAGGCCGAGGTTGGCGAGGGTGCCGATCAGCGTAGAGGAGTTGGCGTCGTTGTTGTTCTTGTTGTGGAAGTTCAGGTCCCCGAGGAGGATGTAGTCCGTGGAGACGAGTGCGTGGGTGCTGGCGAGGTCGGAGATGGAGTCGCTGAAGCAGGTCTGTAGATGTGAGTTACTCTGAGGGTGGTGTTGGGGTCGGTGTGGATCCGGAAGTGCAGGTGTTCGGCGGAGTTGAGGGAGTCGTCTGCATGGGTGGTGACCTTGAGGGTGGACTTGTGGACGATGGCTATTCCTCCTCCGATGCCGTTGGCGTGGTCCCTGCGAGTGATCTTGTATCCGTCTGGGATGGCTACGGCGATGTCTGGTGCAGAGGAGTTGTTCCACCACGTCTCGGTCAGGAAGGCTACGTCCGGGCCTGTGGTGTCGAGCAGGTCCCAGAGCTCGATGGCGTGTTTGCGTGCGGAGCGGGTGTTGAGGAGTATGCTGCGGAGGAGGTTGGGTCTGGCTCTTGGTGGTTTGATGGTTCTGTCGCAGGTGAATCTGCAGCTGCAGCAGGAGAAGGGTCCGTGGGTGTGTTTTGGGGCGGCTTGGTTGCAGCGTTGGTCTCGGCCGGTGTTGAGAGCATGGAGGGAGTCGGCGTCGTAGCTGAGTCTGGGTCGGGTGCGGTGGGGGTGTGGGGGCCAGGGGTTCTGGCGCTGGGCGCTGTCCAGGTGCGGACGGGCACAGACGGGCTTCCCGTAGGTGCGCCAGCGGCGCCCCCGCTGAGCGCAGCCGCTACGTGGCCACGTAGCGGCTTCCATATGAGGGGATGTGGGAGGGAGGAGCAGCTGGGAGGTGGGAGTAGGGCGGTGAATGGGATTGCAGGTGGGTGGGGCCGCAGGGAGGCAATGGTGGGAAAAATGGGCAGGGGCCGCGGGAGAACTGGGCACCGGAAGGAACAAGTTTAGGCAAGGAAACAAGTACAGGCACAGAGGAAAAAAAACAAGTCTGGGCAAGAGAGCAAGTTCAGGCACAGGGGAATAAAAACAAGTCTGGGCAAGAAAGCAAGTACAGGCACAGGGGAATAAAAACAAGTCTGGGCAAGAAATCAAGTACAGGCACAGGGGAATAAAAACAAGTCTGGGCAAGAAAGCAAGTTAGGCAGAGGGGAAAAATACAGGATTAGGCAAAAACAATGCAGGCAGAGCCGTGCAGCAGCGTGGGGAGCGACCTGCCTGCGAGCAGGATCATAGGTCGCATAGCCAATAGGTCTCGCCTTTGGGACCTTTAAGTTATGTTTAGTTATACAGTACAATATCCTTGGTGCAACAACATCAACTGTTGCATGGTTATACACTCATAAGGTCCCAAAGGCGAGACCTATTAGCTATGCCAATGCTTGTTAGCTTTGCTGTTAATGGCAAAGCAAACGTGCAGCTGCAGCATTACAAATGCATTGAAACAACAGCGTGTGGAGATAAAGCAAACACTGTCGACACTGTTCATCACTGTTGATTTTTACAAATTGTAACTCAGGATAGTTATCGTTGTGTTCCCATATGTATTCTTTGTAGGCGCTTGTTGGTTGGAATAAATACCAGTTATTATAATTATACTAGTATGTTTTGCTGCGCTTTTACCAAAGCAGTATCGTCAATGGGCATTAAAATACATCTACCATAATAAACACCCTATCAATTACACCAATCTCTAAAATAGATGTTTAAGTTCTATACCACTTGCATACCGCTAGATAAAAAATGCAGTTACCCACAAACCCCACTTTTTGTCTTGAGACAAGCATTTCTGGATATATAAACACATTCCCTTAAATGTTGTTCGTGACGTTCAACACACAGCGCCCAGAGATCCCCTTGTCAAACACGCAGAGCTTGGTGCACGCCGTGTGTTAACCACGCAGTAAACCCATATTTTAAACAAGCCACGCTCAGTGCACCCGTGTGTTAACCATGCACCGTTCAGTGTGTTAAACTCTTGCTTTCAGTGCACCTCATGAGTTCAAGACACAGCGCCCAGAGCTTCCCGTGTCAAAAACGCAGCGCTTGGTGCACGCCTTGTGTTAAATACGCTGCGTTCTGTGGACCCCCTGTGTCTAACAGGCAGTGCTCAGTGCACCCCATTTGTCACTCACGCTGCACTAGCTGCACCCAGTGTTTGCGCTCAGTGCACCTTGTGGTTAAACACGCAGCGCTCAGACCACCAGTGCATCAAGGCGCTGCCCTCAGTGCTCCCTGTGGGTTAACACGCAGTTCAGTAAAACTAAGTGATTGGACATGGAAAAAACATCAGTCCGGGTTTTGCCTCTGACAAACAAGGCAAACTGAGAAGGGGTAATGGATATTGCTAGGAGTTACCAATGCTGTGTACATCATTATGGGGCGAGCAGTGGACAAATATAAAACTTCTCCCTGTGTAAAATGCTGCTCTCAGGCTAACTTTTTCCCCCTTACCTTTCAGGCAGTAATGCGGTAGACGAAGAAGGACATCAGGTAAGGGCGCTAAATGCAACACCAGCTTATATCTGCTTTTCTTTTTGAAGATGTATTCCTTGGCAATTATTAATCCTGAATGCCTTCTCCACCTGTGATGAACAAAAGACAAGAATCCCTTTTCCTTATTTTGTACATCCATAATATTTAGTTTTATTCTTACAATATGAATTGTTTTATGATGTATTGACAAATATTTTCTATACGTTTTTATTAATATAAATATACACTGAGTTTACACTAGCAGCTGTATTAAAAAGATGAATGGAACTCCATGTAGCTACAGCGAGGAGGAACACCTAGCCACGTGCAGATTCTGCTAACGCACATTACACAGACAAAAATGAGTGTGTTCTATGCTGCAGAGCTTACAATGGCACGTGCAATATATGCATACAGGTGAGTAGAGCTCAATGTCTGCCGAGCTTATAGTAAGGGTGTCCAGTTTACATTAAAACACATCATGTAGGTATATCCTGCAACTTACCAGAAGTTCTACGTGAGAGAGGGAGGTCTCAAGGACTCCAAAATATAAACAAGAAAAAAAGCGCTTGCACGGCAGCAGGGGGGAGGGATTCACTCGCCGGAGCGATAATTGCGACCAGATGGGCCACGTGCTCCCGCAAGTGAATCTCCTGACGTGCACGTGTTGCCATTGAAGGCAATGGAACGCGTGCACGTGCTTGGCTGAAAAGCCTTAGTGCTCGGAAAAGGTCTTTATGCTTTGCAACGCATGCGCGTTGCGAAGGCCAGAGACCTAAAAACGAGTGGAAGATTAAATGCCAGCTCTGTGTGGGCGATTCAGAAAAGGGGGTGGTGATGGACAGAGTATCTGAGTCACTGCACCATCCCAGTTCAGAACCTGGCTACAACCGTGAGCTAAAAAACGGTGATGGATCAAGCCCTGATCTTTTGACTGGGTTGGAGTGTTCTGCTTAATTCAGATACTCTGTCCATCACCACCCCCCTTTTTGAATCGTATTAGCCACCACTAGTGTGGAAGGGTATGCTCAGATGTGAGTCCCTTGCTCACTGCACCATCAGGATTAAAGCAAGCCGGGCCGAAGACGGCTGCAATGCTAGAAACCGGTCCCCGGAATCTTGTTTCCTTTCCAGTAAAGAATTGGCTTGGTAGTTTGGTCTGCCCTGTTCCCATGATGCACTGGGCCAGGGCCAGACTAATTTGCATGTAGCCAGGTTCTGAACTGGGATGGTGCAGTGAGCTAAGAAACGGTGATGGTTCAAGCCCTGATCTTTTGACTGGGTAGGAGTGTACTGCTTAATTCAGATACTCTGTCCATCACCACCCACCTTTTTGAATCGTTTTAGCCACCACTAGTGTGGAAGGGTATGCTCAGATGTGAGTCCCTTGCTCACTGCACCATCAGGATTCAAGCAAGCCGGGCTGAAGATGGCTGCAATGCCAGAAACCGGTCCCCAGAAGCTTGTTTCCTTTCCAGTAAAGAATTGGCTTGGTAGTTTGGTCTGCCCTGTTCCCATGATGCACTGGGCCAGGGCCAGACTAATTTGCATGTAGCCAGGTTCTGAACTGGGATGGTTCAGTGAGCTAAAAAACGGTGATGGATCAAGCCCTGATCTTTTGACTGGGTAGGAGTGTTCTGCTTAATTCAGATACTCTGTCCATCACCACCCCCCTTTTTGAATCGTTTTAGCCACCACTAGTGTGGAAGGGTATGCTCAGATGTGAGTCCCTTGCTCACTGCACCATCAGGATTCAAGCAAGCCGGGCCGAAGACGGCTGCAATGCCAGAAACCGGTCCCCGGAAGCTTGTTTCCTTTCCAGTAAAGAATTGGCTTGGTAGTTTGGTCTGCCCTGTTCCCATGATGCACTGGGCTAATTTGCATGTAGCCAGGTTCTGAACTGGGATGGTGCAGTGAGCTAAAAAATGGTGATGGATCAAGCCCTGATCTTTTGACTGGGTAGGAGTGTTCTGCTTAATTCAGATACTCTGTCCATCACCACCCCCCTTTTTGAATCGTTTTAGCCACCACTAGTGTGGAAGGGTATGCTCAGATGTGAGTCCCTTTCTCACTGCACCATCAGGATTCAAGCAAGCCGGGCCGAAGACAGCTGCAATGCCAGAAACCGGTCCCCGGAAGCTTGTTTCCTTTCCAGTAAAGAATTGGCTTGGTAGTTTGGTCTGCCCTGTTCCCATGATGCACTGGGCCAGGGCCAGACTAATTTGCATGTAGCCAGGTTCTGAACTGGGATGGTGCAGTGAGCTAAAAAACGGTAATGGATCAAGCCCTGATCTTTTGACTGGGTAGGAGTGTTCTGCTTAATTCAGATACTCTGTCCATCACCACCCCCCTTTTTGAATCGTTTTAGCTCTGTGTGTGCAGCCAACCGTGAAGGGATAATTCGCGCCAAAGAGAAACTATACTTTAAAAGCAAAGTGTGCAGTCAAGTGTGAAGAAACAATCATCTTACAAGCGTGAAGGCGAAAGAAGCTTTATTTAAAGATAAGCAAAGCCTACGACATGTGTGGCTCAGCATGAATTAATTGTAAATGGAAGCTGAGTAAGTGTTGAATTGAAAATAAACTTTGTCTTCAGTGCGAATTTGGCAGCGCCTGTGTTTCGAATCTGTTAATTGAAAAGTAAACATGCAGCAGAGTCAAGTGAAGGAATCGAATTAGGCAGCTCTTGTATTTCAGCTCGTGCAGTGGAGCCTGAAGGGAAGAGAGCTGTTAAGTGAAAGTAAACACCATGTGTGTCTTAAGTCGTGCAGTGGACCCTGAAGGGAAGAGAGCTGTTAATTGAAAGTAAACACCGTGTGTGTCTTAAATCGTGCAGTGGAGCCTGAAGGGAAGAGAGCTGTTAATTGAAAGTAAACACCGTGCGTGTCTTAACTCGTGCAGCGGAGCCTGAAGGGAAGAGAGCTGTTAAGTGAAAGTAAACACCGTGTGTGTCTTAACTCGTGCAGCGGAGCCTGAAGGGAAGAGAGCTGTTAATTGAAAGTAAACACCGTGTGTGTCTTAACTCATCCAGTGGAGCCTGAAGGGAAGAGAACTATTAATTGAAAGTAAACACCGTGCGTGTCTTAACTCGTCCAGTGGAGCCTGAAGGGAAGAGAGCTGTTAATTGAAAGTAAACACCTTGCGTGTCTTAACTTGTGCAGTGGAGCCTGAAGGGAAGAGAGCTGTTAATTGAAAGTAAACACGGTGTGTGTATTAACTCATCCAGTGGAGCCTGAAGGGAAGAGAGCTATTAATTGAAACTAAACACCGTGCGTGTCTTAACTCGTCCAGTGGAGCCTGAAGGGAAAAGAGCTGTTAATTGAAAGTAAACACCGTGTGCGTCTTAACTCGTGCAGTGGAGCCTGAAGGGAAGAGAGCTGTTAAGTGAAAGTAAACACTGTATGTGTCTTAACTCGTGCAGTGGACCCTGCAGGGAAGAGAGCTGTTAATTGAAAGTAAACACCGTGTGTGTGTTTTAATTCGTCCAGTGGAGCCTGAAAGGAAGAGAACTGTTAATTGAAAGTAAACACCGTGCGTGTCTTAACTCGTGCAGCGGAGCCTGAAGGGAAGAGAGCTGTTAATTGAAAAAGTAAACACCGTGCGTGTCTTAACTTGTGTAGCGGAGCCTGAAGGGAAGAGAGCTGTTAGATGAAAGTAAACACCATGCGTGTCTTAACTCGTGCAGGGGAGCCTGAAGGGAAGAGAGCTGTTAATTGAAAGTAAACACTGTGCGTGTCTTAACTCGTGCAGTGGAGCCTGAAGGGAAGAGAGCTGTTAATTGAAAGTAAACACCGTGCGTGTCTTAACTCGTGCAGTGGAGCCTGAAGGGAAGAGAGCTGTTAATTGAAAGTAAACACCGTGCGTGTCTTAACTCGTGCAGCGGAGCCTGAAGGGAAGAGAGCTGTTAATTGAAAGTAAACACCGTGCGTGTCTTAACTCGTTCAGCGGAGCCTGAAGGGAAGAGAGCTGTTAAGTGAAAGTAAACACCATGTGTGTCTTAATTCGTGCAGCGGAGCCTGAAGGGAAGAGAGCTGTTAATTGAAAGTAAACACCGTGTGTGTCTTAACTCGTGCAGCGGAGCCAGAAGGGAAGAGAGCTGTTAATTGAAAGTAAACACCGTGTGTGTCGTAACTCGTGCAGTGGAGCCTGAAGGGAAGAGAGCTGTTAATTGAATGTAAACACTGTGTGTGTCTTAACTCGTGCAGTGGACCCTGAAGGGAAGAGAGCTGTTAATTGAAAGTAAACACCATGTGTGTCTTAACTCGTGCAGTGGAGCATGAAGGGAAGAGAGCTGTTAATTGAATGTAAACACCGTGTGTGTCTTAACTCGTGCAGTGAAGCCTGAAGGGAAGAGAGCTGTTAATTGAAAGTAAACACCGTGTGTGTCTTAACTTGTCCAGTGGAGCCTGAAGGGAAGAGAGCTGTTAATTGAAAGTTAACACCGTGTGTGTCTTAACTCGTCCAGTGGAGCCTGAAGGGAAGAGAGCTGTTAATTGAAAGTAAACACTGTGTGTGTCTTAACTTAATTTAGTTAATCCCATTTGTACGTGGGAAGGGCCATCTTTCCTTACATTTACAATGTCTAAAACCAATGGAGGGAATATCCGCCCTGTTGTAGCCACTCTTGACAACTATCTTGTCAAAGTGGTAGATAAAATCAACAAGGAACGCCGACAATCTTTAGGACGAGGGAGTTCTTCAGACCCTCTCCCTATTCCAACTCAGGCATCTCTTCCTCTGTCTACCTCCTCTGTGGATGTTAGCTGTGCTATAAGTTCCCCAGACCCTGCTATCATGCCGACATCCTTTGATTTAGAGCCCACACTGGCGGTGAATGAGACTCTTAACGATTCTGTGGTATCTTGTTCACTGACCCCAAAAGTCCAGAGGGTGTTAAGGTCTGGAAGAAATGCAAGTAGGCCTGCTTTGTCCAAACGGGGGGTAATCGTAAAAGTTAAAAAAAACATTGAACCAACTCCTAAAGGGACTATCAATGACTCTGACACTGTTTCGAACAATACCCACCTGAAACTAGAACCTGAGCAGTTAGAGTTGCTGATTGGTATCATAGATGCCAAGTTCGATAAAATTATACAACCCCTACTTGACAAACTTGATATTGTTTCCGGGGAACTGAAACGGCTAGGAGGCCTCGTGCAAACCCATCCTGGCCTTAACCACTGTGTGGTATCTACTAATACGGCTCAGGGCAGCACCAGTGAGCCATTGAAGTCACTTATTGGGGATCCAAGCACTGATACGGTAGTGGCTACCAACCCTGTGTCCCCAATTATACCCACTACTTTGACTATAGGGAATAACCCGAGAACTAATATCGTGAAGACAAAGCGTTATGGCTATTTACTGCCTGATCTACCACCTGACTGCGCACCATATGTGGCAGTCCGGACTAATGTCCCACCAGTAGGGGAGGAGGGACCTGACGGTATCCATGAAACACAAGAATCGTTAAAGAATAAAACTGTGGCCTGGCTAACAGAGAATGTGGTTTTCCAGTTGCTTTGGCAGACCAGAATTTGGTAACCACCAGAACTAACTGGATAGGAACTTCACATAAGAACATTTTGGGTGATTGTATAATTGTCAATTTTAAAAGTCCCCATCTTGCTACCACCTCTTTGATTAGAGCCACCTCTCGCCCACCGAATGACCAGGGTATCTCACTCCGTCCCCTGGGTTATTTTTATAAACATTACTCTGGCCAGCCTAATAATGATCATGAGTGGGGCAGAGTGAGAGGTCCCAGAATGTTTAGTATGCCGAGTGGGTTCCAGGTGGCTACCTCCAATCGTTTTCAATGTTTAAGTGGGTAAGACTCTAGCGATTGACTGGATTATGGTCTGGCTTCCTCCTTATCCTGTGAGGATTTCGTATTACCAGGAGTAGGACCCGTTGTAACAATTTCAGGGCCTGTAGTTAAAGAAACTCTGACTCATGCAGACTGTACGATAGCCAGTATAGAGGGTGAATTAGGGGGATGTAACGAGGAATTGCCGGAAGATGATAGTCAAAGCATCATTCACCCGTCCATAACCAGTTTACGGGGTAATCATTGTATCAATATGGCAACTGGATTTTCTAGTTGCCATATGCTAGCTGGAATATCCCGGGTTTAACGTCCAAATCTGATTGCCTGGGGTGGTCAGAATTTATGGCCCTTTTTTATATCATCTGTTTCCAGGAAACATGGTGGAAAGATTTTAAAGGTTATAATGGATTTGTCTCATATCAATTACCTGCTACGGTATCTACCTCCGGTAGAGCTAAAGGAGGGCTCTTGGTTTTGATTTCTGTCAAAATCCCCTTAATTGTTAAAAAACATGTACTGGTTGGGGCACATTCCCAGATTTTATGGCTCTCCCAGAAGGAGGGTAGAAACATTCTTTTAATTAATTTCTACAATAATATTTTTGGCAGTACCAGGGTACAGGTGGTTAACGCCTTAGCAAGCGCCCTGAAAGACATAACAATGGGCTTCAATGTTGTTTTTGATTTGCTTTTGGCAGGGGATTTTAATACGTCGGTCTGCCCCCTCTCTAACCTTAATACATGTGGGGTGGTCAATCGCTATGGAGACGGAGATCACCATTTGCAACACAATCAGTATGGGGAGTCTCTGAACAATCTCTTAGCAACATATGACATGGATATTTTGGGCATTGAGAAAAATGATCTAGGTGAGACAATCCCCACTTTTACAGGTCGGGGGGCCAACACTGTGATTGATTTTATTTGTATTTCCTCCATCCTTGTGCCCTGGACTTTGGCCCCTAAAGTCGTTGACATTTTGCTCAGCGACCATAACTGTCTAACTATAGAGGACTTTCTCTGGAAAGAGAATAGGATATCTAGTATGGGGCTTATTGAGAATATTGAACCCTATAGACCTAATGGGACAAGACTAAGATGGAAAGGGGATAAAGCAGAAATGACGTCTGATTTTATTATAAATAGCTGCTTATCTGAAATCACTGAGATTCTTGAAGATATTGACGTCACTACCGAAATAATTCGGCATTTTATTCGAATTAACTTTGTCATTGATTGCAAGCTTACTACTTCATTTAAGCGCAAGTCTGACCTCCTATGGGGGTGGTTTGACCAAGCATGTACTTCTGCGCTCAAAGAACTAAAAAGGGCACTGGCATCCAAACCTAGAGATAAGAACCTGGTTTTTAAACTTAGAGCTAGCTACAGGGTTACCCTAAAAAGAAGGAAATTGTAACTTCAGCAGGAGTCCTGGGATAATTTGGCTCAGGCAGCCGAAACTAATAATTGTACCTTGTTTTGGGCCACAGTGAATTGTCCGTTCCTTAAAGATGAGAAGGTTCCAGAATTAACATCCAAGGTTAACAGGGAAACTTGGATCTCTCATTTGTCTAGTATTTGTGATTCAGATAAAGCTATGGGTCATGAAGAGGACAGTTGGCCCATCGTCCCTTTGGACATTACTGTCACTGAAGTTTTAGATAGCATCAGGGCCAGCAAAGGGCCCGGACGGGGTGCCTATCGATATTTATAAATTAGTACCAGAGCTATGGGGCCCTATTTTAGCTAAAAAATGTAATGCAGAAGTTTATAATGGGGTGCCCCCTACTTGGGAAGAATCAATCATAGTTCCTATTTACAAGAAAGGAGACCGGGGGATGTGAAGAATTACCGCCCGATCTCCTTGCTAGATTCTTCAGTAAAAGTTATGAGTAGGGTGCTTCTGGTCAGGCTGGAAGAATGGGTAGAGGCCAATGGCATTCTGGCAGAATGTCAATTTGGGTTCAGAAAGGGGCGGGGGACGATCGAACAGTGTCTAAATCTCGAACTGTTGATCGGAAAGTATACGCAGGCCAAGCCGGGCACTATTTATCTCTGCTTTGCAGAATTGAGTAGTGCTTTCGACTTGGTGGACCACGCAATTCTTTAGGCCAAGCTGATTGAAATGGGGGCACCGGAGGGTATTGTTTATTTTTTAGCACGCCTTTATGCCAAACTACGTACTTGTGTACGATACGGTACCCATGGTGAGTGTTCAACTACGTTTAGGATTGGGCGGGGTATTAGACAAGGGTGTGTTCTCGCCCCTTGCTCTTTACCCTTTTTATTAATGAAGTGGATTCCGTCCTAAAAACCATTGCAGCAGATGCCCCTAAAATTAACGATGTCGACGTCCTGGTATTACTTTACGCGGATGACGCCGTTTTATTGTCATGCACCCTGATGGATGGGTTTTCACAGTTTATAAAAGGGAGAAAGCGTGTGATTAACAAATCCAAGACTTATATCATGGAATGTGGACAGAGGCGTAAAAGGAAGTCATCTTCTTATTTTATCGATGGACATAAGGTTCAACAAATTGAAAACTTTTCATATCTGGGTATCACGTTTTCTAACAATTGCAGCTGGACTAGCGAGCATAAAAATGTGAGGGCCAAGATGGCGAAGAGTGCGCATGGAGTGTTTACATTAGCCACAAAACTAGGGGATAGGCGGATTAAAGAAATGCTTAAAATATTCCAGTCTAGATGTCTCTCTACTGCTTTGTATGGTGCTGGGGTTTGGGGCTTTGCCCCGGCCGGGAGCCTACAAGTGGAGGAGAACGTCTTTTAAAAAAGACTAAATCTGCCTCCAATGAACTAGTACATAGAGAACTCGGCATTCAACATCTTACCGATTTGATTCTCCTTAGACCCCTTATGTTATGGCGATCGATCTGGATGAAAGATTAAACATCTCTATGTAGAGCCATCATCAATGACTGCCTCTCTATGGATAACCATTTAAAGATCCCATGGATTAAATACAATCTAGATAGCTTCCAAGTGATCTATGGCCTCGATATCAAATTAGACAATTACAGGGCCTCTGATTTATCCAAATCCGAAATGAAGAAGTCCTTCTTGAATCTTCTTTCTGAGAGGCGGCTTGGTAATAGTGGCAACCTATCCACCTGTGTGTCCTATAATGGCTTAAATGAATTTGTGGGCTATCAACCTTATTTGACCCAAGTGACTAGAGCATCACATCGGTTTGTCCTAACAAGATTAAGGATTGGGATTGCCCACAAATTGGTGGCTTTCCCTTTCCAGAACAAACACCCAGTTGGTCCTTGTCCATGTGACAATACCTCAGTACAAAGCACTATGCACTTTCTTCTGTTGTGTCAAATGTATAGGTATTTACGAATTGTTTATTTAAAACCTATTTTTGTGAAGTTTGGAGTCAGGACTGTAAACGACTCCATGAAATTGCTCTTTAATTTGCATCATCCCGATGTTTGTTTTTTCACGGCTACCTTCCTTTTTAACCGCATGCGCGCTAGCGGAATTCTGCTCGAGTGCTGAGATTTTTAAAAACCCATTATTCATGACGAGCTGGGCTCGTCATGAGTGTGCGAGAAGGCTACCTCATGACGAGCCCAGCTCGTCATGAGCGTCGAAGGGGTTAAAGCAATCAATGCAAGGAAAAGTATGAGTTTTTAAATTATTTATTCAACCACTTGCCTGTATATCTTGTTTTTAACATTGGAAATTGTCTAAAATGTTTTTCTTTTTAATGTGCTTTAATGGACTTTGCTCTTTGTTCCAAATAAAGCCTTATGAAATGAAACGGATGTTACTCTGTAATTTACCCTCACTAGGGTAGATATTCAGATCAAGAAATACAAGGTTCTCCTTAGAAGTTGTATGTGTAAATTTTAAGAACCTGTCTTGTTGGTTCAACCAGGCCATGAAATGGGTAACTGAGTCTTGGTCCCCCCTCCAGATGACCAGCACATCGTCGATGTACCGTTTCCATGTCACCACGTGGTCCCGGTAGGGGTTTTGTACGCTGAGGATTTTTGTTGGCTCTAAGTGGTGCACGTACAGGCCTGCCAAACTAGGGGCGCAGGTGCTCCCCATGCTCGTGCCGTGTTTTTGTAGATAGTACGTGTCTTCGTACATAAAGAAATTCTTTTTTAAAGCCAAAGAGATACATTCAAGGACCACCTGCCTTGATAGATTTATCTCACACCATTGTACATACACTATCTTGTGGTAAAACATTAGTGAGTGACAGGGAGATCTGACCCCGGTCCTGACGAAGGGGGATAGCGCCCCAAAACATGTTGACCCGCACAGGAGAGTAAGCCCAGTAACTAGCTTTATCTCTCCGATCCACTCTTTTTAACTATACCAGCCTGTGACTATTAAAAAAAATTCTACCACAAGGCCAGGTATTATTTTAACATCACTCTTTATATCGCCCCTGACCCTACTGACACTCACTCCAATACACTCACATAGCACCCACAAAAGTAAGGTGCTCCAGCGTAGTCGCTTGTCGTAGCACGCCCCGTCCCGCAGCGAGGCGGGAAGACCCCGATGATGAAGCATGACACCAAGGGCCCTTTTGTGTGTGAGGGGTATTTTAACACATACTGTGTATTCCAAGAACATCTGGACACACAGTAACTCAGTCTGAGGTGGACCTTTTTGATAACCCGTACTTACAGGAGAGGAGGATGCGCCCAACTAGGTGCCGTTGAGCCCCACCTCTTCACTCCCCCTTTTTGATACTATTTACGGCGTACTGTACATGCCATACAAGAGGACAGTGAAGAGGAGTTTTCTGATGAAAGAGAAATGGTAGATGTGTGTGTGATCTCTGATGATGAAATGAATTAAATTCATGAAGGATACAACCCTCCTAAGTGTATGCTGGGCATCAATGGTACTAAAATCCTAGTGTGGGCGGATTCGTGCTCGCCATACACGGTCATAGACAAGGATGCATGGATAAAAATTGGTAAATGCAAGCTGAATTCCCCAGACATTGAACCTGTGGGTTGTTGTGGGGTCAAGTTACCCTCGATAGTTTTTTTTTTTAATTGCAAACTATCTCACAAGAATATGGAAGCAACTAGCAAAGTCTATGTAGTAGAAAATGGAAGAACCTTGCTTGGGTGGCACGAACAAAAAATGTTAGGGATGAAATTGGATCCGAATCATCCTGATCAAGTGCTAGTAACAGAGAATTCATAGAAAGACAAGTGAAGTTTAAAATATCCTAGGTTATTTAGAAGTGAAATAGGGTGCTTAACCAAATTTGAGCATCGCATTGCCCTTAAACCAAATTACATTCCATGTGTGCACAAGGCAAGGAATGTCCTGTTTGCACTGAGAGAAAAATCGAAGGAACTGCAGAGGTTGTGCGAGGCACAATTGATTGAACCAATCGAATCATCAGAGTGGCTTAGTCCCATAGGTTTAGCATGCAAATCGGATGGAAATTTGCGCATGTGCATCGACTTAAGAGACCTCAATCGTAACATCTTAGTCGATCGCTATACTCTGCCACATATTAATGAGATGGTGTCCTCAGTTACCAATGCAGCGTATTTTTCTTTAATAGACCTCTCATGTGCATATCACCAAGTGCGTCTACACCCTGCATCGAAGCACCTCACATCGTTCATAACACCAGAGGGGGTGTTTAGATTTGTGCGGATGTCATTTGGACTGGCGTCTGCCTCTGCTGTATTCCAGAGAGTAATGTGCAAAATATTGGAGAAATCACACAAAGTCCTAGTATTTCAAGATGATGTGTTGGTGTGGGGTGAGAACAAGGAGGAACATGACATGATTTTAGATCAAACGCTTAACAAATTGCAGAATGCAGGATTAACAGTAGTAATGGACAAGTGCCAGTTTGGAGTCGAAGAAATTGAATATTTAGGGCACACGTTATCAAAAACGAGAGTTCAAACAAAGAAAAAATTATTGAATGCCATCGCTAATGCACCGTCTCCCCAAGACAAGGAACAAATACGCTCGTTTCTTGTGTTGGCGGAATTTTATTCGAAATTTTTTCAGCATTTTGCTGATAAAGTATATGTCCTAAGAGTGTAAATGAAAAAAGGGAATACATTTGCATGGACGGACGAGTGTCAGAAAGCATTCGAAACGATAAAGGAACAGATTTTGAAGGCTGTGGCTTTAAGACCCTTTAATCCATTAGATGTAAATGTACATGGATTTGTATAGCGCAAATCACCACTGGTTTCTAAGCGCTTGCTTAGGGAACCCGTCCTGGTATTTCCCTGTGAGATAACCCCGGCAGGGTATCCGCAAGGTGAAAGCCAGGCATCCCGCCGGGAGGGCCGTTGTGGAGGTTAAGCAATCTATTGCCCAGAGTTGCAGAGTGTGAACCCATGAATCGATTAGGCACCGGAGCGAGAATTGTCGAGTCCATGGACATTTTAGGACTCAAGACCCCGCCGAGCCAGGAATTGAACACTGGTCCTGGGCTGACCTCTGCTTCCAGGTCTGCCTCCTCTAACCAGTGAGCCACACTTCTCCAGCAGATCCTAGCATTGTAGTAGTGGATGCAAGCGCGTATGGTTTAGGGGCAGTACTTATGCAGAAACACCTGGGTCAAGAGCGGGTAGTGGCATTTGCATCATGTACATTGAAGGGAGCAAAGTCAACATATTCAGTCATCGAAAAGGAAGCCCTTGCGTCTTGGTGGGGCGTTGATCACTTTAAGAATTACGTTTGGAGAACGCATTTCAAGGTCAGATCGGACCACAGACCGTTCATTGATATTTTTACAACTAAGGGCGCAGGGAAGGCCACACCCAGGATAGCCAAGTGGGTGTTTAGTCTACAAGGATATGATTTTACTTTGAATTATGTATCAGGTATACGCAACATTAGTGCTGAATGCCTGTCAAGGCTACCGTTACAGTGTGTAGGTGATGATAATTATATTGGTGATGAGTATGTGCTGGCTAGTGTCTCTGAGTCATGCAATGTAGTCATCACGGAAAGTAAGTGGAAGGCTGCAGTGGAGGAGGATGCCATTCTAGTGGAACTCATGCAACATCTTAGTGTGCCTACTAATTCCAGTGTGGATTTGAGAAACAAAATTGGCGAATATTGGACGGTTTGGTCAGAGTTATCTGTTGAAGACAAAATTATCCACAGAGATGGTAGATTGGCAGTACCAAGCGGTTTACGTGCCAGATTACTTGAGTTGTTGCATGAAGGGCATAATGGAATGTCGTGGAAGAAGAGAAGAGCAAGGATGACATTTTGGTGGCCGGGTTTGGACAAAGATGTAGAGGAATGCGTACTGGATTGCCTGGAGTGCTTGTGTAGCGACAAGTCCCATCGGGTTGAGGAGTCTCCTATTGTTCCTACCAAATTTCCTGATAAACCATGGGAAAGAGTAGCGATGGATATTTGTGGGCCATTTAGTTAAAAAGGTATAATGAATAAGTTTGCACTTGTGATGATAGATAATCACTCTAAATGGCCTGAGGTGGCTTTTTCTGAGGAGATTAAGGCGTCTAATGTCATTGAATTTTGCGATCAAATTTTCCGCTGAGAAGGGTGTCCAAACACACTTGTCACTGATAATGGACCACAATTCACGGCGGAAGTGTTTGAAAGGTATTTATCCAAGATGGGTATCGTACACCACACCATAGCAGTCTAGAATCCTAGGGAGAATGGTTTAGTCGAGAGGTTTAACCGAGTATTGAAGGATTGTGTTCAGTTGTGTGTGAGCAGTGGGGGTGATTGCAGGGAAGCCGTGAAGGAGATGTTAGGGAGCTATAGGTCTACACCCCATTCGGTCACCAAGGAATCTCCTTTCATGCTTTTAAAGGGAAGGCAGGCAGGTACCAGAGTGTCTCCAGCGTGGAAGCTTAAAGGAAGTACATATTGCCTAGACAAGAAGGGTTTGATGGACAGGGTTCGTGAACATCAAGATAAATACACTAAGAGACATAATGACAAATTAAAAAGGGAAAGAAGAGAGTTCGCTGTTGGTGATTGGATAAGAACTAAGGTATTCACCACCCATGGGTCTCTAATGTCAAAGTGGTCAAAACCTAAAAGCATTGTCAGGATGAAGGGAAGTAATGTATGGTTTTCGGATGGAAAGAATTGGAATGTTCGTAGTGTCACATTGTGCAATTCTGTGGTGAGACCTATTTTGAAAGGAAAACCAGAAGGCAGAACATCAAGTGGGAAAAATGAAAAAGTGCCTGCAATAAACAGAGTACCACGCATTAAGAAACGTCCAAAGTGGCAAGATGATTACGAATGTTAGTAGCTTATTCAGTGCACATTTATTCATAGATAGGTGTACAATATGTTACATTGTTTACTATCCATTTTTCATGTATTCATTAGTTAAATGTTATATTTGAAAAACAAGTGTAATTTTCTGTATAAATTGTTTATTAAATGTAAGAAGGGGAGATGTGTTGTATCCCAGCATCCTTATTGTGGATGTTACCTAGTGATGGTTACCATGTTATCTAAGAATGTTCTGAGGAGCTGCTCAGAGGATGAAGGCAGTTGATGCAGATGCAGACATGCCTAGGGACTGCTCTATGTAACTTAAATAAATACTTATTCATCCAAATCTACAAGTCTACTTTGTAATACCCCTTACGCACAACAGCAAGCTAACGCAAGAGATCAAGAAACGCAATGAATGGATCACTACGTGCACCGACACATTGGACCCCCTCAAGCATAGCATCAACCTAACAGAAGACATCAGGAACTGCAATGCATGGATCACCACCTGCACCAACACCCTGGACCCTCCAAGCACAGCAGCAACCTAACGTAAGACATCAAGAACTGCAATGAATGGAGCACCACATGCAACAACACCCTGGACCCCCTCATGCGCAGCAGCAACCTAACGGAAGACATCAAGAACTTCAATGAATGGATCACCACCTGCACCAACAACCTGGACCCCTTGTAGCAGGGATTCCGCTCCTACACAGAACTGTGCAAAAGAGGCGTAGAACCTTAGTGAATTAGGGTGTGCCAAAACTCACCTTAGGGCCCAACATCCCCTTAGCAAACTAGCATCAGTGTCTCATTGGCTCTTCTCCTATAGCAAAAATACCAATGATTAGACCACCCAGAACAGGCGACTTAGGGTACCTTAGGAGTTGTGGAAAACAAGAACACTCTTTTGTCACACTCTCATACCAGTCCAAAACATGGAGTAAAGGAGACACATGCAAGTTTGAAATATTTATTTCTAACGCTGTGATCTCAGGTGCAGCATCTTAGCAAGTACAAATAAACATACTATTAGCAACAAGGTTGTCAGCATAGTTATTACTCCATAAAATACAAAGGGAGAAAGCGTATTATAATGCAATGTGGAAACAGGTCTGAAATATACCTATATTTCGCCCTCCCTTGCAAGTAGATTATTTTATATCTATAAAAGGTCTCATAGGCTTACATGGACGGCCCCATACCTCAGGTATCAGCAGAAGTGGATCACATTGAGTTCTGCACAAGCTCCCAGCTTGCGAATGTTCTCCAAGTGTGTGTGATCATGCCTGCACAGTGCATTATTAAACGCGCCAGTATCAGGGCTAGCCACAGCTGCATGTGTGTTATGTCTAGAACGTGTGCTGATCATTCTGAACAACAGACACGGTGTTCAAGACGACCTTGACTGTCGCGGCACTAACTGTATAGACTAAACTCATGAGACTGTGTGGATGTGCATAAAAACAAGTTATTCTTGTGTGTAGTGAAAATACTCATACTTCTCTAAACAATAGCGCCATTGCGTGCCATGTGCAAAGCAAAGCAAAAAAGGAAAAATGGCATTTAAACTTCTAATAAGCCATGCTAACTTAACATCGTGTATAATGCAAAGCTCACCCCCACGACACCAACAACCTAACGGAAGACTTCAAGAACTGCAATGAATGGACCACCACCTGCACCGAAACCCTGGACCCCCTCAAGCACAGCAGCAACCTAATGGAAGACATCAAGAACTGCAATGAATGGATCACCACCTGCACCTGCACCGACACCCTGGACCCTCCAAGCATATCAGCAGCAACCTAACGGAAGACATCAAGAACTACAATGAATGGATCACCACCAGCACCAACACCCTGGGCCCCCTCAAGGATACCAACAACCTAACAGAAGACATCAAGAACTGCAATGATGGATCAGCCCCTGCACCGACATCCTGGACCCCCTCACGCGCATCAGCAACCTAAAGGAAGACATCAAGTATTGCAATGAATGGATCACCACCTGCACCAACCCCCTGGACCCCCTCACGCACAGCAGCAACCTAACGGAAGACATAAAGAACTGCAATGAATGGATCACCACCTGCATCGACACCCTGGACACCCTTAAGCACAGCAGCAACCTAACGGAAGACATCAAGAACTTCAATGAATGGATCTCCACCTGCACCGACACCCTGGACCCGCTCACGCATAACAGCAACCTAACGGAAGACATCAAGACTGCAATGAATGGATCCCCACCAGCACCGACACCCTGGAACCTCTCAAGCACAGCAACAACGTAGCGGAAGACATCAAGAATTTAAATGAATAGATCACCACCTGCACTGACACCATGGACCCCTCGAGCACAGCAGCAACCTAACAGAAGACATCAAGAAATGCAATGAGTGGATCACGACCTGCACCAACACACTGGCGCCCCTCAAGCATACCAGCAGCAACCTAACGGAAGACATCAAGATCTACAATGAATGGATCACCACCTGCACCAGCACCCTGGACCCCCTCACGCAGAGTAGCAACCTAACGCAAGACATCAAGAACTGCTATGAGTGGATCACCACCCACAGCAACACCCTTGCCCCCTCAAGCATACCAGGAACAACGTAACGGAAGACACCAAGAACTTCAATGAATGGATCACCACCTGCACCGACACCCTGGATCCCCTCAAGCACAGCAGCAACCTACAGGAAGACATCAAGAAATTCTATGAATGGATCACCACCTGCACCGACACCCTGCACCCCCTCAAGCACAGCAACAACCTAACGGAAGACATCAAGATCTACAATGAATGAATCACCACCTCTACCAACACCCTGGACCCCCTCACGCAGAGCAGCAACCTAATAGAAGACATCAAATAATACATTGAACGGAGCACCACCTGCACCGACACCCTGGACCCCCTCACGTACAGCAGCAACCTAACGGAAGACATCAAGAACTGCTATGAATGGATCACCATCCGCAGCAACACCCTGGCCCCTCAAGCATACCAGCAGCAACCTAATAAAAAACATCAAGAACTGCAATGAATGGATCACCACCTGCACCGACACCCTGGACCCCCTCAAGCACAGCAGCAACCTAACGCAAGACTTCAAGAACTTCAATGAATGGATCACCAGCTGCACTGACATCCTGGACCCCCTCTTGCACAGCAGCAACTTAACAGAAGACATCAAGAACTGCAATGAATAGATCACCACCTGTACCTACTCCCTGGACCCTCAAACACAGAGGCAACCTAACAGAAGACATCAAGAACTTCAATGAATGGATCACCACCTGCACCGACACCCTGGACCCCCTCACACACATCAGTAACCTAACCGAAGACATCAAGAACTGCAATGAATGGATCACCACCTGCACCGACAACCTGGACCCCCTCAAGCACGTCAGCAACCTAATGGAAGACATCAAGAACGTCAATGAATGTATCACCAGCTGCACCAACGCCCTGGACCCCTCAAGCACAGCAGCAACCTAACGGAAGACATCAAGAACTTCAATGAATGGATCACCACCTGTACCTACTCCCTGGACCCCTTAAGCACAGCAGCAACCCAACAGAAGACATCAAGAACTTCAATGAATGGATCACCACCTGCACCGACCCCCTCACGCACATCAGTAACCTAATGGAAGACATCAAGAACTACAATGAATGGATCACCACCTGCACCGACATCCTGGACCCCCTCAAGCACAGCAAAACTATTCAATATCACGAATACAAGTCAATTGGCACACAGAGGCAGCTGCCAGAC